>NC_133330.1:292078249-292378249 GCF_042186555.1 Aquarana catesbeiana | reverse complement strand
TGTGAGGAGAGAAGAGCCGATCGGCTGCATTTCCTCACAGGGAAGATCTACACAGATAATTAGGGCACTGATTATTAGTGCCCTGATTATCAGTGCAGCACCAACAGTGCCCAGCAGTGCTGCCTTTCAGTGCTGCCTTTCAGTGCCTGCTCATCAGTGCCATATATCAGTACCCATCAGCGCAGCATATTAGTGCCACCACATCAGTGCCCTTCAGTGACCCCTCATCAGCACACATCAGTGAAGGAGAAAAATTACTTAGTTACAAAATGTTATAAGAGAACTTTTTTTTTCAAAATTTTCGGTCTTATTTCATTTTATAGCAAAAAATTAAAAAACCCAGTGGTGATTAAATATCACCAAAAGAAGATTCCCACACATTTACTTTCTAGAATTCTGTGACACGTAGTCACTATTCCCTGTGAGTAGCACTACTGTGTCACACATTTCACAGAGTCTGCCTTCTGAATTACAGAGGTGCTGAGAGTTTCAGGAGGCGAAGTCAGTAAAAAAATCACTGCTTGCAGGCAGCAATGTACCATGCATAGCTCCCAACTGTCCCTGATTTGGAGCAATGTCCCTCTGTCTCTCCTTCCTCCTCATTTGTCCCTCATTTTGGTCTGATCTATATAGATGTATATAAAATACACTTTTTATCTTTCAAAAAGTGTTTCCCAGTGCTAAACCTTTCATCCAATTTCTAAATTGGTGCATTTGTAAATTTTAAAAGCCAGTATAAAGGAATAGTAGTGGTGGGTAGTAGTGGGTTTAACTAATCATTGTTTTTCTATAGTTCTCCCTTATTTGTATAGTTCTGACCCTCATTTGACGGCGGGGTGGTGCAGCTCTCGTTCTAGTACACCGTCATATGACGGTGTCCCAGAATGGCCACTCTCGAGCGCCCGCGGGGTCGCGGGGTTGCGCCGATCGTGTCGTGATCAACCCCAATCGCTGTAAAGAACGGCGTCCGTCGCTCTTTAACCATGTGATCGGCTGTGTCCAATCACAGCCGGTCACATGTAAACACGGAGATGCCGGTAATTGGCGCTCTTTGCCTCACACTGACAAAGTGTGTGGCGAGGAGAGCCAATCAGCAGCATCTCCTCACAGGAGACATCTACACATGTAATCAGGGCACTGATCATCAGTGCCCTGATTACAATAGTGACACCAGTGCCACAAATCAGTGCAAGCGATGAGTGCCCACCAGTGCCAGCAATCAGTGCCCACCACTGCCCACATGTGCCACCAATTAGTGCCCATTAATGATGCCAGTCCGTGCTGGCTATCAGTCCCTCCTATCGGTGCTGCCCATCAATGGCCATTATTGCTGTCCATCAATGCCCATCAGTGTCGCCCATCAGTGCCACCCATCAAAGTCCATCAGTGCCCATCAATACCACCTATCCATGCTGCCTATCAGTGCCCACCAGTGCTGCCTATCAGTGCCCAGCAGTGCCGCCTATCAGTGCCACCTATTAGTGCCCATCAGTGCCACCTAACAGTGCCCATCAGTGCTGCCTATCAGTGCTCATCAGTGCCACCTATCAGTGCCCATAAGTGCGGCATATTAGTGCCTCCTCATCAGTGCCACCTAATCAGTGCCCATAAGTGCCGCCTCATCAGTGCGTATACGTGTCACCTCATAAATGCCCACCATTTCAGCCTATCAGTGCCACCTCATCCGCGCACATCAGTGAAGGAGAAAAATTACCTAATTACAAAATTTACGGACAGAAACTAAAATAAACTAAAAGTAAAAAAATATTTATCAAATGATTTGTTTTTTTTTAGTAAATAATAAAAAAACAGCAGTGATTAAGTACCACCAAAAGAAAGCTCTATTTGTGTGAAGAAAATTATAAAAATTTCATCTGGGTATAGTCAGGGGCGTAACTATCACCATAGCGACCCATGTGGGCGATATGGGGCCCGCAGCCGAGCGGGGCCCAGTGAGGATAAGAGCACCGCCGGCACAGTCTCCCAGCCAGGAGAAGAGAGAGGAAAGGAAGAGGCGAGCTGTCCGTATCAGCAGAGAGCTGAATTGCCCGATGAAAGAGCTTTCATTAGAACTTCCAGTGTTCCCGGGGCTCACGTCACATAGCTCCACCTTTTGGCCCGGTGCCTTTGATAGACAGAACGCCAATCCAATACGGGACGTGTGACGTCATCAAAGGCGTCGAGCCAAGAGGTGGGGCTATGTGACGATGAGCCCCGGGAAGACAGGAAATTCAAATGAAAGCTATTACAGCGGGCAATCCCGCTCTCTGCTGATCTGGGTGGCTTGCCTCTTCCTCTGCATAGGTGGGGCTGTATGGGGCACAGGCAGACCAGGCTGTATTGGGCACAGGTCATGCTGTATGGGGCACAGGTCACGCTGTATTGGGCACAGGTCACGCTGCATTGGGCACAGGTCACGCTGCATTGGGCACAGGTCACACTGTATGTGGCACAGGTCATGCTGCATTGACACTAGGGCCGCTGTGGGGGGGGCTGTTTGCAGGGGGGCCCCATACAACATTTTGCTATGGGGCCCTGCTATTTCTAGTTACGCCCCTGGGTACAGTGTAGCATGACCACGCAATTGTCATTCAAAGTGTGACAGCGCTGAAAGCGGAAAAATGGCCTGGGCAGGAAGGGGGTGTAAGTGCCCTGTAGGCAAGTGATTAAAGGGATGTGGCAGGAGGTGTGTCCTATGCCTACATATTTTTGTTAATAGGTGTCCCTTGTTCGTTTCCATCTCAAAATGTTGGTAGGTTTGTACCATAGGATATGTAGTCCTTAGCAATGGAAAGTAAACAGCAGAGAAGAAGCTGCAAAGCATGTAGGGAATCCAAGAAGTTGTGGAAAGGGACAACCAGCAGACAGGCAGCACTCACAACATTGAAGGAGATTTTTCACATAAGGTTACTGTATATTGAATTGTCAGATGCTGAAAAAAAACACCAGAAGAAACTGACACTCAGGTGTGAATGGAGCCTCGGGCCTTGTGTGCATTGGATGCACATGGCATAAAGAAGCAGGATAATGTCATAAAGGCTTTGTTAGTTCTGGCTAAATGCATAACATTCTAATAGAAATTCTATTTTTCCGGCAAACTCACAGTAACCACTGACAAAGCCTGTTTGTTCTGAAATATATTTTAGAGTTGTTTTTTAATATGGAATTAATCATGGTGTCTCCTTAAAGTGACATAAATTGTAGGCAAATATAGGACTTACTGCTATATGATAGTACTGGTTATTTGTACATTCATTTTATAGGAGAGAGTTGTCTACCAACAGCTTGCAGCTTCTTTCGTGAATGCTGGTCCCTCTAGTGGTAAGAAATAGCACTACACCACTTTCAAATGTTGGCTATAACTGCCATTTCAATCTGCTAAGTAACATCTACTGTATTTTAGACAGGCTGCCTGGATTCTGTTACAATAAAAAGTATTAATAAAGAGGCTGAGATTGCAATGCCTCTGTTGTGAACTTTGAACATATGTTTCTCCACAATGCCTATAGCAACAGAGGTGAATGAGGGCTTGCTTTAAAAAGGGATGTAATTGCTTGTTCAGAATATGTAAATATTTTAGTGTGCATAGTCTGGGCATAGGGTCTATTTAAAGCTGATCCCCCATCCTATCTCATGGTTGGCAATGTGCAGTGACAGCTACCTGGCAGGATTGCTCAGGTGGGTTGGGACTAGGATCCGAACACGCCTGAGCCCATCCCTAGTTTAGAACCCTTGCCAGGTTTTTACAGCTGTCTGTGTTGTGCCTGGGTAAATTCAGCCCCTCCATTTATCTTGGTGGTCACTGTGATAAAAGTGATGGGAAATCCAACATTTTTCAGGTGTCACCAGAACAAGAAATAAGTGTAAAAATTCCATTATGGACATCTTTTGTGGTGTCAGCTGTCTGAGAGGAGATTATACCTCACTTTGTAGAGATTTCTTCTTATTTCATGCTGCCCAATGGTACACACAAACATCAAAAAATAAACTGTCAGGGCTTTAAATTCCTTCCCTAATATATCCAAAAACTCTAAAAAAAAAGTTTTGGCTATACAGTACATATACTTGAAATGTTTGAAAGATGTTTGATGAACTGCAAACATTTCATATTTCAGTGCGCTGAAGACATTAAGGCAGGCCATACATGGGGTCGAATTTCGAAAGAATTTTCTTTCGAAAATCTTATCTAAGAATTTTCGTTCGTATTTCGCACCATTAGTGGGCTGCAGCCGATTTTCGTGCGGCAATCAAATTTGAGTAATCGGACATGGTGGAAATTTTTTGAAAAACAAACGATTTTCTAATCAACGATGGGGGAAACGTGCAAGAAATGTAATCGAAAAAGAAATGCGCATGTGCAAGAAAAGAAAATTCCCGTAACGAAAAGAAGGTTCCCAGCCATGAAAATTCTTTTCTGTAGCAACATGAGGTTAAATTGAAGGCTTGGTTGGCCGAATTTCGAAATCAATGGTGGTGCCATTGGATCACCAAATGCAGGAATTTTCTGATTTTCAAAATTAAATTCTTTCGAAATTCGACCATGTATGGCCAGCCTAAGTTCTTTGTACTAAACTGTCCACTGCTAGCAGCATCATTATGATGCTCCACGCACACTGAAGTTCATAAATAGGCGTTTTTTTGGGAGTTTGGGTGTTTTTTTTAACAGCCCATAAACTCCCCTCTATGTTATCCTATGTGTCCATGCACGTTTTTGGATGTTTATCAGCAGTGGAGTTTAAAGGCTGTTTTCTGACCGCCATAAAATCGCGTTCAGGAGTCGTTTTTCTGACCACAAACAAGCCGAACGCTCATAAACGCTGATAAACAACGATTGATGCTTGTAAACGTGGCTCACCAGCGTTTTTTTAAATGTTTTTATACCATTGCAAAATAAATGAATAAATAAATAAAAACCGCTAACGCGGAAAAATGCTACAAACCGCTAAAAAACGCTATTGCAAAAACGTTAAAAAACGTTGAAACACGCACTGCAAGGCTACTGCCGTTTTTATAAAGTTATTTTTAATGTCCAGTGTGCATGGAGCCTGAACAGTGTGCCATCTTTTCAGAAGGACGTAAAGCAAAACCCTGCTATGCACAAATGTGTATGGAGTCATCAAATGCATTTTTTTGTGCAACCTGATTATTTTGGGAATTATAGACACACTGGGGCTGATTTACTAAAACTGGAGAGTGCAAAATCTGGTGCAGCTCTGCATAGAAACCAATAAGCTCCCAGGTTGTTGTTTTTTTTTTGTAATAAGCTGAAGTTAGAAGCTGATTGGCAACCATGCACAGCGGCACCAGAGTTTGCACTCTCCAGTTTTAGTAAATCAACCCCACTGCAACAAGACCTCACAAACCAGCAAACAATAGAAAATGACTAAAAACCATCCAGGTTCCGAAAACACCTGTTTTTATTTTCCTCCTGCATTGTTGTAACGAAGAACTGCTGAAGACTCAGTGTGCTCATACTTTTAGACCCCATTCACACAGGGGCAACACGACTTGCCGGTCGCCTTAGCGAGGCGACCTGCAAACGAATGGCCGGGCGACTTGCAAAACGACTTCTGCATAGAAGTCTATGCAAGTCGCCCCAAGTCGCCCCCGAAGTCGTACAGGAGCCTTTTTCTAAGTCGGAGCGACTTGCGTCGCTCCCCTTAGAACGGCTCCATAGTACAGAACGGGAGGCGACTTGTCAGGCGACTAGGTCGCCTGACAAGTCATCCCTGTGTGAATGGGGTCTAATATCACAACTGCACAAAGGAAAGTGCTCATTAGTCATCTATTCCACCTGCGAAGGAAGCGGTACCTATCAGGTCCACCTCTGTTTCTAGGACAAACAATTTAGCCAATTTAAAGAGGTTAACGTTCATGTCAGAGACTTTCAAGACAGATCAGGTAAGTTTTAGTTAATTCCACTACGTACATTGTTTATTTTCTTCATGTACAGTGGCAACAATGACCACTTTTAAAAATAGGGTAGCATTAAGTTAGATCCAAGAATGGCAAACAAATAAGATGTTGCTACCCAAATTCTGTCACTACACTATTTATTTTCCCATGTTTTTGAATGGACAAAATATCTAACTGCATAAAAGAAAAGGAAACCGTGCCTGTGTACCAAAATAAATAAGTAACAAAAATTTACAAAAATGATAAACTAATAGTCTATGAGATATTTGTCATAGTATTAGAACATACGGTATATGAAAAAGTTCATAACACACCATATGCTAAATTGGACCAAATACATGTGTTAAAAGAAGAAAAAAAAACAGCACAATCCCTGTGTCCATATATAAATTATCCACGTGAACAGTCCACTTGCAGAATCCCATCAAAGTCCCATATGAAGATAAGTGATCAGTATTCCACCACCACTACCTCTTGTTAGAACCACCACCTTGAAGTTAAAGGGGTTGTAAAGGTAAAAGTTTTTTCACCTTAATGCATTCTATGCATTAAGGTGAAAAAACATCTGACAATACTGCCCTCCCCAGCCCCCCGTTTTACTTACCTGACCCCTCGAAAGTCTCGCACTCGCCCCCGATATCCTCTTCGCCACTCAGCCTGGCCGTTGATTGGTTACAGTGGATGGATTGAAAGCAGCGCAGCCATTGCCTCGCGCTGCTGTCAATCACATCCAATGACGCGGCGCGCCAGGGGGCGGGGCAGAGTGATACAGTGAGTGCCACTCAACACCATGCGTGGGAGCTCGCATGAAAGTGTTGAGTCCTTGCGGGAGGGAGCCGAGACAGCCGCCGCGGGACCCCAGAAGACCAGGTTCGGGGTCCACTCTGTGCAAAACGAGCTGCTCATTGGCGGTAAGTATAACATGTTTGTTATTTAAAAAAAAATAAATAAATAACTTTAGTGATCCTTTAAGGATGTAAGCTTACCAGCATTAGAGGACCCTTTAATCAACCACTTGCCGATATACGTTGGCAGAATGGCACAGCTGTGCAAAACAACGTATGGGTACGTTGTTCCCGTTAAGAGCTGCCGGAGGCAGCACGGCAGGGGTCCCGATGTGCGTGGCCGGTGGGCACAATCGTGGGCACGAGTGCCAGCACAGGGATTTGTGTGAGTGAACAAATAAATCACCTGTTCTGTCAGGGGAGAGGAGACATATCGTCTGTTCCTAGTAAGTAGGAACGTTATGCCTCCTCCCCCAGTCATTCCTATCCCCATACACTTAAAAACACTAACTAGGGAACACATTTAACCACCTGATCGCCCCCTAGTGTTAACCCCTTCCCTGCCAGTGACATTTACACAGTAATCAGTGCATTTTTATAGCACTGATCGCTGTATAAATGTCAATGGTCCCAAAAATGTGTCAAAAGTGTCCGATCTGTCCTCCGCAATGTCGCAGTACCGCAAAGAATTGCAGATCACTGCAGATCACTGCCATTACTGAAAAAAAATGCCATAAAATGCCATAAATCTTTCCCATAGTTTGCAGAAGCTATAACTTTTGCACAAACTAATCAATATACACTTATTGCAATTTTTTTTACCAAAAATATGTAGAAGAATATATATTGGCCTAAACTGATGAAGAAATGTGTTTTTTAAAAACATTTTTGGGGATATTTATTATAGCAAAAAGCAAAGAAAATATATATATATTTAAAATTATTGCTTTTTTTTGTTTATAGCGCAAAAAAAAAAACAGCAGAGGTGATCAAAAACCACCAAAAGAAAGCTCTATTTGTGGGAAGAAAAGGACGCAAATTTTGTTCTGGTACAGCGTCACACAACCGCGCAATTGTCAGTTAAAGCGACGCAGTGCCAGATTTTAAAAAAAGCTCTGGTCGGGAAGAGGATAAAATCTTCCGTGGCTGAAGCAGTTATAGAGAATTCAATAATGGCTCATAAATTAATCATCATCCAGAATGCATACAGATGCCAGTTATCGCCATGTGTATCGTATGAGTTGCCAATTGTCCACTTTATTACGTTTTTAATTACCACTACACTCAGATGCCCTCTGCTGTTCAAATATGTTGCCGTAGAAAATCTTCAGTTTCTCAAGAGGTTCTGCACCAGTGTCTTGGAATTATGCCTGAGCCATTCCATAACCTTCCAAGAAGACAAGAGACAATGGTATAAGGATGAGACGCAAAGCCAGGAAGATGAAACTCAAAGCCATAAAGTGTCACTATCATCTGTCTCAATACTGACATGCTTTAATAAAATGAGTATTCCCCAGTACTTTCCTCCATCTGCCTGCTAATTCATTTTCTACACAATAAAAGATAGTTTATCCCACTAGCTGGCTATAGCTGACCAGGATAGCTTTTGCCCAACTCTTTGTATATTAGTATTTTCATATGATGGGGGACAGATTTATTAGTAGATGCAGGTAGGATTCTAGAAACCTCATATTAAAGACCCAGGGCAATTGTCCACTCACCCCCACTCCTAATCTGGGGCCATGGTGGTAATGCTTAATGATTGTGACCCATGGCCCCCTGCAAACTATAAAAACAATTACAAGACTAAAAGATGAAAGCTTTGTAACCACATTCAATTTTTATACATATACGGTATATATATACACACACACACATATGTATATGTATATATATATATATATATATATATATATCACTGTATATGGCAATATGGGGTACCACATATTGGTCGGGTCAACTTAAACAGTAACACCACCACCCAACGTGCAGCAATAGAATATATATACAGTACACTACTGTGAAAAAGTTTTTGCCAGGTGTGGAAAATGCTGTAAATAATGCTTTCAGAAATAGAAGTTTTAACCATTTATTTTTTTATCCGTTATCAAAATGGAAAGTAAATCAACAGAAGATAAATCCAAATCAAATCAATATTTGGTGTGACCACCCTTTAAAACAGCATTAATTCTTGTAGGCACAATTGCACAGTTTTTGAAGGAAATCGGCAGGTAGGTTTTTCAAAACATCTTGAAGAACTAACCACAGATCTTCTGTGGATGTAGACTGCCTCAAATCCTTTTGTCTCTTCATGCAATCTCAGACTTGATGATGAGAAAAGGGCTCTGTGGGGGCCAAACCATCACTTGTCATTATTTTGCTACAGAATAAATTTAGAGCTAATCACATGTGTATTTATCAGCATTGAGGACACCATTGATCCTGACCAAATTTCCAACTTCATTTGCAGAAATGCAGCCCCAAACTTTCAAGGAAGCTCCACCATGCTTCACTGCTGCTTGCAGACACTCATTATTGTACCACTCTCCAGCCCATAGATGAACAAACTGCCTCTTGCTACAGTCAGATATTTCAAATTCTGACTCATCATTCCAGGGCACCTACTGCCATTTTTCTGCACCCCAGTTCAGATGTTTTTTGTGCATAGTTGAGTGGCTTTTCCAAGTCAAAGGTATGGCTTTTTGGCCACAATTCTTCCATGAAGACCACTTCTGGCCAGACTTCTCTGGACAGTAGTTGGGTGTACCTGGGTCCAGGGCTGGGACAAGGGGTGGGCACAAGGAACAATCGCCCTGGGCACAGTGTTATGTGAAGAGGAAGGGGCGCACTGCAGCCACCTCACTAACAGGAGCAACAGCAGTATCATTCTGGTGAGTCAGAGCGGGGAACTCGACAGCTGCTGGAGGAAGGAGTCCGTTCTTTCCTCCCTCCAATAGAAACCTGTGGGTGGAAGACAGGAGATTACCCACTAAAAATACCTCCTCCTGTGTGCAGGAGGCGGCTGGAGAATTAGACAAGACTGCCTTCCTTCCTGTTTCTTTGGCCAACGACTGTAGGATACATAGAAGCAATCATGTGAGCAGGGCCGGTCCCAGGCGGGTGCACGGGGTGCAGTGCACCCAGGCGCCAGAGAGGTGGGGGCGCTGAAGCGCCAGAGTGCTCCCCTCCCTCCTCCTCCTCCCCTCCGTGTCCAGAAATAGCTCTGTCCGCAGCAGCTCACCGCCGCGGAGCGGCCGCGCCGGCGCCGCGCCGGCGCCGCTGTGCTTTACATTGCTAGAGCGAGCCTGTCCCCCCTCCCTCCTCCTCCTGTCAGAGGAGAGCAGCCGCCGGAGATCGGAGCGGCTGGTCTCTGTGTTGAGAGAGACCAGCCGCGCAGTGACTTCGCTGGGGGGAGGGGGGGCGGCCCGTGCCTGCAGCCTGACACAGGTTCTCTCTCTCCTCCGCTGTCTCTCACTCCCGCTCGATCTGTTCTTCACCCGGGCGGCGCGGCTGCACTGCTGCCCGGGTGTTAATGTGTCTGTCTGTACTGATAGAGGGAGGTTTGTTTGTCCCTGGGGGGTCTGTACTAATGGGGGGGGGTTGTCCTGGGGGGTCTGTACTAATGGGGGGTTGTCCTGGGGGGTCTGTACTAATGGGGGGGTTGTCCTGGGCGGTCTGTACTAATGGGGGGTTGTCCTGGGGGGTCTGTACTAATGGGGGGGTTGTCCTGGGGGGTCTGTACTAATGGGGGGTTGTCCTGGGGGGTCTGTACTAATGGGGGGTTGTCCTGGGGGGTCTGTACTAATGGGGGGGGTTGTCCTGGGGGGTCTGTACTAATGGGGGGTTGTCCTGGGGGGTCTGTACTAATGGGGGGGTTGTCCTGGGGGGTCTGTACTAATGGGGGGGTTGTCCTGGGGGTCTGTACTAATGGGGTGGTTGTCCTGGGGGTCTGTACTAATGGGGGGGAGTTGTCTTGGGGGGGTCTGTACTAATGGGGTGGTTGTCCTGGGGGTCTGTACTAATGGGGGGGAGTTGTCTTGGGGGGGGTCTGTACTAATGGAGGGGGGATTTGTCCTGGGGGGTCTGTACTAATGGGGGGGTTGTCCTGGGGGTCTGTACTAATGGGGGGGGAGTTGTCTTGGGGGGATCTGTACTAATGGAGGGGGGATTTGTCCTGGGGGTCTGTACTAATGGAGGGGGGTTGTTCTGGGGGGTCTGTACTAATGGAGGGGGGGTGTTTGTCCGGGGGGTCTGTACTAATGGAGGGGGGGTCCTGGGGGGGTTCTGTACTAATGGAGGGGGGTTTGTCCTGGTGGGGTCTGTACTAATGAAGGGGGGATTTGTCCTGTGGGGGTCTGTACTAGTGGAGGGGGGTTCTCCTAGGGGGTCTGTACTAATGGAGGGGGTTTGTCCTGGGGGTCTGTACTAATAGAGGGGGGGTTTGTCCTGGGGGTCTGTACTAATGGAGGGGGGTTGTCCTGGGGGGTCTGTACTAATGAAGGGGGGCTTTGTCCTGGGGGGGATCTGTACTAATGGAGGGTGGGTTGTCCTGGTGGGGGTCTACTAATGGAGGGGGGGTGGTTTGTCCTGGGGGGTCTATACTGATGAAGGGGGGTCTGTACTGAGAGAGGGGTTTATACTTAGTGGGGGTCTATACTTAGTGGAGGGAGGTCTGTACTGAGGGGCGACTAAAGTTGGTGGAAGGAGGGTGACACCATGTTATACCGCACCTGGTGACACCAACCCTAGTGACGTCACTGCAGCTGCAGGCTCTTCTTTCGCCCCTTCCCCTCCCTCTCCCTCTCCTCCGCACGTGCACTGCTATACTAGTGAGCGGCGCTGGCCAGCACAGCCTCCCACTATGTTTCTTCCCCCGCCTTCATATCAGCCAGGGAAAAATAGAATAGAAAAAGGAGAAGAGGATTGTGGGACATGTAGTCCCGAGGACTGGCAGCCCCACTGTAACACGGAAACTGCAGTCCACACAGCATGCTCAGCTAAATGGGAGAGAGAGAGAGATACAGGAGCCTGGGAAAGCTTTCAGGGAAGTGCACCCAGGACTCCAGAGGGAGAGGGCAGTGCTCAGGGAACACCATCAGAGAGGAAACCCCGCTGCCCTGCGCCACCAGAGGGAAAGCCACACAGCCTGGTGCCATCCCTGGCGGAGAAAGGAATGGAGTCATTGCCAGAATACAGATCTGGGTGCTACCCAGCGGAGTCACCACGGGCAATTCAGAGTGAGCTTACTCCTGATCAGAGGAACCATCGCTGGGTCAGGTGAGAGGGCCAATCGGCCATTATCTACTAATGTCCATAGGAACTGCAGTCTCTGACCATCTCCTGTATTATATCTGCAGTCTCTGACCTTCTCTTGTATCATGTCTGCAGTCTCTGACCATCTCCTGTATCATGTCTGCAGTCTCTGATCATCTCCTGTACTATGTCTGCAGTCTCTGATCATCTCCTGTACTATGTCTGCAGTCTCTGATCATCTCCTGTACTATGTCTGCAGTCTCTGATCATCTCCTGTACTATGTCTGCAGTCTCTGACCATCTCCTGTATTATATCTGCAGTCTCTGACCTTCTCTTGTACCATGTCTGCAGTCTCTGACTGTCTCTTGTATCATGTCTACAGTCTCTGACCATGTCCTCTACTATGTCTGCAGTCTCTGATCATCTCCTGTACCATGTCTGCAGTCTCTGATCATCTCCTGTACTATGTCTACAGTCTCTGATCATCTCCTGTACCATGTCTGCAGTCTCTGATCATCTCCTGTACTATGTCTGCAGTCTCTGATCATCTCCTGTACCATGTCTACAGTCTCTGATCATCTCCTGTACCATGTCTGCAGTCTCTGATCATCTCCTGTACCATGTCTGCAGTCTCTGATCATCTCCTGTACCATGTCTACAGTCTCTGATCATCTCCTGTACCATGTCTGCAGTCTCTGATCATCTCCTGTACCATGTCTGCAGTCTCTGATCATCTCCTGTACTATGTCTGCAGTCTCTGACTGTCTCTTGTATCATGTCTACAGTCTCTGATCATCTCCTGTACTATGTCTGCAGTCTCTGACCATCTCCTGTACTATGTCTGCAGTCTCTGATCATCTCCTGTACTATGTCTGCAGTCTCTGATCATCTCCTGTACCATGTCTGCAATCTCTGATCATCTCCTGTACCATGTCTGCAGTCTCTGACCATCTCCTGTATTATATCTGCAGTCTCTGACCTTCTCTTGTATCATGTCTGCAGTCTCTGTCCATCTCCTGTATCATGTCTGCAGTCTCTGATTATCTCCTGTACTATGTCTGCAGTCTCTGATCATCTCCTGTACTATGTCTGCAGTCTCTGATCATCTCCTGTACTATGTCTGCAGTCTCTGACCATCTCCTGTATTATATCTGCAGTCTCTGACCTTCTCTTGTACCATGTCTGCAGTCTCTGACCTTCTCTTGTATCATATATGCAGTCTCTGATCATCTCCTGTACCATGTCTGCAGTCTCTGACTGTCTCTTGTATCATGTCTACAGTCTCTGACCATGTCCTCTACTATGTCTGCAGTCTCTGATCATCTCCTGTACCATGTCTGCAGTCTCTGATCATCTCCTGTACTATGTCTACAGTCTCTGATCATCTCCTGTACCATGTCTGCAGTCTCTGATCATCTCCTGTACTATGTCTGCAGTCTCTGATCATCTCCTGTACCATGTCTACAGTCTCTGATCATCTCCTGTACCATGTCTGCAGTCTCTGATCATCTCCTGTACCATGTCTGCAGTCTCTGATCATCTCCTGTACTATGTCTGCAGTCTCTGACCATCTCCTGTACTATGTCTGCAGTCTCTGATCATCTCCTGTACTATGTCTGCAGTCTCTGACTGTCTCTTGTATCATGTCTACAGTCTCTGATCATCTCCTGTACTATGTCTGCAGTCTCTGACCAGCTCCTGTACTATGTCTGCAGTCTCTGATCATCTCCTGTACTATGTCTGCAGTCTCTGATCATCTCCTGTACCATGTCTGCAGTCTCTGATCGTCTCCTGTACTATGTCTGCAGTCTCTGATCATCTCCTGTACCATGTCTGCAGTCTCTGATCGTCTCCTGTACTATGTCTACAGTCTCTGATCATCTCCCGTACCACGTCTGCAGTCTCTGATCATCTCCTTTATTATGTCTGCAGTCTCTGATCATCTCCTGTATTATGTCTGCAGTCTCTGATCATCTCCTGTACCATGTCTGCAGTCTCTGATCGTCTCCTGTACTATGTCTGCAGTCTCTGATCATCTCCTGTACCATGTCTGCAGTCTCTGATCGTCTCCTGTACTATGTCTACAGTCTCTGATCATCTCCCATACCACGTCTGCAGTCTCTGATCATCTCCTGTATTATGTCTGCAGTCTCTGATCATCTCTTGTATCATGTCTGCAGTCTCTGATCATCTCCTGTATTATGTCTGCAGTCTCTGATCATCTCTTGCATCATGTCTGCAGTCTCTGATCATCTCCTGTATTATGTCTGCAGTCTCTGATCATCTCCTGTACCATGTCTGCAGTCTGATCATCTCCTGTACCATGTCTGCAGTCTCTGATCATCTCCTGTACCATGTCTGCAGTCTCTGATCATCTCCTGTACCATGTCTGCAGTCTCTGATCATCTCCTGTACTATGTCTGCAGTCTCTGACCATCTCCTGTACTATGTCTGCAGTCTCTGACCATCTCCTGTACTATGTCTGCAGTCTCTGACCATCTCCTGTACTATGTGTGCAGTCTCTGATCATCTCCTGTATTATGTCTGCAGTCTCTGTCCAGCTCTTGTACCATGTCTGCAGTCTTTGACCGTATCCTGTATTATGTCTGGGGACTCTTTCTAACAGAAGCCCTCTCTGTGTGCATCAGAGAGGTTCCCCTCCAGGTCTCATTAGTGTTCTCTCTTCCTGTATTTTCTTTATTGTTAAGAGATCATGGGAGGATTTCAGGGTAACAAAGACTTCTTAGGGGAGCAGCTCTGTATTTGAGTCGTTGCCATAGAATCATTTGTAAAGGGGTGGAGTTGGTAAGATGACCACGCCCATGTGGGGGCGCCAGAAATATTTCTGCACCCAGGCGCCGGTGACCCTAGGATCGGCCCTGCATGTGAGTGCAATCATTGCCTATGCATATACCTCCATACAGCTGCTGTTGCATCAGATGCCCCAGGAAGATGTTCCACTGAACGAAACATACGCCGGACGGAGAATAACGGTGACGTCAACATGGACGCCCTGAGTACTGGCGGTGCGGTCTTTTAATGCACATATGCTCTTATGTTTGTGAGTACCTTTTTGGATTTGTTTTTAATAAAATAACATACAGCACTTCACTATCAAATGTTTTTGTCTTTCCTTTGTATGTACCTGTGGTGGTGAGATGGGATTGAGTCATCCTGTGGTATAGTATCTTCATGAGAGAGATTTGAGGCATTGACAGCTAAATGATCAAGCAGTCTGGAACCATCCATCCATCCAAATGGGATCCTGTCTCATCTAAATGCTGTTTTAGACCTCTTATAATGTGAGGTCTAAACTTCTGGTCAGTAGCTTTCCTTTTCACGTGGTGGCTGGTGCACTTTGAATTCATAAAGATTTTCCCGGTGGATTTCTTATAACCAACACTTTTGGACTTTTATTAATTTATGTGTTTGTTGTGATGTAATATCATTTATACAGCGGGGACGGAAAGTATTCAGACCCCCTTAAATTTTTCACTCTTTGTTATATTGCAGCCGTTTGCTAAAATCATTTAAGTTCATTTTTTTTCCTCATTAATTTACACACAGCACCCCATATTGACAGAAAAACACAGAATTGTTGACATTTTTGCAGATTTATTAAAAAAGAAAAACTGAAATATCACATGGTCCTAAGTATTCAGACCCTTTGCTGTGACACTCATATATTTAACTCAGGTGCTGTCCATTTCTTCTGATCATCCTTGAGATTGTTCTACACCTTCATTTCAGTCCAGCTGTGTTTGATTATACTGTTTGGACTTGATTAGGAATGTCACACACCTGACTATATAAGACCTTACAGCTCACAGTGCATGTCAGAGCAAATGAGAATCATGAGGTCAAAGGAACTGCCTGAAGAGCTCAGAGACAGAATTGTGGCAAGGCACAGATCTGGCCAAGGTTACAAAAAAATTTCTGCTGCACTTAAGGTTCCTAAGAGCACAGTGGCCTCCATAATCCTTAAATGGAAGACGTTTGGGACGACTAGAACACTTCCTAGAGCTGGCCGTCCAGCCAAACTGAGCTATCGGGGGAGAAGAGCCTTGGTGAGAGAGGTAAAGAAGAACCCAAAGATCACTGTGGCTGAGCTCCAGAGATGCAGTCGGGAGATGGTAGAAAGTTGTAGAAAGTCAACCATCACTGCAGCCCTCCACCAGTCGTTGCTTTATGGCAGAGTGGCCCGACGGAAGCCTCTCCTCAGTGCAAGACACATGAAAGCCCGCATGGAGTTTGCTAAAAAACACCTGAAGGACTCCAAGATGGTGAGAAATAAGATTCTCTGGTTTGATGAGACCAAGATAGAACTTTTTGGCCTTAATTCTAAGCGGTGTGGAGAAAACCAGGCACTGCTCATCACCTGTCCAATACAGTCCCAACAGTGAATCATGGTGGTGGCAGCATCATGCTGTGGGGGTGTTTTTCAGCTGCAGGGACAGGACGACTGGTTGCAATCGATGGAAAGATAAATGCGGCCAAGTACAGGGATATCCTGAATGAAAACCTTCTCCAGAGTGCTCAGGACCTCAGACTGGGCCGAAGGTTTACCTTCCAACAAGACAATGACCCTAAGCACACAGCTAAAATAACGAAGAAGTGGCTTCACAACAACTCCGTGACTGTTCTTGAATGGCCCAGCCAGAGCCCTGACTTAAACCCAATTGAACATCTCTGGAGAGACCTAAAAATAGCTGTCCACCAACGTTTACCATCCAACCTGACAGAACTGGAGAGGATCTGCAAGGAGTGTTGAATGTCTGGTTTCTATATTCTGGAAAGGGCAAAATTGGGTGAAATTTCAGGAGACTTGACAAGCATTATGACTACATACGGTGTCATTCCTGTTACTAGGGAAAATTTAATCTTGACACCACCCACAAAGTCTGAAATTTGACTTTTCTAAAATCACTATTAGCATAGAAAAGAAATGCAGTCTCAGTTGAATGGATGGGGAGAAACTTCTGGAGGCTTCGGGCAGAGCTGAGGTGCCAGTTTCTGCAGTATCAGATACGTATTGATATGCTATCAGCTACATGCTTCTGTCAATTTTTCCTAAAGTTTGTTTACCTGCAAAGTTTGATTTGATGTAGAAATTAGGAACCTTTCATCTGCTTACATGTTGCTTCAAAAAACAGTAAGGACCTATTTACACCTCCACATTCTCATCTAATGCAATAATACCTGTTACATTAAGGCAGCCAATTCAAATGAGTAGGCTGTGAACACTGTACAATGCCCAAAAAGACAGACATGCAAAAAGTAAAAGAAAATCCTAAATTTTGGGTTGTCACCAGAATAGGAATAAAGAGAAATCTCCCAATGGTGACACTAGTTCTGTTGACTAAGAGGAATTTCCTCTTAGTTTGGCAATGGGACACAAAGTGAAGGGAAATCTCCCCTAATTGGACACAGATAGCATAGAATTTGACAGGAGTTATAATTATCCCTTTTTTTTTAAATCCAAAATAAAAAGAGAAAAAGCTTTACTTTTAGTACTACTTTAAGTCCTATACACGAGTCCCTAAAGGCTGCTGTTGGCATGCACTTTTGAACAGTGCCAAGTGCTTCCTGTCGCTTGGCATATGACATTTCTATTGAGTTAAACAATAAACACAAGCTGTAATGTCTGTCCCCTGTGGGTTCCTGAAGGTCTAATTTTCGTTATAAGGCAATGCAGGTAGGCAGAGGCAATTCTTTCCTACATTTTGTGGAAATGAATGCAAAATTAGCTTGAATAAAAATAGCATTTTGCTGCATGAGCAGCATGTGGCAGAGACAGTTCTAGCTTCAGTGGCTGTCAACATTATTTTTTTGTGATTCTTGCATTCACTTCCTCTCATCGTTGGATATTGACTTGGAAGGCAAGTACTGCTAAAGTGGGTCTGAGATAGTGACTGTCAAATCACATTTGTCAAAGCACGTATGAGTGGGTTGTGTGAGACAAAACAATACACGCACCAGACAGCTTGCTGTTCCCTCTATATCTTGTGGTGCTCACTGGTCTCTTTTTTGTTTCTTTTATTTTTTTAGTTCCCCTGCCCAGGGATGGACTTACCTTAAAACATTTAGGCAGCTAATAGGTTTAGAGAGGAATGCACAATGCCTCAAAATGTACAACTTGTACAATTCACCTTTTTCTTTGTTTTCTTCTCTTATTGCCTTTTGTGGATAAATATAGCAAGGTAAGGGAAAAGGGTACGGAGGAGTCACTAAGTCGAATCAGAAGGTTCTGTACAGTTCAAGAAAAATTAAATAATATTTTTTTTTTCTGGTTTGGAGGTCTATAGAGCTGAAAAGTAGTTTGCACATAAAGCAGTCCCTACTCCCCCTCCACGAGTGCATTCTAGCAGTAGTTAAAGCAGAGCTTCACCCAAAAGGGGAAGTTCCACTCTTCCTCCACCTCTGTCCTCTTCAACTTTCAGCATTATATTTTTTTGGGGGGGGAACAGGTACTTCTCCCTTCCTGCCAGCAACCTTCTGGAACACGTCACAGGTCCCGGGAGGCTGCGGGACTAATTACAGGGCTGGCTTCCCACAGTTAACATGTCGGCACCAGGGACCTGAAGTCCAGCGAAGAACTAGTCTTAGCGAGGATGGTGGTGGATACCTAGACAGATGAGTGTCTGTTTATTAAAAGTCAGCAGCTACAGTTTTTGAAGGTGTTGATTTTGAATTTTTGAAAACCTTGATGAAGAACCTCTTTAAAAAATATTAATCATCACCTGGTGTATGGAAAATAAAATGTACAAAAGGACGTCACCATTCAGAAATCTAAATATATTCTTGCCTTTATCTGTTTACATTCCTAGCCTTCCCTGACATTCCTAGCGGTAAAATAAAGCGTGCTACCATAAATGATGGCAATTTCCATCAGTTTGATTGGGCTTATCTGGTGTCCACTAAGGTGAATTCCATTTCCATTTTTTCATGGCATTTCCCCTGTGACAATACCAGGTAGTCCTTGCACCACCATGACCATTTTGTAACTAATATGCTTCTTCTGAGACAATTTCCATAATGAACAATAAAACCATTATGCTACTATCTCTGGGTGAAGGGTACCTGCCGGTGGCAGCTTCCCTCCTCCATGTCCTGGCCTCCTTGTCTCCACCTCCATCTTGAAGCCTACCCTGGCAGGGGATAGGTACAGCGGGCACAGCACACAGGCATCCCTGGCTCCATACTGAGCTCCGGCTGGAGGGAGATGACAGTCTATAGAGCGCGGACCACCCCTCTCCTCTGTGACGGCTGGTGGGTCAGTCAGTCGGACTTCCCCTGCGTCATCTCCTCCCTCCTTCTCCCTCCTCCTAGGCCAATAGGATAGTTTCTCCTTTCGGCCAGTCAGGAAACGGGTCTCAGGAACCATTTCCTGATTGGCCGGGAGGAGAATCAGTGTGACAATAGCGAATATTCATTTGCTATTGTCACACAACTGGGTGGGCTCGGGGCACAGTGTTCTGTGCCCCGAGCCCACCCTTTTTTGAAGCCTATTAGAGCCTCTGGCTCTAATCACATGCTTCAAAAATAAAGCCCCATTGGAATCCATGCGTCTGACGCCCCGCATGTAGATTAGGGGGCCTGACACATGGATAGGGGAGCGGCGCACGTATGCCCCTAATAGATGGAGCGCCACTGTCTATATTTACTTGGTAAAGACTTTGATCCCTCAAAATTATCTCTTATACAAGCTGAACATGTGAAACAGGCCATTGTGTGCAGAGCATATTACTGTTGCTTTCCCATTCCATTTCCATTTGTCCAAAAGGGAAATGGAAATAATAAATAATGTGTGGTTTGATAGCTAAAACTCTATTATTAGATGAATATCAGTTCCCAGTAGAAGCTTTTTTATGTAGCAATCTAGAAAAATCCTCTTGGAGGGAGAGAAATAAAAGTTAAAATGCCTGTAAAAGCAGCTTTTGTGTTGCAGTGTGCATGAGCCCTTAAAGTGTAAGTCCAGCCTATTCCTAACTAAGCCTAAACCTGCTCCCACCACACCATCTAAATCTCAGTCTATCTACGTTATGAAAGGAAGATGTGCATACTTACCTATTCTGAGAGCGATCAGGTCCAGTCACATGATCAGCTGTCAGCGGCAGCTTCAATTTAGAGGAGGGAAAGCTGACAATGTATGCCCCATAGTAAGTCTATGGGTGATGTTAGTGCCCAGGCACTGCAGCCATTTTTGACGATCTCTCCTATTCACTGTACCTGGCCGCTGGAGAGATTACATGACCGGACTGGACCACTCTCAGAACAGGTAAGTATATACATTTTCCTTTCATTTAAGCTTAGTTAGGAATAGGCTGGACATCCACTATAAGGAGAATCTGCCGCTATGCCTATAAAGTGACAGTCTCTTTTTAAGTCCCTGACTCACTCATACTAAATATCCCTAAGTTTCAGGGTATTGGGAGCATATGACCACCTTAAAGGATTCAGTGCTGTGACCTGAGAGGCCAATCATTAGGCCCATGATGAACATGATGATGAGGATGATGGCCTCAACCCTGTATGTGCTCCAACACCATGACATACAGAGGTTACAATGGTTTTACTCCAAGCTCTAAAAGAGGAACTGAAGGGTAGGGGAGTGCCAAGAAGGTAAGTATAATTGGGTCAAGGGTTGGTTTCTAAGACCTTGTTAATTGGCCCATTCAGGGCAAGGTGAATTGTCTCTTTAAAATTCAACATTTTTTTCAAAGTTTTATATAAACAGTTGTTAAAAAGGAAATCAGCCTGAAGAAATAATGTTATGACTGTTCTGATGTCTAATATAAAAAAGAATAGCTTAAATAGCTTATCTATTAAATGAAAGAATAATTTGTTGACTCTTCCCAACCATTGGAATCAAGTGGAAGATGTGATGTACCTGTGCCTCTCTCTCGAGCATTGGTAAATATGACATTCTAGGGAGGTGGTGGGGTTTCTATTTTTTCTTTTTGAGTCATACGTGTATATGACCATTAATAGACAAGGGCCCCTACAAACAGTATAGAGCCTGTTTATAGTGGAGAAAATGGACATGCTGCCCCCTATTGGACATGGCAATGTTTACTCCACAGTGTTGCTTTATCGTTGAGGCTCTGAATGTTTTTTTTCCTCAGAAGGGTTTATGTTTAGGTTTGTGCTAGGCTTGGATACAAAGAGTGCTTAAAAGAGGTCTTCTAAATTTACTAAATTGAATTGTTAGAGGCCTTGCAACATGTAGTAGCTCATATAGGCTGCAAAATAAATGCTGACACACCTGCCATGATGGCCAGTTGTCAATTTGGGGCCTGCCTATATTTTGATGGGTGGGTCTAAGTGGTATGAAAATTATATCTGGTCCTCCGATTACCCCTCCTTTACCTGAGGCATCCCACAACACCACTTCTGCCCAGTTACCTTCTCCATATACTTACCAGTTTAGCACCAAAGCTCCTCCAAAACCCCTGACCTGTCACTCAAGTGTCTCTGTGGTGTCGATTAACCGCTGGCCGACTAGCCGCCATCATTATACTGCGGCAGGTTGTCACGACTGCGCAAATCGCATTAGGTGTACGTCGGCCACTTTAAGAGCAATAGCAGGCACGCGCACCCGCACCCTGACGCCAGACCCGATGCACGTGGCTGGCGGCTGCAATGTCCACCGGCCACCCGCGATCATTCCACAAATAGCCAGAACAGGGATCTGTCAATGTAAACAAACAGATCCCCATTCTGACAGGGCAGTAGAGAGAGATCATCTGTTCCTAGTGATCAGGAACAGCGATCTCTCTCTACTCCCAGTCAGTACACATTCCCCCCACAGTTAGAAACACCTCCCTAGGGAACATTTAACCCCTTGATCGCCCCCTAGTGTTAACCCCTTCCCTGCCAGTGTAATTTATACATTAATCAGTGGCTATTTTTAGCACTGTTCGCTGTATAAATGACACTGGTCAATAAAAAGTGTCCGATCTGTCCGTCGCAATGTCCCGCTAAAAATCGCTGATCACCACCATTACTAGTAAAAAGAAAAAATTATAATACAAATGCCACAAATATATCCCCTATTTTGTAGATGCAATAACTTTTGCGCAAATCAATAAATATACGCTTACTGCGATTTTTTTTTTCTTACCAAAAATATGTAAAAGAATACATATTGGCCTAAGCTGATGAAGAAATTAGTTTTTTTTAATTTTTTTTTTTTTGAGGGGGGGGGGGGGGGTATTTATTATAGCAAAAAGTAAAAAGTATTGTTTTATTTCAAAATTGTCGGTGTTTTTTTGTTTATTGTGCAAAAAATAGACCAAAAGAAAGCTCTATTTGTGGGGGACAATGGACATAAATTTTGTTCGTGTACAACATCGCATGACCGTGCAATTGTCAGTTAAAGCGCCGCAGTGCCGTATCGCAAAAAAATGGCCTGGTCATTAAGAGAGTAAATCCTTCTGGGGCTGAAGTGGTTAATAGATGAAAAGAAAATGTACAGGTAAATAGACATACATGAATTTGGAGGGTGAGAATAGGCACATGAGTTCTGTAAACATGTTGGAGCAGGGGGTAATGTAGCAGCTCCACTCCCCCAACTGGGCATGCTTGTTGTAACCCCTGCAACAAATCCTCTGCCCATGTACTACAAAATTCAAAAGCTAATGCGAAGGGATATAACAAATGGAGCTCCCATAAATGTGTTAAAATTATTTGACAAACCTACACTGCAGAGAAAATTGCCGATGACGCATTTGGTGTTAATGATTTCAGATGGGAGGCTCTGGCAGTCCGGAAACTCAATCTGTTTTGAAAACACAAATCTATATATGGACTGAAGGAAGATAAGTATGTGCAGTTCATTAAGGTTGCTACGCACTTTTCCAAGTTTATGATTACTTGATGCTACAAATAAACTGGGGAAGTGGGCATATTAAAGGGGGTTTCCACATTTAAACTAAAGCGCTGCGCAAACTGTTGGCGCTATATAAATCCTGTATAATAATAATAATAAATCCTAACAGCTGCTCAACCCATTGGCAGGTTCTGAGCTTCTACCATTCTGAACCAACCGAAAAAAAAAAATCAGTAGGTGACATATAATGAACAATACATTATTAATAATAAACATCTAAAATGATTTATTTATTTGGAGGGAAATGTCAGAACTACTGTCAGACTATTGGGATGATTCACTTTATTACCTGTATCTGGGATAGGAAGTGATTGAAAATGTTTCTAATCGGGACAGGGACAGAAACAAAAGAAAAATGGAGAAGGGTTAGAACCTCTGTCTGCTTTTTAGTAAATGTTTTTTTTTTTTTACTTTTCTCATATATTAAAGTAACACTCAAAGCAAGTAGGAGCAATCAGTACACTGCTCAGTTCCTGCAGTTTGTTGTAATCTGTGTAATCTACTGCAGCACAAACCTGGAGACCATCTCACATGGCCACTGGAAGTGCCCATTTTTTATGCTTCCTGCATCATCAAACGCATTCAATAAAAAAAGTTCCAATAAACTACATTTACGTTTTTTGGTTGTAACTAGTGGCGGCCCGTGCACTGTGGGCGCACGGACGCCGCACCCCCATCCATGCGCCTGGCCACTTTCAGGACATGGAATCCTATGGCCGGGTGGGAGGTATTTTTTGAAGCACCCGATTAGAGCCAGAGGCTCTAATAGGCTTCAAAATAGGGTGGGCTCACGGCGCAGACAGAGCGCCCTGATCCCACCCAGTTTTGTGACCATTTTTCACACTAACCTTCCGCCCCGCCAATCAGGAGGCAGGACGTCAGACTCACTCTGGAGCGAAGGTCGCAGCTCTGAGAGGATCTGCTGCAGACAGTGCTGCGGTAAGTCCCCTCAGCTTTGTCTGAGCCGCTGGGGGGGTGCCAGAGCCACGATCCATGCGGGGGGGTGCCAGAGCCACGATCCGCATGCCCGGGGGGTGTTGATGCCAGAGCTGCGATCCATGCCAGAGTGGCTGTGTTTGATGGGCACAGTTGGCTGTATATGATGGGCACAAGTGGCTGCATATGATGTGCCCATCATATGCAGCCACCTGTGCCCATCAAATGCAGCCACTTGTGCCCATCATATGCAGCCACCTGTGCCCAAGTGGCTGCATTTTATTGGCACAAGTGGCTGCATTTGATGGGCACAATGGCTGTGTTTGATGGGCACAAGTGGCTGCATATGATGGGCGCAGGTGGCTGTTGATGCCAGAGCTGCGATCTGTGCCAGAGTGGCTGTGTTTGATGGGCACAGTTGGCTGCATATGATGGGCACAAGTGGCTGCATATGATGTGCCCATCATATGCAGCCACCTGTGCCCATCAAATGCAGCCACTTGTGCCCATCATATGCAGCCACCTGTGCCCAAGTGGCTGCATTTTATTGGCACAAGTGGCTGCGTTTGATGGGCACAATGGCTGTGTTTGATGGGCACAAGTGGCTACATATGATGGGCGCAGGTGGCTGCACTTGATGTGCACAGATGGCTGCATATGATGGGCACAGGTGGCTGCATTTGATGGGCACAGGTGGCTGCATATGATGGGCACAGTGGCTGCGTTTGATGGGCACAGTGGCTGCATTTGATGGGCACAGTTAGGCTACAATTGATGGGGGGGGGGGTTCAGTATTTTTCAGTTTGTTTATGCTCCCCAAAAATTTTGAGCACCAGCCGCCACTGGTTGTAACATAACACAATGTGGAAAATGTCAAGGGGTGTGAATACTTTTTCAAGGCACTGTACCTAGAGTTAAGCTTTCAAATCCAAACTGAAACTCAAATGTTCAGTGGCAGTATAATTGTTAGGCATTTAATGCACACAGCAAAAACTCCACTGAATGTGCCAATTGTGAATTTACACTCCAGAAAGGTCTGCCAGACTTTCACAGATCAGTCATTCATATGGGTCCTAGATCAATAAATGATGGAACCTGCCAAAACAATGCTGATTTATATTATAAATCCACAATACCAGTTGAATCTTATAATACTGTGACTGACTAAAGTGCTTTAGGAGCTGTCTCAACAGGCTTTTGTCCGAGCCAGGCAGGTTTTGCATTCCCATATACTACTATGTGTATTTCAAGATCCAGTTGAAGCAGGTAAAATGCAAGTCAGGAGGTGGTCCACGTCAGTTAATTCTGAATGATCTCAGAAGCATCTCAGACTGACACACAAGCCCAGAATCCATCTACACAGGCCCTATAATGTTATCCAAACCTAATGCAATTACAAACGCCACAATCACTTTCACATTTATGTTTTTTGTGGGGGAAATCACCAAGAAAGGTATTGGGTCAATATTTTATTTACAGCCAGTGCAGGGTAACAAGTGGCAAATTTATAGGTCACCTAAGATCAATGTTGCATCCACCACCATACTATTTTCCAAGCATGTCCTTGTTTTGGAAGAAATTACATTGTAAGAGAGAAGAAAAAAGATCTGAATTTAAAGTTTTACTAACCCCAGAACCCTGTATTTACTATATCTGTTCTCCCACAGTACACAGAACATGGAAATGCAATTATTTTAGTAAATATAAACGGCAAAATATCTTTTCTCATCAGCAGTATATAGCAGTCTTGTGAATTCTATCAATGTCTGGTTAAAGCTTGTAGGAGGAGTTTTCATTCTCCTCTGACTGTCCTATGAGGCTGCAAGACCCCTGTTTGGACAGTGCCGATTGGCCCTGTGCCGATCACAGGGACCCTCCCAAAGAAAAACAAAAAAAATTCTCTAGCCATACACATCAAACTGAGCATGTGCAGAGTGCCTCTTAGGGTTCTGTTCTTTCAGCAGATGAATTGGGGACAGTAAAAGGGGAGGATCAGAGAAGACAGAATCAAACAGCCTTTTTACACAATGCAGAGGATTAACCCCTTAGGTTTCATAGCGAGTATAACAAGCATGCTTCACTGCATATACAGACTGATTTTACTTTTGTAGGTTTAGTAACACTTTAAGTAAACCACAGGGTTGCAGACTGCACACACCTAATCCAACCTGTTTGCAGGTCATTGTCAGCTTTGTAAGAGGGCATAAAAGCTATGTCATTTATTTGATCATAAACATTGTAAAATATACCCTATTCCAGGCACAGCATCCTTCTTTAATAGAGCATTGAGCTATACATCTTCCATATGACATATAGGGGGTTATTTACTAAAGGCAAATCCACTTTGCACTACAAGTGCACTTGGAAGTGCAGTCGCTGTAAATCTGAGGGGTAGATCTGAAATGAGGGGAAGCTCTGCTGATTTTATCATCCAATCATGTGCAAGCTAAAATGCTGTTTTTTTTATTTTCCTTACATGTCC
Organism: Aquarana catesbeiana; assembly: GCF_042186555.1. Taxonomy (NCBI): domain Eukaryota; kingdom Metazoa; phylum Chordata; class Amphibia; order Anura; family Ranidae; genus Aquarana; species Aquarana catesbeiana. Next base: position 292,351,985 of record NC_133330.1, on the reverse strand, counting down.
CCCTCGGATCTACAGCGACTGCACCTCCAAGTGCAATTTCAAGTGCATTTTGCACTTGTAGTTTGCACTTGTAGTTTGCACTTGTAGTGCAAAGTGGATTTGCCTTTAGTAAATAACCCCCATAGTTTTTGAGGTTAAATCATTTAACTCTGCTAAATGACTGTCAGCATAGTAGCTCTTAAGGGTCAGACTCTTTTTGTTACATGTAAACGTGTTAGAGGTCATAACAAATTTGATAGTCTAGAGAATTTCTTGCTTGTTCATGCTTCATGGACAAGAAGAGGCAATTGCAGGGAGGTCTTGTGCTTGCGGCCCCAAATGAAAGGGTCTCGCTCCAGTCATAGAACCTACAACGTCATACCAACCCTCCTTATAAGGTGCTCAAACTATGATACACTTTGCCCTGCTTCAGCACCCCCACATTCCCTATGTCCCAACCACAACTACCTGCCTGGAGTTTGCATGTTCTCCCTGTGCTTGTGTGGGTTTCCTCCAGGTATTCCGGTTTCCTCCCACACTCTAAAGACATCCTGGTTGGTTAACTGGATCCTGTCTAAAATTAGCCCTAGTATGTGTATGTATGTGAGTTAGGGACCTTAGATTGTAAGCTCTGTGAGGGTAGGGACTGATGTGAATGTACAATGTATATATGTAAAGCGCTGCGTAAATTGACGGCGCTATATAAGTACCTGAAATAAATAAAATGTTAAACCCGATCACTGCTTCCACACCTGAGTATAAATAGCCACCAAAGAAAGTGACTGCACAATACAAGAGTCTGGTTGAACTGCACTGGTAACCAATCAGAAGCTACCATTGAGAAGTCACACTCCTTCTGAGAAAATTTAATAAATAAACTCTGGATCATGAGATGACCAAAGTAGAGTTGACTGTCCCATCTGTTATCAATAGGGGAAGCTTTTGTAAAGATTATCTATGTCAATGATGGAGGGGTTGCAAGAATTTTTTTTATGGTGTAGCATTACTACGAGATGGTGGGGAGAGCACAGGCAAGCTTTTTCATTAACTAACAGTTTAATTTACTAACCTGTCATTCATGCTTTATTTAGAGCCCTGTAACTGTCCTTTTCATCCATTCATTAGCCATCATTTTTGAAAATAATGAAAAAAAAAAAAAGAAAAAAAAAAAATATATAAAACTCTAGCACAGCCCTTAAAGCGTATGCCCAACATTTCATAGTCCTGATATGTGCCTGCTGCACCATGTACTTGTATGAGAAAGTATCTTGTTCTCTTTGTATTGCATCCTTTGCGTGAAATCGCTGGTGACCCTGCCAGTCCCTCTGCTTTCCTAATAAAAACTGACCACACTAGGCAGGAGAGCACACAGTGGTCAGTTCTCTAGCTGTGCTGGGAACTCAGTGTGCTCTCCAATGATCAGACTTGTCCTGACACACCCTCTGCACAGCCTTTCACTGGGAAGCTCAGTATGCTGCTGTTGTCCTATTGAAAAAAATGGAAATTGCCGTAAAACTGCACCGCGTTTGGTGTTTTTTTTTTGAGCCATGTGTATTTTTTATAGAAGCAGGCTACCAAAAGTACAAACAATAAGTGTTTAAATTTATTGTATAAATTTTATTGTTAAGCATCATCCTCTGAAATTTTTATTTCTCTGGGAGATCCGATGTCTTTATGAAAGAATTCCAACTGCATAATTTAGCAAAGTACTCCCTTTGGGACAGGTACAGGTGCATAGGTAATTGCATAGGTAATTGTAGGATGAGCTGCTTGTGGTGGCAGTGTTTGTTCTCATGTAGTGAAGTGTATTTTACAGAAGACATCTTTTTGGAAGATTTATGAAATGTATATTATTGTGGTACTATACTCAGGGCCCTTTCACACTGCTCTGTGGCAAAATCAATTTTGCTCTGTTGCCTGTGCTATGCTTTTCTTGTGCGTTTTTGGTAGCTTGCGTGGAAAAAAGGATGAAAATACTGCGTTAAAACCCAATAAACCGTGAATGGAAAGCTGCTAACACACAAACAAACCAAGTCTAATCAAAAGTGCAAACAATAAGTGTAGCGCTAAAAATTGCAAAACCTGTATGCATCCAAAACGCCTCAATCACGAAGGCCGAATGGGTGCAAAAAATGTAAGTGAATAATATTTTATATAACATCAAAATAAACCCCAAAGTGTTGTGAAATAATGGCAATGAACATAAAAAAAGGGGGGAAAAAAAAGAAAAGTCCACATGTATAGTGTGTAGAGTGTCCAATGGTGGGGGAACTTTCTCCTCAATCTCCAACCAAAGTATAAAATGAACCAATGAACAGGGGAAGACATTCAGATAGCAGAATGGGTACTCTTACCGGATCAGTTGGACGCACGTACCGTACGGCAGTGCGTCTATAAGGCTTTGGGATACTAGATCCCCAGTGGTGATGCCAAACTGGATGGTCTCCTGCAGGCTGCAAACTCCAATCTGCACGAGGTTGGGTGGTGATTGAAACGAGAGTTTCCAAGGCTAACGGCCGCCAAACCGGTCCAACAATGAAGGTGGTCCAAAGATGGTCATCAATACTCCAGCATGAGGAAACAAGAGAAAAAGGAACTCCACATGGCGTAGGTCAACCAAGGTAGGTTTATTGAAGGGAAAATACTATATAAAAAAAGACGATCACAAAAAGTATAAAAATATATTTAATGGCAATGTGGGAAGCAGGATGTGCTGGTCCGACGCGTTTCGACTAACAAGTCTTCCACAGGGGCATATCCTTGCCTCTCCACATTGCTCCTAAATATAAACTGTACATCAATTATTAGGTAAGATAGATCCGCCCCCGTCATGGTGAAACCAGAAGTAAATTCCAGAAGTAGATTCAGGGACTTGCGTCCCAGGCCTCACATACAGTAACATAATAAATGCATACAGTAACATAATAGTCCCTGGGTAATGATCATATGTGTCATAAACTGGTAATAGCCTGATAGTACTGCTGGACGCAGACAGATCTCTCGCCGTCTGCGTCCCATCTGTGTTCCAAGCCTCGAAAGCGAAGAAGGAAGTGACGACATTGTCACTGCCGGAATGTGAGGGGTTTGCATTCCAAGCCTCACACTGGATGTAGGGGGAGCCATCGCGTGTGAAAAGAAACCACCGCGTCACTTCCACCGCATAGTCAGCATGTCACTCAAAGGTCATCTGGCCTCATAACCGCCCACCAGCAACCTCTAACCAAGAGATGACGTCAGGGGAAGTGGAGATAACGAGAGGGGACGCAGGACAGTGCAAAAGACAAGACAAATGTGAAAGGAAGAAAAATAAAAAGCTGGCCAATCAAAAAACAATAATAAAAACGGTATTAAAAAGCGAAAGGGGAAGTACTCCTCTGGCAGAGCCCGGTAGATAGGCAAGTAATACGTGGCCGAGGAGAGAAGCCAGAAGGCCAACAAGAGAAACATGTAGAAGAGTGCCTCCGCTCCCATAACGGGTGCAAGGCCACTCATCAATGTCCACCTGAAGGCACAGATGGACCTCTCACAAACACATAGAAAGTGTCTAAAGGGGGGATGCCCGGGATATTACTACCCACAAAATATATACAGAGGAAATGCCCCTAAAAGGGTGTGTCACGGATGAGACCATGAGAAGAGGTGCCACTCACGCCCGGTTAATGAAGCAATTGATATCCCAATCTACATTCATGCCATGGGGCGAGTAGCACCTCAACTCATAAATCCAATAGGTCTCAAGCCGCGACACACCTCTAAAGCAAGACTCGCCCCTCCAATGTGGGACGAACCTATCGATAACCTGAAAAGAAGTGCCCGTGGGGTCTTTATCATGGAACTCCAGGTAATGGCGGTGAACACTGTGCTTGGTACAGCCCTTTTTAATTTTAGCTATATGCTCATTCACCCTGATGGAAAAGGTCCTAATTGTGTGTCCAACATATTGCCTCTTACATGGGCATGTAATCAGGTAAACAATGTGTTATGTAGCACACGTGGTGAAGTGTTTCATATTGTAAATCTGTGATGTTACCGTTGAAAAAAAGGTTTAAGATTTACGTCTACCACACACATTGTGCAGGCACACATTACACCTCCTGCAAGGGTAATACCCCTTGCATTCTGGAAAGAAGGAAACAGCGCAGGGAGGGTCCATGGTGTTGGGAGCGACCTCACCCTGAATGGAGCGAGCACCCCGAAAAATGATGCCCGGCCGATCAGGTAAAACCGGTCCCAACACACGGTCACTCAATAGAACCTTCCAATGCTTGTTTAATATCCTTTTAATTACCTTGTGCTGTATAGAAAACGAGGTGAAGAAAGACCATTTAAATTGATTCTCCCTTTGTACCTTAGGGCGATCAGCCAATAAGGAGTTCCTATCTATGTCAGTGACCTCCCGGATATCCACATCAAGCTCTAAGGGTTTGTACCCCTTCTCCACAAATCTCTTTTTGAGAATCTGAGACTGGGAAAGAAAGTCACCAATGTTAGTGCAGTTTCGTTGAAGACGAAGGAACTGTCCCTTGGGTACAGACTTAAGACATTGATGGTGATGACAGCTTTCGACCGGGATATAACCATTACGGTCCGTGAGTTTAAAGAAAGTCCAGAACATCAACTGGTGCTCCTCAACCGAGATCTCCAGATCCAAAAAATGAATGGACTCAGGGCTTGCCTCAAACCTCAGGGAAATGCCCCTATCATTGGCATTCAAATAGGACATAAAACCATCCAAAGATGTTCGATCACCCCTCCAAAGGAGGAGGATGTCGTCTATGTACCTAGCCCACAGGACCAACTCTGGTCCTTTGAGGGCATAGACGACATCCTCCTCCCACAAGGCCATAAACAAGTTATCCAGACTGGGGGCATACTTAGCCCCCATCGCAAGGCCCTTGATTTGTGAGCAAAAAACCTCCTGGAACCAAAAATAATTATGTTCCGTAGCGAATTTGAGTAGTTCCATAATGTAGTTTCTGTGAATCAGGGGTAGACCTGAATTTCTGGAAAGAAACAAGTCAACTGTGGCCAGACCCAAATCCTGTGGGATAGACGTATAAAGTGCGGATACATCCGCCGTCACGAGGAGGAGATCGTCATGGTAATCAACCTTCTCTAGCAGGTTAATGGTATCCCGGGTGTCTTTAAGATACGAAGGCACCTGCTTGACCGAGGCTTGGAACACAGATGGAACACAGATGGCGAGAGATCTGTCTGCGTCCAGCGGTACTATCAGGCTATTACCGGTTTATGACACATATGATCATTACCCAGGGACTATTATGTTACTGTATGCATTTATTTTGTTACTGTATGTGAGGCCTGGGACACAAGTCACTGAATCTACTTCCGGAATTTACTTCTGGTCATGACGGGGGCGGATCTATCTTAATAATTGATGTACAGTTTATATTTAGGAGCAATGTGGGGAGGCAAAGATATGCCCCTGTGGAAGACAGATAGAAGAATGGGATACTCTTACTGGATCAGTTGGACGCACGTACTGTACGGCAGTGCGTCTATAAGGCTTTGGGATACTAGATCCCCAGTGGTGATGCCAAACTGGATGGTCTCCTGCAGGCTGCAAACTCCAATCTGCACGAGGTTGGGTGGTGATTGAAACAAGAGTTTCCAAGGCTTAACGGCCGCCAAACTGGTCCAACAATGAAGGTGGTCCAAAGATGGTCATCAATACTCCAGCATGAGGAAACAAGAGAAAAAGGAACTCCACATGGCGTAGGTCAACCAAGGTAGGTTTATTGAAGGTAAAATACCATATAAAAAAAGATGATCACAAAAAGTATAAAAATATATATCCTTGCCTCCCCACATTGCTCCTAAATATAAACTGTGCATCAATTACTAGGTAAGATAGATCCGCTCCCATCATGGCGGAACCAGAAGTAAATTCTGGAAGTAGATTCAGTGACTTGCATCCCAGGCCTCACATACAGTAACATAATAAATGCATACAGTAACATAGTCCCTGGGTAATGATCATATGTGTCATAAACCAGTAATAGCCTGATAGTACTGCTGGACGCAGACAGATCTCTCGCTGTCTGCGTCCCATCTGTGTTCCAAGCCTCGAAAGCGAAGAAGGAAGTGACAACATTGTCACTTCCGCCGGAATGTGAGGAGTTTGCATTCCAAGCCTCACACTGGATGTAGGGGGAGCCGTCACGTGTCAAAAGAAACCACCGCGTCACTTCCAACGCATAGTCAGCATGTCACTCAAAGGTCACCTGGCCTCATAACCGCCCACCAGCAACCTCCAACCGAGAGATGATGTCAGGGAAGGTGGAGATAACGAGCGGGGACGCAGGACAGTGCGAAAGACAAGACAAATGTGAAAGGAAGAAAAAAAATCAAAAAACAATAATAAAAATGGTATTAAAAAGACGAAAGGGGAAGTACTCCTCTGGCAGAGCCCGGTAGATAGGCAAGTAATATGTGTCCGAGGAGAGAAGCCAGAAGGCCAACAAGAGAAACATGTATAAGAGTGCCTCCACTCCCATAACGGGTGCAAGGCCGTATATATAAAATATTGTTCACTTATATTTTTTGCACCCATTTGGCCTTCGTGATTGAGGGGTTTTGGATGCATACAGGTTTTGCAATCTTTAGCGCTACACTTATTGTTTGCACTTTTGATTAGACTTGGTTTGTTTGTGTGTTAGCAGCTTTTCATTCATGGTTTATTGGGTTTAGCGCAGTATTTTCACCCTTTTTTCCACACAGGCTATCAAAAAATGCATCAGAAAAGCATAGCACAGGCATCTGAAACAGAGCAAAGTTGATTTTGCCACAGAGCAGTGTGAAACAGCCCTGAGTATAGTACCACAATAATATACATTTCATAAATCTTCCAAAAAGATGTCTTCTGTGAAATACACTTCACTACGTGAGAACACACACTGCCACCACAAGCAGCTCATCCTACAATTACCTATGCATGTACCTATGCACCTGTACCTGTCCCAAAGGGAGTACTTTGCTGAATTATGCAGTTGGAATTCTTTCATAAAGACATCGGATCTCCCAGAGAAATAAAAATTTCAGAGGATAATGCTTAACAATTAAATTTAAACAATAAATTTAAACAATAATTTTATGAAGGATTGTTTAAATTTTATTTTTGAGCATCATCTTCTGGAATTTTGTATATCTATGGGAGATCTGATGGGACAAATCCAACTGCATAATATAGCAAAGTATTCTCTTAAAGAGACAGGCGCATAACAACCAAATATTGAGTAGGTCATAATAGTAAGGTAAGCTGTTTGTAGTGGCAGTGTGCGTTCTCACATGGTGAAGTGTATTTCATTGAAGACATCTTTTTGGAAGATTTATGAACTATAATATTATACAATACTAGGGACTCACTGTGGATCATGTGGACTTTTAAACATTCATATACCACATGTTAATTGTTTTAACTATAATCAATTTAAGTTGTTCTTGAAAATAATGGTTGGTATGCCAATTAGCAATTGTTAGAGCTTGGGAAATTGGGCCTATTGACTGTCAGGGTGTAATAGGTGTAAGGCTGGTTCACACATGTCCAGCGTTTATGTTCACTGGTTCAGGGGCATATTTTTCCCTGAATTTGCACCTGAACCAGGCCCGAAAAAATGCACAGGACCATTTTTCAAACTGTGCTGCAGTTGCTCCGGACATGTGGGAACCGGCTCCATTAAAAGCAATTCACATAACATACACCCACCATATTTGAACGCACTGAACTTTCCCCCCACTTCTTCCCTTCTCCCTGAGATCCTCTCTTGGCTTTCCATCCCCCCATTGCAATACTCATTTGCCGAATCCACGGTTACCGCCTTTTCTTCCCCCCATCTGGTATGAAGCAGATCTCTGTGGGTAGATGAGAGTTCCAGCCCCACACTTCAATCTCCTGTAGCAAGTCAATACCCGACATGGCACCTGGTATATGGACTCAGATACTGCTATCCTGTACACTTCCCAGCATATACTATCCTAGAGATCCCAGACCAGGAGTCTCACTCCTACTGCTGCTGTCTGCTTTGCAGCGAATAATCGTCCCACTAGTTGCGGGAACCCTCATGGCTCCCGTCTTTCTAATTGTTAGATGCAACGTTTGCCACATGGCACAAGCAAGGTTTCCCTGGACTGGTTGGCTCCAGCAACCTGCACTTGTTTTTAACTTGGTGCATTGCCTACCCGGACAGGCCGGCGTATTAGACTGTTTTTGTTTTCTTTTTTATTTCTCTTGGTCGAATTTTTGGTTTATTGTTCAGTATATACTCTATGGGTTTATTGTTCAGTATATACTCTATGGGCTTGAAAATGCTAGATATTGGTGTTTCATTACATGAATGCTATACATTGCAAAAGAATCGTATATGTTGCCAGTCGGTCAGAGTTCTCATGGCATATGCCGCAGTGTCCTTGTGGGCTCACCTTGTGTCTTGGGGACATTAATACACTCCCTCTGGATTTTGGGATGGCCCAGGGCATGAGGGTGGGCACTCTAGATGTTGGGCACATAGCAATTTATTGTCTGTCAATATGGTTGACCTGAAATGTATTACATGGAAAGTGCGGGGCCTCAGAGCAAAGCCTAAACGTAATGCAGTACTATCATACCTCAAGACACAACGTGCAGACCTTATGGTGTTATTGGAGACTCACCTTACGGGCCATCTCCAAATGACACTTAAGAAACCGTGGCTAGGCTGAACATACCAGGCTCCCCATTCTGCGCACTCTAGGGGTGTTGCAGTATTGGTGGCCAAAACAGTGCGTTTTATGCTATTAACACTCAGATCTGACCCCCAGGGTAGATTCCTATTTTTGCATGCCAAGTTAAACGGTCTAGAAATACTGATCCTGGCGATTTACATACCACCCCCCTTCCAATTTCATGTGATCACCGAAGGTATAGCTTTTATGTCTCAATTTCCCTCAGTTCCAGCGATCTGACTGGGGGACTTTAATAATGTGGCACATGGTGCCCTGGACAGACTATCTGTAACTTCACTGGACCACCCCTCCCACTCATACACCAGGTTCGGGAGACTTCTTGCCGACCTGCACCTGGTAGATACCTGGAGACACAGACATCCCCTAGACAAGGCATTTTCATGCTTTTCAACCACGTATAACGCTATGTCATGCATAGATCTTATCCTAATATCCCATACTCTTCTTCCTATACTAGGAGAAGTGGGATTTAATCCCCGTGTCCTTTCTGACCATGCTCCCTACTGGGTTATAAATATATTACTCCAAGCAGAGGCACTACGAATGTGGAGAGCGAGCGGGTCGTCTCCTAGCTTATCTAGCCCACCTTGATCAGAAACCTCCCATGGTGGTCTCTTTGCGTACCACTAATGGTGTATTACTAAATGACCCTGATGAGGTGGTTGACGAATTTCGCTCCTTCTTTATATCCTAATACTCCTCCTCCACTGACATTCCTTTAGAGGAAATTGGGCCCTTTTTGGCGAATATAGACCTACCTACTCTCACACAACCCCAAATTGAACTACTGGAAGCTCCGTTCACGGTTGACGAGATTGCACAGGCAATATCCCTTTTAAGCCCCTCCAAAGCACCGGGCTCCGATGGCCTACCCCTAGAATTTTACACTACATATGGGGAGACCCTTATCCCCAAGCTCCATGAATTGTTCTCTTTTATATTCAAACACGGATCCCTACCCTCTTCTATGGGAGAGGCCTATATTGTATTAATACACAAACCCGGTAAAAATCTAGAACTTTCTGAATCATACCGCCCAATATCTCTCCTACAACTAGATATTAAAATATTGGCCAAGATCCTGGCAGTACGCCTCAACACTGTGATCCTCAACCTGATCCACCCAGATCAGACTGGGTTTATGCCAGCAAAAAATACAGTATATAACCTGCGTAGGCTTCATATGAATATGCAGGCTGCGCATGACAATCTGGGTTCTAGAGTGATAGTTTCTCTTGACGCCGCAAAGGCGTTCGATTCAGTTGAGTGGGATTACCTCTGGGAATGCCTTGCAAAATTCGGCTTTGGACCAAATTTCATCAAATGGATCCGTCTCCTCTACCAAAACCCGCGAGCCAGGATCTTGCTCAATGGTAAAATCTCTGCTCCCTTCCCCCTCTCCAGAGGCACACGCCAAGGATGCCCCTTGTCCCCCTTATTGTATGCCCTTGCGGTAGAGCCTCTTGCCTCAGCACTTAGAGCTAACCCAGGAGTCTGTGGGCTGAGACAAGGAGATCTGGTAGAAAAACTTAGCCTATATGCGGACGACATGTTACTATATTTGGGGATGCAGGCCCATCCTTACAGGTAGCCCTTGAGGTTATTCGACACTTCGGTAGATACTCTGGCCTAAAAATAAATTGGGATAAATCCCAGATCCTCCCTATCGACGTGAGTGCCCCTACGGAACTTCAGTCCTCCTCCCCATTGCTTAGAGTCAGCTCTATGACATACTTAGGGATTGTGATCACCCGCTCACAAGAAGACTTTACCAAACTAAATATAGAACCCCTAATAGCAAATCTAAAATACAAAATACAAACATGGGCTAAACTACCCCTTGGAGTGATGGATCGGGTGAATCTCATTAAAATGGTTCTCCTCCCCAAGTATATGTATGTCTTCTGGCATGCCCCAGCCTATTTGCCTCTTAGGATTTTCAAATCTATTGAAGCTGTCCTTAAAACCGGTACCTGTCCCTAATATGTTCTCCTCAATATCAGGCGTTATCCCACCCATTTCAAATCCTGCTTAAGGGCAACATGGGTACACATGGAGTAGGGAACCGCAAGGGGTTATTACACCACCACTGTAAGATCTGTGAGATAGTGGGTCGCAAATTAAAGATACCACCTACACACTTCCATACGCCCCTATGGGATAACCCCGCTCTGAAAGAATTGACAGCTATACCAGAACATACCCTCTGGCTTGGGCAAGGGATTAGATACCTATCAGATGTCTACTGTGACACTGCCTTAAAATCATTCCAACAACTTAAGGTAGAGTTTAACCTCCCCAACCATATGCACTTCCGATACCTCCAGCTCTGCCATGCTCCCAGGCCCAATTTGGTAATACCATCTCTAATGTAGAACAACTAGACATCTCATATATTATGATGGGACTAGACTCTCGTAAACTTATCTCAAGATTTTACAACTTACTACTTCTCCCTACAGCAAATATTCTTGCGTATAAATTAAAAGACTGTTGGTCTGGGGAGGTGGGGGGACTGGAGGACGATGAATGGGAGGATGCATTAGACACTTGTAAGGGGGTCTCCACGAAATTATCAGACCGTCTTACACAGCTCTATATCATGCATCGGGTATATCTAACCCCTCTCAGACTGGCTAAATACAAACCGGATCATAATCCGTTGTGCCCCCGTTGTGCTAGTCCATCCAGCACCTTCTTTCACTTTCTATGGTCCTGCCCCGCAATACATGACTATTGATCCCATATAGTGAAATTTATCCATGACGAGATGGGATCCCCTCTGAAATTGTGCCCTAAGCAGTGTCTGCTTGGAGTATTCCCTGATCCAGATTCAAATAAATTTCACAAAATATTCCTTCAGGAGACACTGTTTATTGCTAGACTGCTCATAGCGAGAAAATGGCTTCAGGTCACACCACCATCACTCCAAGAGTGGATCTCAGCTGTGAACAATGTTCTACCGTATAAGAAAGAGATTTATATTCATAGAGGCTGCCCTGCCAAATATGGCAAAATATGGGACACATGGCTCAAGAACGCAGCCACATGCAATGTATTGTCTGATTGATTGATATGTGTCACTACTATCCTTGCCCATATGCACACCTGATGTCTGGGCCTCGGACAATTTATAGATTGCAATTGTTTGAGCATAGCCTTTGCTAACATATACATGGATTGTACCACTTGATAATTGTATCTAGATTCTTGCAGAGATTGGATATATCTCATGTACTCTGTCAATGTATGCAAATTTTGTATATCCTTATTCTTTAATAAAAACACCTCAATATTTGTAAAAAAAAAAAAAAAAGCAATTCACATATATTTGAACCCAGCCCTACTGCTCCTTTAGTTTGCCTTCCCCTTCTCAAGTGTGGAACTGTATGTCTTTTGTAGGAAGGTCCTGCCCCTGGTCTATTTAGGGGAAAAGAGGGTCTTTGGAAGGAGTACCTGCCAGAAAGCGTAGTCATTGAGTAGTCGTGACTACAGAACTTGAACGTTGCAAGCTACAGTATATTTACGTTGGCATGGTTGAGTTCAGCTCAATACACACTTCTAGATCCAAAAGTTGAGGGGCACAAGGCTAGCAGTAAAAATGCATTCCAGGTGGTCCTATTAGGTGTACATGCATACTTAGTCATAACAATAGCTCCCCATTTAAAACGATATCCCATCTTTTCTTGTTTTTAGCTGTGGATTTGGAAAAGTAAACTGCATATCCCCCTGCAATGAAAACAAGACACAGGAAGAAAAAAAAATAGGTGTAACCTGCTGTACATTCACGCGTGGAAATAGCAGCTGATCACACAGGTGTCTCCTGCATTGTGACCCCCCCCATAAGGTGACGCTATAGCACACTGACTCCGACTGACAAACAAGATTATAAATAGATTTTCCAGGAAAAGCCTCTTACCTGTGACCTTTTGTACACAAGCTGTGTGGGATTTAGTGCAGGTTTCCAAGCAACTGACTTACTTCCTTATTTTAATATAAATTCATTGCTAGGTTAGGTGGTAAATCAAAATAACTCTTGGGAACGAAGACAGCGATGAATGAATTAATTTATGAATGAAATTTTCTTAGTCTGTAAAGGAAATATATCATATTTTATATTTTCTTTATGTATTTTCAATTGTAAAATAAAAGCTGTATTAATTTTAAATTCCTTTTAATCAGGTAAATATGGAACATTTTACAAATATTTCTTGTTTGCCCTAATTGCCACTTACAGGCATAGGTTTTGTTAATTTTATTTTAGAGCTCCGCAGTGTAATTTACAGAAATGGAAGGAAGATTTTACAGACTGCAGAATAAGTTAGTGAATAGGGGCATACCACATTCCTCTCTTCTAACAGATATAGGCCATGTCAATTATATATGTATATATATATATATATATATATATATATATATATATATATATATATATATATATATATTACACATACATACAGTGGATATAAAAAGTCTACATACCCCTGTTAAAATGTCAGGTTTCTGTGATGTAAAAAAATTAGAAAGTTAAATCATTTCAGAACTTCTTCCACCTTTAATGTGACCTCTAAACTGTAAAACTCAGTTGAAGAACAAACTGCAAACTTTTAGTGGGGGGGGGGGGGGGGGGGGTGAGGGAAGTAAAAATAAAAAAAATAAAATAATGTGGTTACTTAAGTGTGCACACTCTCTTATAACTGGGGATGTAGCTGTGTGCAGAATTAAGCAATCACATTAAAACTCATGTTAAATAGGAGTCAGTACACACCTGCCATCATTTAAAGTGCCCCTGATTAACCCCAAATAAAGTTCAGCTGTTCTAGTAGGTCTTTCCTGACATTTTTTTAGTTGCATCCTACAGCAAAAGCCATGGTTCGCAGAGAGCTTCCAAAGCATCAGAGAGATCTCATTGTTAAAAGGTATCAGTCAGAAGGGTACAAAAGAATTTACAAGGCATTAGATATACCATGGAACACAGTCATCATCAAGTGTAGAAAATATGGCACAACAGTGCCATTACCAAGAACTGGACGTCCCTCCAAACTTGATGAAAAGCCGAGGAGAAAACTGGTCAGGGAGGCTGCCAAGAGGCCCACAGCAACATTAAAGGAGCTGCAGGAATATCTGACAAGTACTAGCTGTGTGGTACATGTAACAACAATCTCCCTTATTCTTCATATGTCTGGGATACGGGGTAGAGTGGCAAGACAGAAGCCTTTTCTTATGTAGAAAAACATCCAAGCCAGGCTAAAGTTGTGGGAAAATGTGGTATGGTCTGATGAAACCAAGGTTGAACTTTTTGGCAATAATTCCAAAAGAGATGTTTGGCGCCCAAAACAACACTGCACATCACCAAAAAGAACACCATACCCACCGTGAAGCATGGTGGTGGCAGCATCATGCATTGGGGCTGTTTTTCTTCAGCTGAAACAGAGGGCTTAGTCAAGGTAGAGGGAATTATAAACAGTTCCAAATACCAGTCAATATTGGCACAAAACCTTCAGGCTTCTGCTAGAAAGCTGAACATGAAGAGGAACTTCATCTTTCAGCGAGACAACGGCCCAAAGCATACATCCAAATCAACAAAGGAATGGCTTCAACAGAATAAGATTAAAGTTTTGGAATGGCCCAGCCAGAGCCCAGACCTGAATTCCATTGAAAATCTGTGGGGTCAACTGAAAAGGGCTGTGTACAGGAGATACCCTCGCAATCCAACAGATTTGGAGTGTTTTTGCAAAGAAGAGTGGGCAAATATTGCCAAGTCAAGATGGTCCATGCTGATAGACTCATACCCAAAATGAGTGCTATAATAAAATCAAAAAGGTGCTTCAACAAAGTGTGTAAGGGTGTGCACACTTATGCAACCATACTATTTTAATTTTTTATTTTTACTTCCCTCCACCTAAGATTTCAGTTTGTTGTTCAACTGAGTTGTACAGTTTATAGGTCACATTAACCAGTTGCCGACCGCCTCACGCACATATACTGCGGCAGAATGGCATGGGCAGGCAAAATCACGTACCTGGTACGTGATTGCCTTCCCGCGGTCGGCTTTGGTCTGGGAGCGTTCAGAGATGAGGGGGAGGCCATCCATTCGTGGCCCCCCCCTCGCGATCGCTCCCAGCCAATGACAATCATCCCCTGCTTCTGTATAGTACACAGAGGCAGAGGAAATGATGTCATCTCTCCTCAGCTCGGCATTTTCTGTTCCGGCGCCGAGGAGAGAAGACTGCAATGTAAGTGTAAAACACACACACATACAGTAGAACATGCCAGGCACACAATACACCCCCCTTTACCCCCCGATCCCCCCCCATCACCCCCCAATCACCCCCCCCCCCCCCGGTCACACTGACACCAAGCAGTTTTTTTTTTTTCTGATTACTGCATGGTGTCAGTTTGTGGCAGTTAGTGTGGTAGGGCAGTTAGGGTTAGCCCCCTTTAGGTCTAGGATACCCCCCTAACCCCCCCTAATAAAGTTTTAACCCCTTGATCACCCCCCGTCGCCAGTGTCGCTAAGCAATCATTTTTCTGATCGCTGTATTAGTGTCACTGGTGACGCTAGTTAGGGAGGTAAATATTTAGGTTCGCCGTCAGCGTTTTATAGCGTCAGGGACCCCCATATACTACCTAATAAGTGTTTTAACCCCTTGATTGCCCCCTAGTTAACCCTTTCACCACTGATCACCGTATAACCGTTACGGGTGACGCTGGTTAGTTTGTTTATTTGTTATAGTGTCAGGGCACCCCATGGGCGGATCCAGAGTCTTGTCTCGGGAGGGGCACTGCCAGAAAATCTGTTTATTTTTGTGGGCAATTTATCGGGGAAACGGCTGGTGTTGGCGCTTCAATCATCCCAGCACCATGGTTGTTACAGTGTTAGGATGATTGAAGCGCATTATTTTCTATAATTACATTGCAATATAAAATGAAATAGTTCAACTCACCATAATGCAGAATCAGTGGGAGCCCTGAGTGTGTCACTTGCCACGTCGCCTGCCACACGTTGCGGATTGTCACTTGCCACGTCGCCTGCCACATCTTGTGGATTGTCACTTGCCTGCCACCAGATGCAGATTTTCACTTGCCACGTCGCCTGCCACACCTTGCGGATTGCCACTTGCTACGTCACCTGCCACACCTTGTGAATTGTTACTTGCCACGTCACCTGCCACACCTTGTAGATTGCCACGTCACCTGCCACACCTTGTGAATTGTCACTTGCCACGTCACCTGCCACACCTTGCGGATTGCCACTTGCCACATCACCTGCCACACCTTGCGGATTGCCACTTGCCACGTCACCTGCCACACATTGCAGATCGTCACTTGCCACGTCACCTGCCACACATTGCGGATTGTCACTTGCCACGTTACCTGCCACATCTTGTGGATTGTCACTTGCCTGTTGAGGTGTTTTGGTTGTCTCTTGCTGTGTCCCAGACTCCCAGACTGAGCCAGGCAGCAGAGAGATAATGTAATCTCTCTGCTGCCTGCCCACTGAGGGCGGAAGTTACTGCAGGGATGCAGGGCTGGCGGAGAAGTGTATACTGTATGTATTGTAACAGGGGTGGTGCCGCTCCAGGCTGTGTCACACTGTCACATTGGTCGGCTCTGAGAAACTTGAATCCGACCTCCGCCGTGACGCTGTGACTCACTCACTCACTGCAGTGTGAGTGTGACTGACCGTGACGTCACTCGTTGCTAACACCAGGGCCGCTTGGCGTCTAGCAACGAGTGCAGAGCAGGGAAGAGGCTCCGCCCACCTATCCTTCCTTCAGTGTCAGTGACCGCCGCCGCCGCCCGTACGTACCACACACGAGTCTCTCTCTCGGCGCCGCTGATCGGCACATGTGAGAGAGAGACTCGGGCCGGCAGTGGAGCGCAGGAGACAATTACATTCAGAGTGTGTGTGCTATTATTTCGGGGGGGGGCAATTGCCCTGTTGCCCCCCCTGGATCCGCCCCTGGGGCACCCGCCGTTTATTACCTAATAAAGGTTTAGCCCCCTGATCGCCCGGCGGTGATATGCGTTGCCCCAGGCAGCTTTAGATTAGCACCAGTATCGCTAACACCCACGCACGCACCGTACACCTCCCTTAGTGGTATAGTATCTGAACGGATCAATATCTGATCCAATCAGATCTATACTAGCGTCCCCAGCAGTTTAGGGTTCCCAAAAATGCAGTGTTAGCGGGATCAGCCCAGATACTTGCTAGCACCTGCGTTTTGCCTCTCCGCCTAGCCCAGCCCACCCAAGTGCAGTATCGATCGATCACTGTCACTTACAAAACACTAAACGCATAACTGCAGCGTTCACAGAGTCAGGCCTGATCCCTGCGATCGCTAACAGTTTTTTTGGTAGCATTTTGGTGAACTGGCAAGCACCAGCCCCAGGCAGCGTCAGGTTAGTGCCAGTACCGCTAACACCCACGCACGCACCGTACACCTCCCTTAGTGGTATAGTATCTGAACGGATCAATATCTGATCCGATCAGATCTATACTAGCGTCCCCAGCAGTTTAGGGTTCCCAAAAACGCAGTGTTAGCGGGATAAGCCCAGATACCTGCTAGCGCCTGCGTTTTGCCCCTCCGCCCGGCCCAGCCCACCCAAGTGCAGTATCGCTCGATCACTGTCACTTACAAAACACTAAACGCATAACTGCAGCGTTCGCAGAGTCAGGCCTGGTCCCTGCGATCGCTAACAGTTTTTTTGGTAGCGTTTTTGTGAACTGGCAAGCACCAGCGGCATAGTACACCCCAGTTGTAGTCAAACCAGCACTGCAGTAACACTTGGTGACGTGGCGAGTCCCATAAGTGCAGTTCAAGCTGGTGAGGTGGCAAGCACAAGTAGTGTCCCGCTGCCACCAAAAAGAAGACAAACACAGGCCGTTGTGCCCATAATGCCCTTCCTGCTGCATTCGCCAATCCTAATTGGGAACCCACCACTTCTGCAGCACCCGTACTTCCCCCATTCACATCCCCAACCAAATGCAGTTGGCTGCATGAGAGGCATTTTCTTTATGTCCTCCCGAGTACCCCTACCCAACGAACCCCCCAAAAAAAGATGTTGTGTCTGCAGCAAGCACGGATATAGGCGTGACACCCGCTATTATTGTCCCTCCTGTCCTGACAATCCTGGTCTTTGCATTGGTGAATGTTTTGAACACTACCATTCACTAGTTGAGTATTAGCGTAGGGTACAGCATTGCACAGACTAGGTACACTTTCACAGGTTCTCCCAAGATGCCATCGCATTTTGAGAGACCCGAACCTGGAACCAGTTACAGTTACAAAAAAAAGTGTAAAAAAACAAAAAAATATATAAAATAAAATAAAATAGTTGTCGTTTTATTGTTCTCTCTCTCTCTATTCTCTCTCTATTGTTCTGTTCTTTTTTACTGTATACTATTCTGCAATGTTTTATTGTTATTATGTTTTATCATGGTTGCTTTTCAGGTATGCAATTTTTTTATACTTTACCGTTTACTGTGTTTTATTGTTAACCATTTTTTTTGTCTTCAGGTACGCCATTCAGCTGCAGCGCGGATTTATTTATCTTGACAGCAACAGCGTTTGCTCCCACAATATATAAAGCCGTGACTCCAGCGGAGGTGATATATGCCGAAGCATGGGGGCAGCAGGGGCGGAGGAGCGATTTGCTCCTACCTTTTGCGGGAGGATGCCCCCATGCTTCGGCATATATAAATGGTGCATGTATGCCCATCATTAGAAGTGGGTGGATGAAGGGAGGTATTCTAGTGGTGGGCATACCCACCGATCAATCTCTTTTTTTCGTTCAGCCCACAGGCTGCATGAAAAAAAAAGATTACAATATATGCCCAACAAGGACCAGCAACGTACTGGTATGTTGCTGGACTTTTAATGGTTATACCAGAATGATGCCTGCAGGTTTAGGTATCATCTTGGTATCATTCTTTTCAGCCAGCAGTCGGCTTTCATGTAAAAGCAATCCTAGCAGCTAATTAGCCTCTAGACTGCTTTTACAAGCAGTGGGAGGGAATGCCCCCCCCCCACCGTCTTCCGTGTTTTTCTCTGGCTCTCCTGTCTCAACAGGGAACCTGAGAATGCAGCCGGTTATTCAGCCAGCTGACCATCAGAGACCAGAGTGGCTCCAAACATCTCTATAGCCTAAGAAACCGGAAGCTACGAGCATTTCATGACTTAGATTTCGCCGGATGTAAACAGCGCCATTGGGAAAGCATTTTATCACACCGATGTGTGGTCAGATGCTTTGAGGGCAGAGGAGAGATCTAGGGTCTAAAAGACTCCAGTTTTTTCAAAAAAGAGTACCTGTCACTACCTATTGCTGTCATAGGGGATATTTACATTCCCTGAGATAACAATAAAAATGATTAAAAAAAAAAAAAAATGAATGGAACAGTTTAAAAATCAGATAAAAAAGTAAAAAAATAATAAAGAAGAAAAAAAAAAAAAAAAAAAAGCACCCCTGTCCCCCACAAGCGTCGGTCTGGCGGCAAATTTAAACAGCAATTGCACCATGCATGTGAGGTATCACCGCGAAGGTCAGATCGAGGGCGGTAATTTTAGCAGTAGACCTCCTCTGTAAATCTAAAGTGGTAACCTGTAAAGGCTTTTAAAGGCTTTTAAAAATGTATTTAGTTTGTCGCCACTGCACGTTTGTGTGCAATTTTAAAGCATGTCATGTTTGGTATCCATGTACTCGGCCTAAGATCATCTTTTCTATTTCATCAAACATTTGGGCAATATAGCGTGTTTTAGTGCATTAAAATTTTTAAAAGTGTGTTTTTTCCCCAAAAAATGTGTTTGAAAAATCGCTGCGCAAATACTGTGTGGAAAAAAAGAAACATCCACCATTTTAATCTGTAGGGCATTTGCTTTAAAAAATATATAATGTTTGGGGGTTCAAAGTAATTTTCTTGCAAAAAAAAAAAAATTTTTTCATGTAAACAAAAAGTGTCAGAAAGGGCTTTGTCTTCAAGTGATTAGAAGAGTGGGTGATGTGTGACATAAGCTTCTAAATGTTGTGCATAAAATGCCAGGACAGTTCAAAACCCCCCCAAATGACACCATTTTGGAAAGTAGACATCCCAACCTATTTGCTGAGAGGCATGTCGAGTCCATGGAATATTTTATATTGTGACACAAGTTGTGGGAAAAATACAAATTTTTTTTTTTTTTGCACAAAGTTGTAACTAAATGATATATTGCTCAAACATGCCATGGGAATATGTGAAATTACACCCCAAAATACATTCTGTTGCTTTTTCTGAGTACGGGGATACCACATGTGTGGGACTTTTTGGGAGCCTAGCCGCGCACGGGACCCCGAAAACCAAGCACCGCCCTTCAGGCTTTCTAAGGTCGTAAATTTTTGATTTCACTCTTCACTGCCTATCAGTTTCGGAGGCCATGGAATGCCCAGGTGGTACAACCCCCCCCCCCCAAATGACCCCATTTTGGAAAGTAGACACCCCAAGCTATTTGCTGAGAGGTATAGTGAGTATTTTGCAGACCTCACTTTTTGTCACAAAGTTTTGAAAATTGAAAAAAGAAAAAAAAAATGTTTTCATTTTCAAAAACAAATGAGAACTGCAAAATACTCACCATGCCTCTCAGCAAATAGCTTGGGGGGTGTCTACTTTCCTAAATGGGGTCATTTGGCGTGGGGGGGGGGGGGGGGTTGTGCCACCTGGGAATTCCATGGCCTCCGAAACTGTGATAGGTAGTGAAGAGTAAAATCAAAAATTTACACCCTTAGAAATCCTGAAGGCGGTGATTGGTTTTCGTGGCTAGGCTCCCAAAAAGTCCCACACATGTGGTATCCCCATACTCAGGAGAAGCAGCTAAATGTATTTTGGGGTGCAATTCCACATATGCCATGACCTGTGTGAGCAATATATCATTTAGTGACAACTTTGTGCAAAAAAAAAATTGTCACTTTCCCGCAACTTGTGTCAAAATTTAAAATATTCCATGAACTCAACATGTCAGGTACTCACCAAGGTCGAGTTGCTGAGAGAGGCTCCCCTTGCAGCTGGGCGCACGACACCCTCTGGAAGTGGCACAGCGGGTATTGGGCACGAAGGAGCACGGGTCGCCAGCAGGTAGCAGAGTAGCTGGGCGGTTCTTCAGGTAGGGAAGAGATCCGTGTAAGGTGGCTGTCACCTCACTGAAGCCGACTGAGCAGGAATCTGGAGATGAAGGCTGAAGCCAGATGCAGAGGGTCAAACACAAGGCAGGAGTCCAGGAACAGGCCAGGGGTCAAACACGGCTAGTCAAACAGGTAGGTAATCCAACACTGGGGTGAAGCAGAGACAAAGTCCAAGAGCAGGCCGGGGGTCAAACACAGGTAGTCAAGCAGGAAGATGATCCACACTAGGATGAGGCAGAGGCAAGTCCAGGAGCAGGCCGAGGGTCAAACACAGGTAGTCAAGCAGGCAGATTTAGGAAAGTAGACACCCCCTAAGCTATTTGCTGAGAGGCATGGTGAGTATTTTGCAGCTCTCATTTGTTTTTGAAAATGAAAACATTTTTTTTTTCTTTTTTCAATTTTCAAAAATTTGTGACAAAAAGTGAGGTCTGTAAAATACTCACTATACCTCTCAGCAAATAACTTGGGGTCATTTGGGGGGTTTTGTGCCATCTGGGCATTTTATGGCCTTCAAAACTGTGATAGGTAGTGAGGAGCGAAATCAAAAATTTATGCCCTTAGAAATCCTGAAGGCGGTGCTTGGTTTTCGGGGCCCCGTACACATGTGGTATCCACATACTCAGGAGGAGCAGCTGAATGTATTTTGGGGTGCAATTCCACATATGCCCATGGCCTGTGTCATTTAGTGACAACTTTTTGTAATTTTTTTTTTTTTGTCATTATTCAATTACTTGGGACAAAAAAATAAATATTCAATGGGCTCAACATGCCTCTCAGCAATTTCCTTGGGGTGTCTACTTTCTAAAATGGGGTCATTTGTGGGGGTTTTGTACTGCCCTGTCATTTTAGCACCTCAAGAAATGACATAGGCAGTCATAAACTAAAAGCTGTGTAAATTCCAGAAAATGTACCCTAGTTTGTAGACGCTATAACTTTTGCGCAAACCAATAAATATATGCTTATTGACATTTTTTTTACCAAAGACATGTGGCCGAATACATTTAGGCCTAAATGTATGACTAAAATTGAGTTTATTGGATTTTTTTTATAACAAAAAGTAGAAAATATATATTTTTTTCCAAATTTTCGGTCTTTTTCCGTTTATACCGCAAAGAATAAAAACGGCAGAGGTGATCAAATACCATCAAAAGAAAGCTCTATTTGTGGGAAGAAAAGGACGCAAATTTCGTTTGAGTACAGCATTGCATGACCGCGCAATTAGCAGTTAAAGCGACGCAGTGCCAAATTGTAAAAAGTGCTCTGGTCAGGAAGGGGGTAAATCTTTCCGGGGCTGAAGTGGTTAAAGTGGTTGTAAACCCACTTTTTGGACTTCTACCTATAGGTAAGCCTAGAATAAGGCTTACCTATAGGTAGTGGAAATATCTCCTAAATGTGCGCCGTTTAGGAGATATTTCACTTGTAGTCCGCCGAAAATTCCAACGGCTCATGCGCAGGGAAGAAACAAAACTAAATGCAGTTTCTTCCCTAGCCTGTGCTGTTAATCGTGGCTCCTGTGGGCATGCCGGAGTCCGCGGCCCAGAAGGGGGAGGGGCCAGAAGATGGACGCTGCCTACACAGGGGACATCGCTGGATTCTTTTACAGGTAAGTGGCACATAATGGGCTAGTATGCAATGCATACTAGCCCATAATGCTTTACATTTGCAGGCTTTACAGTGAGCAAAAGAGGAAGTAAAACCCATCAGGGTTTACTTTCTCTTTAAGTTTTAGCTATAGATACGCCTATATTAAGGCTTACCTATGGGTAGTGTAAATATATCCTATACATGTACAGTTTAGGAGATATTTACTGTCCTAGCAGCCAGTTACGTCACTGGCGCATGCGCTCTGAAGGAATGGCTGCCCGTGCCGTTTCTTCAGAGCAGTGTGCCGTGACTGGAGGCTCCCGCGCGCATGCGCAGGAGTGACGCGATCGCGGCTCCAGTCAGGGCCAGAGCCGCGAACCTGGAAGGAAGGCCTAGTATAGATGGATGCCGTCTCCAGTGATGACTTTGCATCTCTGGAAGGCTTAGTTTTGAGGTAAGTTTTGCATAATGTGCTACGGTTTACAACCACTTTTTTTTTTTTTTAAACGCCCCTATCCTCTCGTGTTCGCACACAGAAGTGAACGCATACGTAGGTCGTGCCCACATATGTAAACGATGTTCGCACCACACATGTGAGATATCGCCGCAAACGTTGTAGGGAGAGACATCTATTTAGTTCTAGACCTCCTCTGTAAGACCCCTTTCATACTGGGGCGCTTTGCAGGCGCTACAGCGCTAAAAATAGCGCCCTGAAAGAGCCGCTCCTCACTCCAATGTGAAAGCCCCGAGAGCTTTCACACTGGAGCGGTGCGCTGGCAGGATGCTAAGAAAAGTCCTGCTAACAGCATTTTTGGAGCGGTGAAGGAGCGGTGTATAACGCTCCTTCACCACTCCTGCCCATTGAAATCAATGGGGCAGCGCGGCTATACTGCCAGCATAGCGCTGCTGCAGTAGCACTTTGCGCTGGTTGTAACCATTTTGCGGCTGGTTTTTAACCCTTTCTCAGCCACTAGCGGGGGGGGCAAAAGCACCCCCCCGCTAGCGGCCGAATAGCGCCGCAAAATTAAAAATAGCGGCGCTTTACTGCCGACGCACCCACCGCCCCAGTGTGAAAGGGGCCTAACTCTAAACTGGTAACCTCTAAAAATGTTTAAAGCGTCACTTATGGAGATTTTTTAAGTACAGTACCGTAGTTTTGTGCCATTCCACAAGCGTGTGCAATTTTAAAGCACGACACGTTAGGGATCTATTTACTTCCTTTTTTTTAATTTTTTTTACATACAGTGACCAGAGCAATATAGTGTTATCAAAGTAACACTGTACTACTCCTTTTTTTTTTTACACATTATGATTTCTTATAACTGAATTTTACAGTTATAAGTAACCATTTTTTCTGAATGAAAACGATTCATTCGGTGTTTACTATTGTGATTAGCTGTGACTGGCCCTGTCTGTACAGTGATCTGTCATGTGATGTGTCCAGTGGACTCAGATTGCTCCGAAGCGCGGCCGATTCATACGACGTCCTCCCAGGATAACAGAGCTCCCACTCGGCCGTCATATTACAATAGGCTGGGTGGGAGGGGTTTAAAGGGTCACACCCCCCATAAGCGATATTTTAGGTAATGGTGAGATCAGTCCCGGGAGTGTCTTGGTGATTTCGGATAGATCTCCCTATCATTGTTCCTGACTCTGTTCCTCTCTACCCGGGAATTTTAGGTATCCTGCCACCTTTGTGTGTTCCAGGTCCTCCTGTTACATGCTCCTTAATATTAAATAAAGCATACTGGGTGAGTGAGGAATGCTCATAATGGTCACATGAGGTGTGCAGACTCAGGAACCTAGCATTGAGATCTCACCAATAAAGTTCCCAGGAGACACGCAATATGGCCAAAAGTAAATAGACGCCTGACCATCGCACCCACTGTATGTGGACAGTTCTTCAAATGATTCAGTTCAGGTGTTTTTAGTGAAAAGTATTAATAATATAAAGATATTTTAATTGTGCACTCCCAACCCTGGGGTAATGCCGCGTACACACGGTCGGACTTTTCGTCTACAAAAGTCCAACGGACGCTGACGGACTAAAGCTGGCTGGTAATCCGATCGTGTGTGGGCTTCTCCGGACTTTCAACGGACTTTTTTAGCCTCAAATCCGACGGACTTTAGATTTGAAACATGCTTCAAATCTTTACGTCGTAAGTACGACGGACCCCGAAATCCGCTCGTCTGTGTGCTAGTCCGACGGACAAAAACCCATGCTAGGGCAGCTATTGGCTACTGGCTATGAACTTCCTTATTTTAGTCCGGTGTACGTCATCACGTACGAATCCGTCGGACTTTTGTGTGGTCGTGTGTAGGCAAGTCCGTTCGTAAGAAAGTCTGCCGCAAGTCCGCCGAAGGTACGTCGGAAGTCTGTCGGACAGGCTGTCGGACTTTTGTAGACGAAAAGTCCGACCGTGTGTACGCGGCATAACAGTTTGGGGAAGGCACTTTTCTGTTCCAGCATGACTGTGTACAATTCCAGCTCCATGCAGATATGGTCTGGTGTGGAGGAACCTTAGTTATGTAACGCTGTAGCCAAATACATTTCATATCATTTTATAGATTTGACATATAATTAAACTGTACTATGGTCCTTTTAATGACTGGGTATGCTGGGCATATTTCTCAGTATTTGTTCTTTATCTGTATGTATGGACTCTGCACAGTACCACTTCTCTTGTCCCGTATGCTAGGTGTTTTTTCCAGTATCATACTTACCTAGGTGGATGCTATATCTGTCCCCCGTCGCGTCTACACTGAGAACCAAACGATCAAACACTGTGGATCGCTCGGTTCTCACAGCTCCGTTAGCAGAGAGCTGCAGACTGTCAGTCACAGCTCTCTGCTCTCCTCACTCACTGGAGCGCTGGGCTGTGGAGGGGGCGGAGCGGCCAGCTCAGGCTCTCAGCAGCTCGCTGAGAGGCTGAGCCGGGTGTCTGTCTGGCGGATCCCGACTTCCATTGTCGTGATGACGCGGACCCTGGACCGTCTTCTGTGACATCAGCAGAGAGCGGACTTCAGCCCACTCTCTGCTGAAAATGGGTCACAGGAGTGCAAAACGAGCTTCCGCTGTACTTCTTCTTTAACTACTTGCGGACCGCCTGTCATCATTGTACGTCGGCTGTTTGAAGTGGAATACCGTTGCTAGGGCAGCAGAGAGCTGCCATAACCCCGGTATCCTCTTCAACAGCGGGCGGTCCGCTTTCAGATAAAAGTGGTCTGTGCGGTGGATTTTCGGTGAGATCACATCTATCGGGCGGGAGAGGGGCCCCCCCGCCGCTTACCGGAGCGGCCGGTAGCGGCGGAGACGATCACGTCCTCTTCCCTGTGAGGCTGGATGCCTAGTGAGGGAAAGATGACCCCCACTCGGCTCCATACCATTGGATGGCGGAAGGGATATCAAACGTCACTTCCGCCCAATGGTCTTAAAGGGGAATTTTTTTTTTGTAAATAAAAAAGACTATTTATTTATTTATTTTAAATTGCATTTAAGCGTAAATGTGAGATCTGAGGTCTTTTTGACCCCAGATCTCACATTTAAGAGGTCCTGTCATGCTTTTTTTCTATTACAAGGGATGTTTACATTCCTTGTAATAGGAATAAAAGTGACCCAAAACATTTTTTTTTTAAAAGGACAGTGTAAAAATAAAAAGTAAAATAAAAAAGAATTTTTTTCACTGAGCTCGCACGCAGAAGCGAACCCATACATAAGTTGCGCCTGCATATGAAAACGGTGTTAAAACCACACATGTGAGGTATTGCTGCGATCGTTGGAATGAGAGCAATAATTCTAGCACTAGACCTCCTCTGTATCTTAAAAATGGTAACCTGTAGAAATTTTTAAACGTCGCCTATGGAGATTTTTAAGTACCAAAGTTGGTCGCCATTCCACGAGCAAGCGCAGTTTTGAACCGTGACATGTTGGGTATCAATTTACTCAGCGTAACATCATCTTTCACAATATAAAAAAAATTGAGCTAACTTTCCTGTTGTCTTATTTTTTAATTCAAAAAAGTCGCAGATACGGTGTGACAAAGTATTTCAATGACCCCCATTTTATTCTCTAGGTTGTCTGAAAAAAAAAATTATATATATATATATATATATATATATATATATATATAGGTTCTAAGTAATTTTCTAGCAAAAAAAAAAATGTAAACACCAAGTCTAAACAATAGGCTCGGTCCTTAACCACTTGCCTACCAGGCACTTACACCCCCTTCCTGCCCAAGCCCCTTTTCAGCTTTCAGCACTGTC
Source organism: Aquarana catesbeiana (assembly GCF_042186555.1). Classification (NCBI taxonomy): domain Eukaryota; kingdom Metazoa; phylum Chordata; class Amphibia; order Anura; family Ranidae; genus Aquarana; species Aquarana catesbeiana. Next base: position 292,325,258 of record NC_133330.1, on the reverse strand, counting down.
GCACTTTGGATGACAATTCATGCTACAATATACCCAAACAAATTTTTTGAATCATTTTCTTCACACAAATAGAGCTTTATTTTGGTGGTATTTAATCACTGCTGGGTTTTTTATTTTTTTACAAAAAAAAAAAAAAGACCAAAAATTTAGAAAAAAAAAAGTTTACTTTTTTTTTGTCAGTAAATTTTGCAACTAAGTAATTTTTCGCCTTCACTGATGTGCGCTGATGAGGCGGCACTGATAGGCTGAACTGGTGGGCATTGATGAGGTGGCACTTATGGGCACTGATGAGATGGCACTGATGAAGAGGCACTAATATGCTGCACTTATGGGCACTGATATGTGGCACTGGTGGGCACTGATAGGCGGCACTGGTGGACATGGATAGGCGGCACGGATAGGTGCTGATGGGCATTGATCGACAGCAGTGATGGGCATTGATGGGCAGCACTGATTGCCAGCACTGACTGGCATCGCTAATGGGCACTGATTGGTGGCAGTGGTGGGCACTATATGCTGGCACTGTTTTGTGACACTTTATTTATTGTAATCAGGGCACTGATGATTAATGCCCTGATTACATCCCTAGATGTCCCCCTGTGAGGAGATGCCGCTGAACGGCTCTCCTCTCCTCACACTCTGTCAATGTGAAGCGAGGAAAGCCGATTAGCGGCATCTCCTTGTTTACATGTGACCGGCTGTGATTGGACACCGCCATTCACATGGTTAAAGAGCCATGGACGCTCTTAATTGGACGCGTTTAATTGGAAAAAACAACTTTATTGAGATGTAAACATGGTATACATAGGTACATTCAACATAAATATATAGTATTGTACATAGCATATGTTTAATAAACTTATTTATACTATAACAATTGTATTGTTTTTGTTTCCCCTCAATAGAGTGGATCAGTTAGGTACATGTCTCGCCATCCTCCATCCATCTATCCCACACTCTAGAGTAGGGCTGTAACTAACGATTATTTTCATAATCGATTAATTGGCTGATTATTATTTCGATTAATCGGTTAATAACCTTTAAAATAAGTGTCGTGTGTAATTTAGTTAATATGTAAAGTTTAAAAAAAAGGCAATTTATTCTTAAATATCTCTATTCAGTAGTAAATGTAAATAACCAACTATATGGTTAGGGTGCAAAATCTCTAATCCACTCTGAGAATAACAGACAGAAGAGATATACTGTATATACTATTAGAGGAGATATTCTGTATATATACTATTAGAGGAGAGATAGTATATATCCTGTAACAGTATATTAAAGGGTGAATCTGGTAAATATCATCAGACTCAGAGATCAATTTTTTTTCATTTAAAAAACAAACAATATCTTCCTTCAAAAAAAATGTCATTTTAAGAATGTTTGTTCAATTTTCTAATCATTAGTGGGGTCAAATCGACGTTCATTTTCAACCACAGTGATGGGAAAATTTGGAAATAGAAAACTTCTTGGTCAAAGGAATTTTCAGACAGTGTATATGGTTTTCGTTCAGAAGTTACATTCATTTTAAAAACAGAATGTTAGAAACCAAGTGAAAATTTCATATGAAATGAAAAATTCTGTCATTCAGCGAATGTACAAAGATTTTTCGTATGAATATTCTCGTCTGAAAATTGATCGGTGTGGCCAGCATCAGGCTCCGTACACACCTATGCAATTTGCTTTTGATCTGTTTCTGCAGTGCTTTTTGCTGTGCGTTTTGATTTTTTGCGCACAGGATTTTGCATTTTTTTTTTGGACAATTTGTTGTTGGGCATATTAAAAAACACAAATTGCTGCAAAAATGCATTACATGTTTTTCTGCAGCTTCTCCATTGAAGAATATTGAACCAAAAAAGCACTGTTTTGTGTTAAAAAAAAAGTCCCTGACCCTTTCCAAATATGCAGCAGCTGAAAAAAGCATAGTTACAGTAGCGATTATTTGCTCCTTTTGTATTATAAGGGCTCATTTTAGTTTTTTCAACCCTGTTATGTTACTGGCCGATTAATCGATTAGGAAAATAGTAATCGATTAATTTAATAAACGATTAGTTGTCGATTAATCGATTAGTTGTTTCAGCCCTACTCTAGAGTATTTTTGCATACATCCTCTATGTGTATAGATCATTTTCCTGTATGGAAGGGTATCATTAATTTCCTTTTTCCAGATCTAAAGTGTAGGGGGCAGTGTCTGCATCCAAGATCGGGCTTTCACTTTTTGTGCTATGAATAAGGTTTCATACATAAATATGGCTTGGTATTTGTCAACTTCGATGTCGGGCAATAAGCCCAATAGACATAGCTTTGGGTCCAGGACCACTGGGGAGCCCATGTTGTCATGAAGGAAGCAAATTATCTGCATCCAGTAGGTTTGTATGTTAGGGAAGTCCCATATCAAATGATAGAATGAACCAGGGACCAGCACACATAGGGGACATAATGGGCTTCTTGTGGTTTGAAACTTGGCTAGTTTCAGCGGTGTTAGGTATGCGGACGCGGCTCTTTACAGAGATTGGGTCGAGCCGTGTCCTAGCAACACGGCGCGGCCGTGATCTGGGACGCCGTCATATGATGGTGGGCAGGCAGCAAGCAGTTAATCACTGCTGGGTTTTTTATTTTTTACAAAAAAATTTTGAAAAAAATTTTTTTTTTACATTTTTTCAGTCAGTAAATTTTGTAAGTAAGTAATTTTTCGCCTTCACTGATGTGCCCTGATGGGCACTGATAGGCTGAATTGGTGGGCATTGATGAGGTGTCACTTATGGGCATTGATGAGGCGGCACTTATGGGCACTGATTAGGTGGCACTGATGAGGAGGCACTAATATGCCGTACTTATGGGTACTGATATGTGGCACTGATGAGCACTGTTAAGCGGCACTGGTGGGCACTGATAGGCGGCACCATTGGGCACTGATAGGAGGCACGGATAGGCGGTACTGATGGGCATTGATAGGCAGCTCTGATGGGCGCCACTAATTGCCAGCACTGACTGGCATTGCTAATGGGTACTGATTGGTGGCACTTGTGGGCACTGATTGCTGCCACTAGTGGGCACTGATAGCTGGCATTATAAAAGAAGGATTCACCCCAGGACTTTAAATGAAGTGGGTACCGTTTTCACCAGTAAACAGAACAGTAGTAAATACAGTATAAGGTTTATTAAAGTAAAATTGTTTACATGCATAGATAATGCCAACAGTTGCCAATTTAAAAAAAAATACATAAACAAGAGATATTGGTACATAGATGTAATGGCAGTCATAGTACACGGGCATCATGCTACCCGACTAGTTTTGCGAGATCCAGCTTACGCTTCAGGGGTGGATGTGTGTAACAATGTACCACTGAGCTTGACCATGGCTAACAGGTGTGCAGCTCCAAGACGGCGGCAGCAGGTGCCTCACCAGGGAGCTGAGGGGGCGGAGTCAGATGGGACCCCGCCAGGGGCCAAGCGGAGAGCAGGCATGGCATGGGTATAGTGATGTATCCCAAAAGACCTTGTTAGTCCATAAAGAGTATAGGATGAGTAAAAGACCTGAGTCAAGGGTGGTAGGGACATGTAGATGGTGGAAAACATATTGTTCCTATGTTTTCCACCATCTCCATGTCCCTACCATCCCTGACTCAGTAATCAGTGCCCTGATTACATTCCTAGATGTCCCTTGCGTGGAGATGCCGCTGATCGGCTCTCCTCACCACACACTCTGTCAGTGTGAGGCGAGGAGCGCAGATTACTGGCACTTCATTGTTTACATGTGACCAGCTGTGATTGGACACAGCCGATCACATGGTTAAAGAGTCGCGGCTCTTTACACAGATCGGGGTCGTGCTGTGTCCTAGCAACACGGCGCGGGCGCCTGAGAGCGGCCGTTCTGGGACGGCGTCTCAGAATGAGAGCTGCTCTGCCTTCATTTGACGGTGGGCGGGCGGCAAGCAGTTAAAGTGATTGTAAGGGTATCGTGTTTTTTTGTTGTTGTTTTTTTAATAACAAGCATATCATAACAGCTCGTTTTGCACAGAGTAGCCTCGAACCTCGTCTTCTGGGGTCCCTTGGCGGCTCTCGCGGCTCCTCCCCACATCAGATAACCCCCTAGGAGAATCGCTCTCCCGAGGGGGTTACCTTGCGGGCGCGCTCCCGAATCCAGCATTCGGCGTCCATAGCCGCCGAATGTATGACTCGGCCCCGCCCCCCGCATCATTGGGTTTAATTGACAGCAGTGGGAGCCAATAGCTGTGCTGCTATCAATCTATCCAATCAAGACCTGAAAACCCCGGGCAGAGAGACAGCGCGTCCCTGACGGGTCAAGTTCCAGGGATCAGGTAAGTATAATGGGGGGCGGGTCACTTCCAGGTGTTTTTTCACCTTAATGCATAGGGTGCATTAAGGTGAAAAAACAAAAAGGTTTACAACCCCTTTAAGTAGTTAAAGCCAGTTTCTTCCCCTCTCCTAGCCGTCGGATTTCAGCTACTGGAGGGAGAGACACGGACATAGCCGAATCCAGGGGGGGCTGATTTACACCCAGATTTCAGTTGTGCCCCCTCGCAGGCCAGTCCTCCCTTTGATGTGATGCCTGATTGGCTGCTGGAATTGGGGGAGTAGATTTCTGCTAGTAGGGGGGGATTGGGGTGGGATGTGATTTGGGGGGCATAATAACTGTGTAGTGGATACTCCCACTTTGAATTATATATAATGTTGAAAAGTGACCCGCTGCTGCAGGCACCTGATAGCTTATCTGTATCTAATGTGATTGGTATATATATGGAATGGTGGGGCTGCGCTGCTGTAGTGATTGCCAAATTAATTTATGCAACAAACCTAACATGACATTGGTGTGCAAGGATGTAAACAATGGCGATTCAAATAATGTGACATCGAGCAAATAAATATCTAAAACGTGAGAATTCATATAATACAATCCATACCACTTCAGGTGCTGATAACAGAGCAATAAATATTAGAAAAAGAAGGTGCAAATACCGCAAAAAATATAAAATACGTAGACATTCATCTGTCAATATGCAGCGATTGATATGAAGACAGCAGAATATTAACAATGATTTATAAACATACGACTCCAAAGTAAAGGGGGAGATGAAGAATCTAAGTCTACTTTCACACTGAGGCATTTTTCAGGCGCTAAAGGGCTAAAAAAATAGCGCCTGAAAAACGCCTCCCCTCCCCCCAGTATGAGAGTCTGAGTGCTTTCACACTGGGGCGGTGCACTTGCAGGACAGAAAAAAAAGTCCTGCAAGAAGCATCTTTGGTGAATACATCGCTCTTAAAACTCCCCGCCATTGAAATCAATGGGCAGCGCTGCCGATGCACCCGCAAAGCGCTTCAGCAGCAACAATTTTACCCCTTTTTCGGCCGCTAGTGGGGGTGAAAAGCGCCGCTGAAACGACTGTAAAGCGATGCTAAAAACAACCACACCCCCCCTCCCCTCTTCGCACCCCCCTCCCCTCTACTCTTTGCACCCCCCTCTCCCCTTCTCTTCACACCCCCCTTCTCTTTACACCCCCCCTCCCCCCTTCTCTTCACACCCCCCTCCCCTCTACTCTACACCTCCCCTCTACTCTTCACCTCCCCTCCCCTCTTCACCTCCCCTCCCTCTACTCTTCACCCCCCCTCCCCTCTACTCTTCACCCCCCCTCCCCTCTACTCTTCACCCCCCCTCCCCTCTACTCTACACCTCCCCTCCCCTCTTCACCCCCCCTCCCCTCTACTCTTCACCCCCCCTCCCCTCTACTCTTCACCCCCCTCCACCTTACTCTTCACCCCCCCTCCCCACAAACCCCCCCTCTACTCTTCACACCCTCCCTCTCTCTACTCTTCGCACCCTCCCCCTCTCTACTCTTCACACCCTCCCCCTCTCTAGTCTTCACACCCTCCCCCTCTCTAGTCTTCACATCCTCCCCCTCTCTAGTCTTCACACCCTCCCCCTCTCTACTCCTCACCCCCCCACTCCTCGCCCCCCTCCCCTCTCTACTCTTTCCACCTCCCCCCTCTCTTCTCCTCACGCCACCTCCCCTCTCTACTCCTCACGCCACCTCCCCTCTCTACTCCTCACACCACCCCCCCTCTCTACTCCTCACACCACCCCCCCTCTCTACTCCTCACACCACCACCCCCCCTCTACTCCTCACACCACCACCCTCTCTACTCCTCACACCACCCCCCCTCTCTACTCCTCACACCACCCCCCCTCTCTACTCCTCACACCACCACCCCCCCTCTACTCCTCACACCACCACCCTCTACTCCTCACACACACCCCCCTCTACTCCTCACACACCCCTCACTCACACACGACCCCTTTCTACTCCTGCCACCCCACACCTCCCCTCTCTACTACTCCTCACACCTCCCCTCCTCACCCCCCCCCCCCCTCTACTCCTCACACCACCCAGACCATCCCCTCAGATCTCTCCACTCCTCACTTCTCTTGTCCCATATGCTGGGTGTAATTCTCAGTATCTGTTCTTATTTTCTATGTATGGACTCTGCACAGTACCACTTCTCATACACTTGTTGTTGCTCTTCTGCATTGTCTTTAGGAACAGACCGGATTGAAATGTCCAGCACTGATGGTTCCATGTGCAGTGTGCTGATTTGAGAGAACCTGGACCACCCTAGGGGCATTGAGGTGGATCCTGTAGGAGTGTGAGAAAGGTTACATTACATTTCATACCAGAGAGTTTTCTTCCTCCTTGCATTAGAAGATACACGCTCTTTTCCAGATTCATCGAACGGGGTGCCAATCCAAAGATAGAATGTTCTGTTATAGACGCCTCTGGATGGAGGGTCATCGTCTCCTCCTCCAGTCTTACTCAGCCCAATGGCTTAGCTATTGATTATGAACTGGAGAAGGCTGTACTGGGCTGACGCCGGCATGAAAACAATAGAGACTGCCAAGGTTGATGGTGCTGACTGAATGGTAAGATGCCAATGCATATCATTGTTCTTCAGTTCTATGTACAGGACCAAACAATCGCTAGTAGGGTTGCACCGAGACCGTTCTATTATTGGCGAGTACAAGTATCCATACTTTCAGACACGCACTCGCCGATACCAAGTACCGATACCCTTGTGGTGTGATTTGTGATTTTTTATATATATATATATATATATATATATATATATACATATACACACACACACATACATACACACACTTCTCTTTTGTGGCCCCTCCAACGAATCCCTGAGCGCCGTAAATGATATATACCCGTATTTACAGTATCTCACAAAAGTGAGTACACCTCATTTTTGTAAATATTTTATTATATCTTTTCTTATGACAACACTGAAGAAACTTGCTACAATGTAAAGTAGTGAGTGTACAGCTTGTATAACAGTGTAAATTTGCTGTCCCCTCAAAATAACTCACACAGCCATCAATGTCTAAACTTCTGGCAACAAAGTAGTGAGTACACCCCTAAGTGAAAATGTCCAAATTGGGCCCAAAGTGTCAATATTTTGTGTGACCACCATTATTTTCCAGCACTGCCTTAACCCACCTGGGCATGGAGTTCACTGGAGTCCTCTTCCACTCCTCCATGATGACATCACAGAGCTGGTGAATGTTAGAGATCTTGCGCTCCTCCACCTTCCGTTTGAGGATGCCCCACGGATGCTCAATAGGGTTTAGGTGTGGGGACATACTTGGCCAGTCCATCACCTTTACCCTCAGCTTTAGCAAGGCAGTAGTGGTCTTGGTGTGTTTGGAGTCGTTATGTTGGAATACTGCCTTGTGGCCCAGTCTCTGAAGGGAGAGGATCATGCTCTGCTTCAGTATGTCACAGTACGTGTTGGCATTCATGGTTCCCTCAATGAACTGTAGCTCCTCAGTGCCGGCAGCACTCTTGCAGCCCCAGACCATGACACTCCCACCACCATGCTTGACTGTAGGCAAGACACATTTGTCTTTGTACTCCTCACCTGGTTGCCGCCACACACGCTTGACACCATCTGAACCTAATAATTTTATCTTGGTCTCATCAGACCACAGGACATGGTTCCAGTAATCCATGTCCTTAGTCTGCTTGTCTTCAGCAAACTGTTTTTTGCAGGCTTTCTTGTGCATCATCTTTAGAAGAGGCTTCCTTCTGGGATGACAGCCATGCAGACCAATTTGATGCAGTGTGCGGCATATGGTCTGAGCACTGAGAGGCTAACCCCCCACCCCTTTAAACTCTGCAGCAATGCTGGCAGCACTCATACATTTATTTCCCAAAGACATCCTCTGGATATGACACTGAGCAGGTGCACTCAACTTCTTTGGTCGACCATGGTGAGGCCTGTTCTGAGTGGAACTTGTCCTGTTAAACCGCTGTATGGTCTTATCCACCGTGCTGCAGCTTAGTTTCAGGGTCTTGGCAAACTTCTTATAGCCTAGGCCATCGTTATGTAGAGCAACAATTCTTTTTTTTTCAGATCCTCAGAGAGTTCTTTGCCATGAGGTGCCATAATGAACTTCCAGTGACCAGTATGAGAGAGTGAGAGTGATAACACCAAATTTAACACACCTGCTCCCCATTCAGACCTGAGACCTTGTAACACCAATGAGTCACATGACACCGGGGAGGGAAAATGGCTAATTGGACCCAATTTGGACATTTTCACTTTGAGGTGTACTCACTTGTCAGCAGTTTAGACATTAATGGCTGTGTGTTGAGTTATTTTGAGGGGACAGCAAATTTACACTGTTATACAAGCTGTACACTCACTACTTTACATTGTAGAAAAGTGTAATTTCTTCAATGTTGTCACATGAAAAGATATAATAAAATATTTACAAAAATATGAGGGGTGTACTCACTTTTGTGAGATACTGTATGTATACTTATGTGCCTCAGAGGGGGCGGGATGACACCAACAGAATACATACAGTGAGAATCTCCTGTTTACACGGCGGCCTCTGTAATAGGATGTTCCGTCTCCTGGGCTGCTATTGGATGATGACTGTTCCATCTATCATAGGAGGCGGGACTTTGTATTAAAGAGGCCGCTAAGAAAACAGGAGCTTCTCCTGTATGTAATTTGTTGGCGCTCATCATCCCACCTCCCAGGCTGCACTGATGGCAATTGTGAGGCTGCATTGATTGGCACTGACTTATTTTGCTTCATAGTTCTTTATTTTAAATGTAAGTTTTTTTCCTGAAACCTCCCTCTCTTAAAGTGAAGGTGCGTGTTATGCGCGAATAAATATGGTATATCAAAATATATCGTTGGGGGCCACAAAAGAGATATCTATCCATCTCCAAATACCACGCCCGAGCTCATCTCTTCACCACACACAGCCACAAAGGCAAGATCATCCTTATTGGGCAGTGTATTAGTGTTCGGACGAACACACTTGGACCGAATTTTAATGGTTCAAAGAATGTCAGGCAATATGGTCGGCCCTCACGCATGTTCACTTCATCAAATCTGGCCCTCTTTGAAAAAAGTTTGGACACCCCTGGTCTATGGGAATGTTTGACCATTCTTCCAGAAGCACATTTGTGAGGTCAGGCACTGATGTGGACGAGACCTGCTGCAGTAAGAAAGGGCAATGTGATTTGAACGCGGTGCAGGAAAAGTGCACAGATCACCGGTTTCTCCCACCATGTTCTACTGTGAAGTGGGGCTTCTAGTGTACAGGTTTCAGCATTCCTGTGAATAAGTGTGAAGGGGGGGGGAGAAAAACTCAACAAAAAGGGATTATTAGTTGTAGGTAGGTTTATTACATAATTAGTTCACATTTGCAGCATGCTGCCGGCTCACTCCCAAGAACAAGAAACAAGTTAGACTATGGAACAGATTTGTTGCTAGAATCTAGTCAACAGTTAGTCATAGGCTTAATAAACTACATTTGCTAGCCACCGGATAGTCAGCTACTCCCACAACATTCACAGTGTAATGTAGGATCTGTGCCATTATTTGCGTCACTTTTACTGCAATCAGATGAATCTGTTATTTGAAGGCACAGAGTAAGAAGTTATTGTCAGAGGTGCTTTGTAAAGCCAGCTATTGGAAATGTTTAGACAGAAAGGTATTATTATACACAAGTTTTGTTGCATATTAGGTTATTTTTTTCCCCAGTATCATTCGGTTTATTTTTGTCTTTGTGCGATTATTGGTACAGCCAGGAATATATAATAAGTGCAGGATGTTCCTGAGGCCAAGAGCAGCTTAGACTTTTATACTATCGATTAACCAGAAAGATTTTTGGAATTCTGTAGCTCAGTTTTTAAAACAATCATTTAGGTCTTAAAGTTTAAAAAAAAAAAATTAGTGGACGGATCATTGAGGAGAAGGACGGTTACAGGTTGGCCTTGTCATTTGCGGTCACATGAGCAGAATGCTGAGTGTAGGTCTTGATCACCCTCTGTAAAACAACAAGTGTCGTTAGCAATTACAAATTAAAACCTTCTGAAGAATATATGTGAATGAATGGACAAGTGTATTTTGTGTTCTAAAGAAAACCTGTATTGAGAGTTAGGCCCCTTTTTTACATGGGCGAGCCGATCAGGTCCACCTCTCAGTTTTTCAGGTGGATCCGATCGGCCCCTCCAGTCTCTTCTATGGAGCAGCGGATTCATGTCTGGTGACTCCCACTGCAGACAATGAGGGACCTATTCCCCATCCATCTTGTGGCTCGGATGGGAACGGACACGTGGTCACGATTGTGCCATTGAAGAGGTTGGGCTGTGTCCGCGCCCACTTTGCATAGCATACCTGTCATCCACCTGCTCAGTGGATCATGCTTCATGGGGGCGCCGTGTGAAAGGGGCCAAACTGCAGGCTGCTGCTTTTGATCTGTTCAAAAGCTGTCTGACTACAATAGTGGGTTACTAACCCAGAAAAACCCATAACATTATGTAGATGGTTCGTTTCTAGCAAACCAGTTGTCCTCCCTGTCCTGGAAAAACAAACCCCATGGATCCATTGAGTAGAGGGGAAAAGCAGAACTCGTGGTAAGATCGTTATCCCATATGCAACTGGAGTGTTAGAAAAACTAAGGTAATGGCAGCAAAGTGTCCTTCAAGCCCAGCAATAAGCAGACAGAAGTTTGTACATATACATTTGCATATTACCTGTGCTAATCACAAGGTTTTGGTTGGGGCTGGTCTTTAACCCACTTCAATACTGGGCACTTTCACTCCTTCCTGACCAGGCCAATTTTCAGTGTTGTTAATTTGAATGAAAATTGTGTGGTCATGCAACACTGTTCCCAAATCAACTTTTTAATATTTTCATCCTTTAAATAGCTTTCTTTTGGTGGTAATTACCGGTAATTGCAGGTGGGTTTTTCTTCCTTTCTTTGTCCCTGTAAAGTAAAGGCATAATGTGCTTGTGTGCATCGCATACTAGCACATTAAGCGACACTTACCTGCAAACGAAGCCCACGTCGTCCCCACTGGAGGCCACATTCATCTTCGCCCATCTTCCTTCCGGGGCCGCGGACTCCAGCTCTGTAACTGGCCAGAGCCGTGTGATGTCACCGGCCGGTCACAGCACAGTCACCTGAAGAAATGGCACCGTAACCAATCAGAATTCAATTAACTTAAATGAGAACAGAAGAAGATGATCTGTGCCTTTTGAATGCCTTAAGCCCCATACACACTATCAGAAAATCGTAGAAAAAAATACCGCTTTCGTAGCAATCGTACGATAAACTGATCGTTCGCACACAGTTTTCGAGAGCTGATCTTGAAAGTCCATCTGATATTATCCGATCGGACGTGCACAAATATTTTTTTCATACGATGCCAGATAGTACGATTTTTGTTTAATTAGTACAGTTGTCGTTCGAAAATGCAATACAAATAACACTGCAACACGTTACATCACTTCCGAATTTTTATTCTGTCGTACGAGAATTTTCGTGACTTTAGTAAACTCTTCAGGTTTAATCTGAAATTAGCATGCAAAAAAAAAAAAAAAAAAAAACCAGACGATCATTCGCCCGATAATCTCATTGTGTATGTACCAGGCATTAGGGTAGGAGAATTTTCAGAAGCTCAATCACTTGCAATTAACAACTAACAATAGCAGTCAACCATTGGACAAATGTAATAAGTGGCTGTCTGTGATTTAAGCTACACAAGCAGCATATAGTATCAATTAATTAGAGACATCTGGTGCACTGAGAGATTGTTTGCAAATTATTGTGAATATATGTAACCTGTGTAATGTATGCCATAAGTAGCCATTTGTAGCCTTCGTGTTGTGATTGATCACCACCCTAAAATGATTTCCAGCAGTTTTAGCTGCGTGACCTCTGTGCTCCTGCCTTTATACCATTTTAATAAATACACCAATCGTATCAAACTGTTTATTTCTATTTTTTGTTCTGGAAAAAGCAGGGGAAGGAGTGAGATTTCCCCAGTTGAAGCAGCAGGAGTCTGACACAATGATGGAGAATCTGGTAACTATTAATCACCAGATTCTCCAAAACAAATATAAAAAGCCAGTGAAAATCTAGAGCAAAACCCTACCTAAAAAGGTACAATTTGGGCTGGATTCACATTTTAAAGGGGAAAAAAAATGTACGCGGGTGATAATTTGGAGCTAAATTCATACCAATAATTTCTATGTGTAAAGTTCAGTAAGAGAACGCAACCAGACTACAGCTTAGACCATATGAGCTATAAATTCTGATTGGTTGCTTTTTGCACTCTGCCATTACCCCTGTGGACTAATTATACACCTGTCTGCCATCTATGCAAAAATAGCCATACCTGGTATTCAGCTTGAAATGCTGTCCTGCGTTGAGAGATTTCACTTTACTACCCGGTCTGTTGGACACAAGTCACATGGACAGGAAGGGCATCTCTACGATAACGATCACAAAGATGCTGTCTCTTCTCCAATGTATTTATAGGTAGGTATGAGTTCATCAATAATGATTTCATCATATGTGAATTTTCACTAAAATGGAAACTCCCAGTTTAGTGTTAGGCTAATTAGGTAAAATCTGCCCAAAAAAAAATCCAGTTTTGAGGGTGTTATTTTTTTTTAAAGGAGGCTGTGTTCAAGGTAGTTTATTTCAGTGTGCTTTGTAGTTGTGCTTTCTTCCTTTTTTTTTTTTTTTTTTTTTTTGCACATTTAACTTTTTGTGTACAATTGCGTTTTAATTTTTTTTTTTAGTTTACGTTCTTTTTCTGTGCAAATGATGGGTTGTTTTAGGTACAACAGGTCTAGGATTATTGAAAGGAGCTTTGGTAACCCACAGAAGTCCAATAAAATCTATCACAACCTTCAAAAACGGCCAAATCCACATCAACTTTTACCATGATCCAAATGCATTTCGGCAAAATCTACTGATTTTCACCACAATTTTGGGGAATGTAAGCTCTTTATTTTCGCTCAACCCATCCATTACTAAAGATTAGCGTTTTATCTATCGTTGCATTTTAGTGAAAGAGGTGATGCTTTGCGATGTGGGCGAGTGGCTATCACTCAGAGATTGTGGAAGCAGGATAGATGGTTGTAGGCTGGACTCACTTATACAATCCTGTGCGGTGTGTAAACTGTAAATGTTGGACTTAATCCTTTCTAGCAATGCCGTAAATGGAACCTAAACCCAATAAACATTATCCGTTATAGGCAACATTTAGAATTGATGAGTGTGCCTAAGAAATACCCTGAAAATTGTAACTTTGGTTTTGAAATCCTTCTGAAAAGTAGCACTTCAGGTATACGAGTGTGCCTAGGCACTTCAAGACTACCGCTGTATATCTGCAGTGTGAGATGTAAGGAACTGCTGCATCTGAATTCTAGTCTCAGGTGACTTGAGATAAGATTAGGGCTTCATGTACATGGACTTTTCTCAACCTCTCCCTGAACGCTGGAACATCACAGCTAGTAATCCACGTTTAAAAATGTGCGTTTAGCACCGTGTGCAAGTCGTGTTTGCATTCAAGAGCATTTACTAACGATAACCTCAGGAGACCCTCCCAAATGATTAGAAAGCACTAAAAACAAGTATTTATTAACTATTTCAGCCATTCTGTGAGAGAACAGTGTGAGTAGCAGCTGAAAAAGCAGTGTGCTTGTAGCTAGCTGTTAATTTTTGATTGGTTTGTTAATATGGATCCCATGATGAGCATGTGTGAAGAAATGCTCCTGATGTTGCTTTTGCTGAGGCTCTAAGACGTAGAAAATTGCGTGAGAGGACCAGAGTTCATCGCTACTGGACACATCCATTGATGGCTCAACACACGTCCACAGAATACTTTTCTAATATGTATGTTCAGCTGCGTAATTACCCAGAGAATTTTTGTCATTTTACATGCATGTCAATTGCCACCTTTGACATTCTCTTGGAAAAGGTTAGACACCAACAGGAGGAAAAGCGTGCCACCAGAGGAACGTCTGTTGGTGACTCTCAGGTATGTGTACATATTTATCAATATCTCTATCTCTATTGTACAGCATAATTGGCTAATGAGGGGAATATCACATGGTATATCAAGCTTGCATACAGGGATAATTGAGTTTTTGGTGTGTTTTTAGCATTTTCAAGGCTCAAAAGTAATAATTAAAATGTTTCCCTTTAAAAACGCTACTAGACAAAAACGCGTCTAAACGCAGGTAGCCGCGTTTGAAATGCCTCTAAACACAGCTCCTGATCACATTTTTTTGGGTTCCAAAAAAAGCCTCTAAAACGCAAGTGCCTAGAAAAGACTATATAAACGAACCTGTGTACATGTACTGATAAGATAACAGAGGGGAGTTCAGGAGCAGTTGAAAAAAATGCCCAACTGCTCCTAAAACGTCCGTTTACCAGCAGCCGTGTACATGAGGCCTTAGTGATGTCATCACTATGCTGTTCTCCTTGGAGGCTCCAAGATGATGAAGCAAAACCACACCAAGATGGCCACCTCCGTACAGTGACACAGTGCAGACTAAGACGTATTGGGGGGGGGGGGGGGGGGGGAGGTTATACCAAAACTGGATCACTCAGTATCTGGTGCAGCTGTGCATGGTAGCCAATCAGCTTCTAACTCCAGTTAGTTTAGTTAAGTTTTGACAATAAAACCTGGAAGCAGATTGGTTTCTATGCAGCGATGCAACAGATTTTGCAAGCTCTAGTTTTAGTAAATCTCCCCCAGTAAGTAAGTGATCGAGAAATGACCTTGTACCCAGGAAGTGGCTTTATCTTGCCTCTGTAGCTCTCAAGACCTCCATAAGCCACGTCTGTTACCCAGTTTGAACAATAACAAGACATGTACGTTTCTTTAACAAAATTGTATATTTTTTTTGTTACAAAACTCATAGCAAGTTCTTCATTGGAAAAAGAAAGGCAATGCAATAAATGTAAACAAACATGCAGGATCACACAAACAGGAACACATTTCAATGTCCAGTTAACCCGTATCACATTTGTCAGAAAGGCCATTATATTCCACACATACAGTATGTGGTTTAATTTCTCTTTTGTATTTGAAGTTGTAGGCAATTATGATGTAAGAATTCATTATTTACATTATATATATCAGTATGTAACCTAAACACAATGGACAGGCTCATCTGTACAAATCTCCCATAAGTGAGAAGAGATCCCCGATTTTATTAAATCCTTCCTGTGCAGTTGCATGGAGGAGACCCCACTTCTTACAGGATTCTAACAAAAGTCAGAAGTACAGTTCTGCTGTTAAGTGAAGTGTTTGGTGGACAGAAGTCCAAAGCCAAATTTACATCAGTAAATTAGGTTTTACTCTAGACTTGTACGCAAAATGCACGTTCAAGCTATTTTGACTGTATTATACTATGAAAAGCTTACATTTCTCTAATAAAACAGGATCTAGCACCTCATCACATGACCTTAGCTTAGCATTGATCACACGGTTTCTACTTTTGGGACTTGGGGAATGATGTTCAGAAGAGCTGACCAATCAGCAGCTCTGCCTCTGCAATGATCCTCCACATCAACAACAACCATATGATTTATGAACTGATCACACAAAGGGATTCTGGGGAAAGTGCAGATTTTTCCAAAAAAAGGCAAGTTTTTTTCACAGCCAAAATCGTTAAGTTTCGTAACAGAACAGGATTATAAAAATAGCCCAGGTATCATTTTAACCATAGGGAAAATATACATTTTTTATTATTATTTTTTTTTTTAAATTAAACACACAACTATAAAAGTTAAATTTTTACTTTGCCAAACTGAGGTAAAAAAATCGTGTCACTATAAACAAATCATTACACTATTAGGTATACACCATGCTAAGGGCCCATCGCCCTAGTCCCATGTGACAACTATCTGGTCTGACAATTGGTTGTTTAGGCACCAAGTGCTACAATGTAGGGAGGCAGTGGACAGTGGAGAGCATCATGTCCCTTTAGGGGAATACCAGGTTTTGTTCAGGTGAGTAAACAGGGATGAGTGTGTAAAGCTATTCGCTAGAGGAAGTGACGGATCGTGGTTCCTAGTCAATCCCCTCCCCCTTCAGATAAAATCACCTCCCAGGGAACACAGTTAACCTCTAGATCGCCCCCTAGTGTTAACCCCTTCACTGCCATTTTTTTACAGTAATCAAATGTATTTTTATAGCATGGACCGCTGTATTAATGCCAACGGTCCCAAAAATGTGTCAAAATTGTACGATGTGTCCGCCATAATGTCGCAGTTACGATTTTGCGCAAACCAATCAATATACGCTTATTGCAATTTTTTAACAAAATTATGTAGAAGAAAACATATTGGCCTAAACTGAGTAAAAATTAGCTTCTTTTTTTTTTTTTCAAAAAAATGGGGATATTTATTATAGCAAAAAAGTACAAAATATTGTGTTTTTTTCAAAATTGTTGCTCTTTTTTTGTTTATAGCGCAAAAAATAAAAACCGCAGAAGCGATCAAATACCACCAAAAGAAAGCTCCATTTTTGGGAAAAAAAAGAACATCAATTTTGTTTGGGTACAACGTCGCAGGACCGCGCAATTGTCAGTTAAAGCGACACAGTGCCAAATCGCAAAAAGTGCTCTGGTTAGGAAGCGGGTAAATTCTTCCGGGGGGCAGGGGCGGACTGACCATTGAGCCACTTGGGCACTGCCCAAGGGCCCTGGGCCACTAGGGGGCCCCATCAGGGTTGCCAGCCTCAGTAAAACCAGGGACAGTATGTATAAATCTGTGTTTTTTTTACATCGGTCTGTGTAAACTGTGTGTACATGTATGTATATACTGTGTGTGTGTGTACTGTGTGTGTACTGTGTGGCCCCATATTCTCTGATTGCCTGGGGGCCCCATAATCTCATATTGGCCGGGGGCCCCATGAGTTATCAGTCCGCCCCTGCCAGGGGGTGAAGTGGTTAAGTGAATCATGTAATGGCAAACCTCTGTCCCTCATCCTTAGGTCATAGTTAACGCGGAGTGACCTGATTTCCTACAGCAGGGGTAGGCAACCTCAGCCCTCCAGCTGTTTTGAAACTACAAGTCCCATGAGACATTGCAAGACCCTGACAATCACAGACATGACTCCTAAAAGGCAGAGGCATGATGGGATTTGTAGTTTCACCACAGTTTGAGGGCCGAGGTTGCCTATCCCTGTCCTAGAGTTTACCTTAAAATTTTTGCTCTGCCAACCTGAACCCTATTGCTGTTGAAGTATTACTATATCTTGGAATGCCAAGATTTATGAAATCAAAACAAATACAAATCTATACATTGCGAAAATACATGAAAAACATTAGGTACCTGGCTCCCATGACAATACTTTTTGTATTCCTGATATTCACTGTTCTAGGTCAGTGACTCAAAATATTGAAGTCAGAGGCAGATCAGAAACATTTTTTTTTTTTTTTTTTAAAGGACAGCAATAGCAGTCTTTGTGTTTAAGGATAATACCCTGAACGTCCCAAAGGGTGTGTGTTTAGATAAATTATTGACTCCAGCCAAAGTTTTTTTTTTTTTAAGCAGAACTCCTGGCAAAATTTATTTTTTGTTCATCGAATGTGCTCTGAGTGTGCCGACGACAGAAACAGTCCATTTTTAAGACCGCTGGAACGCAGGGGTGCCGGACCATACTTGTGTGGGGAGGACCGGCGGGTCAGGAAAGTACATCTCCACTGTCCTCTCCCCTAGAACAAAACGAGCAGTTAACCCGTGCAGTGCTTACATGTCCCTGTTGCACAAATTAAACCCTACAGACTAAGGCTGGGATGCCATTAAAGTTCATGTGCGTGTAAAGGCAGGCGTCCCAATACTTTTGGTAATATAGTGTACATGAAGTGAGATGTGGCTCAGCAAAGTGAGGATATTATGCACCTATTACAAAGGAAATATATGTATGGAAAAAGGTTATCTGGCATCAGTCTCTCAATCAGGGTTCCTCCAGAGGTTTGTAGTGGTTACTGTGGCAGATTGATCTCATCCTCCCCCACCACCACCACCACAACAATGTCTGCATAGTTCTGGCACCAACATCATGGTCACAGTGATTATCAGTATAAGGGGGACAATACACTGACCACCAGTGCAAGACAGGTCCTCACTCTTTGCTTTGTTTATTCCAATATTTTCAACTATATTGACTGATCAAGCTAAAGGCTGATACACATGGGCCAAATATCAGCTGGTTCATCAGAAACCATCTGACATTTGGCCAGTGTGTACAGCAGCCTGTCCAACAGAAGACGCTCTAACGACTGGCTTTTATCAAACAGGTTTGCTGGAAAACCAGCATCCGATCAGCACTTGCAGCCAATGGCTGTGAGCGCTGATCAATGTATTCTGGTGGGGAGGTAGTCCCCCTGTCAGAACACAATAGCTCAGTGGGGAAGATCAATGTACTAACCTTGCTTGTGTTAGTACAGCGGTCAATTTGTTTTTTTCAGCCCGCTGGGTTGAAGGAAAAAAAAAAGTCTACTCATATGTACCTAGCATTGTGTACTGTTAGCTGTAGATATAATCTTTACCAGGGATTTCTTGAGAATTGAAAATTATTTAAAGGGTTCCTCCATTGTATAAATGGCAGAGAAGGCTGTTCTAGGATTTATTCTGTCTTCAATAGCTTTTCAGTGAAAGGCAAACTGCATTCTACAGAGTCTATAATAATGAATTCTTACATGGGTTGCAGATGGTGGTGTATGTGAATATAGCAATTCTGTACTGGAGAAGTTCCATCACGGATAAAGCTTAAAAACACGACATGCAATAAAAACACCAAATTATATATGTGAAGATTAAAGATCACTTATAAAACATACATACCACAGGTTTAGTAACACATGACTATTACAGATGATGGAAAATAAATGAAAGGAACCTGAGGATTTAGGAATACAGAAAGATTTAATCCAGCTGGAATTTATTAAATGTTTATCTGTCAGTTGCAAAGAATGGTTTAGCCATTTTGTATGCCTCCTAAGCATAAAGGCAGATGATAGACATGCATTAAACGTCCAGGACTACAATACCCTTCATGCAATGCATTGCCAGGGTTATTTAATAAGGCCATACAAAAGCACAGTTTGATGAATTGCAAAGTACAGTTACCCACTGTAGCATTGAGATATCAACTTCCATTACTTTACATTACAGCAGTCCAAACAATGAAAGCCTAATTTTCTGAAGTCTTGCTTAGGGAGGTAATGCTTTCTATTTTATGGACAAGATTCTCTTAAATTTTTTTGTAATCCTTGGCAATTATTTTTTTAAATAGTACAAGAAAAATAGAGCATTTTATAAGGTAAAAAATACTTATTGGAATCAATATGAAGGCATTTAAAGTTTACACTTGAAACAAGTAAATTTATCTTAACAGCACAGTGCTGTTTGCTCACCTTAAATGGCAGCAAGCGGTTTAGGATTGAATACTGCAGTAAGAAATTTGTGTCTGTACATAAAAATTTCAATATGCAAGTGAGAATTATTGCTCAAATAACTTTTGGACCAAACAGTTAGTTCCCACCACTGCCAGATCCAGAAATAGAATGGAGCAGCCACGGTTTGTAATTTATGACAGATAATATGAAGAGTTGAGCTTTTTTCTGAATAAACCAAATCAAAATGGAAGTATCAATTTTTTTTATTTTTTTTTAGTATGCTGCACCCAATACGTCCTTTCATTTTTAAGCTGCCAGCACCTGCATTAGTTCCCAGCATTGAAAAAAGAACGAAAAAAAAGCATAAATGGTGCCACCTAAAGGGCATAGGAAGAAATGGTTTCAGACAACTCTGAAAGTTTTTGTTTCAAAAGGAAACTCATAGCTAGACATACGTAGGTTGCCATTGGAGCCCTCCGCTGAAAACTCTACTTCCCTGACTGTCATGAGGATGCTTTGACATCAATAATATGAGCCAGTGACCTGAAATAAGCTAAATGATTAGGTCTGCGATTGAGATGTATTGAAGTCATGCAATCTGCATTTTAAGAAGAGTCAAACAACATATTTCTCTTATGCAAGATTCACAAGAAATTTGCAGGGTATGACAACCAGTCACCACCCAAAACTGAAACATCAGTTCTGCATGAACTAACCATTACACCTCAACAAAAGGTTTGTGCTTCATGCCACTTTGTATCTGTTAATCAATAGCTAGTGAGCCGATAAGTCAAATGCTACTAAAGAAATACAAAAATGGCTTAACCAACGTATAGAGGTGGAACAAGAAATGAATTTAGGCTTTCTTGGCCAATAGTGCAAAGAAAAGATGTGCAGTAACTACTAATAATCAGAAATGGCATTTAAACTTGCCTTTCATTACTGTTGTAGAAAAAGATTTCTAATTGGTGGTTTTTGCTCTTTAAATTACTGTTAAAAATGCACACCCACCTAAGTTTATCTGCACCAAAAATAAATTTACTGTACTTGTAAAAAAGTACATTTTGACAGTGTTCTGCAAATACTGAGTAAAGTAACACGGTAAAGTGGCTTTCCACAACAGGTGTCCCAATCCCTTCACAGTGATTGGACAGAAGGGGGCACCAGTACTGCAGGTCCAATAATATGAATAAAGGTTACAACCCCTGTGACATAAAAGTTTGTGGTAATCAGGGGAACACTTCCATTTATGAAATGCAGAGGTTATAACTCATCTTCAACATGTTTCTTGGCAAATTTTCCTGTGAGTTTTTCCTGAGCTTCCTTCATTGCTTCAACCACTGTAGGGAGAACAAAAAATGTTTGATACTTGCTCTTACAAACTAACTCCAGACACATTCATCTACATATTTTTATGCACAGTCCTCTCGAGTGGTAGGTTCCGTTTGTTTTAAGAAAAGGTCTACTAAGCTTCACATTGGTGCAGTGGATAACTTTTTAGTTTCCTCTGGCACCATACCCGGTTTGATTATACTCTCCAATTCCCAGTCATTGGAAACCAAAATTTTCATGGACTGCACTGGTGACATCCAACAAGCCAGCTGTATGCCATTTGGAATAAGCGACACTATAAAATTAGGCTGTATCGGTGTTAAGAACCAGCAGTACTGGATGTACACTTAGGTCAGGGGCATAAAATAATTATTCACAAAGCCCTACCCACTATCTTACAACAGGAATAAAACACTTCATAGGAATTGTGATGAAAAGGGAGACAGTAGATACCTTCTGTTTCAAGAAGGATCTAATATGTTTCACGCTAGTTCAGTGGAGGGCTTTTTGTTCTTTTTCCATCCATCTCACTAATAGGCTATTATGCTTTCTGGCATTTTATTATTTCAAAAGGTTTTATTGGGTTTCACACTGTTAAGTAAAATATATTCCAAGGTCCGTTTGCACATAACTGACCGTTTAGAAATGCTGTGGGATGAAAACCAGCCTATGTCTTGTGTACCAAACAAAGTGACAGCCATCTTAGCATGTGAACTGATAATGTTCACATGCTAAGAAGCTGAAAAAAGGTAGTATATAGACATCAATGTCTAGGGGGAAGGGATTAGGACGGACTACAACAAGAACGTAGAAAGTTTTGGGGGAGATTTTCTGGTATTTTTCATACAAAACAAAAGCTTACATTTTCCAAAAATTACCTGCTCAGCAATAGGCAGAATCAGCAGCTAGCACAAGTGATTTTCTATTTACTAAGCCCTATAATTTAGTAGTCTTAAAACTGAATTGCGATGATGGCCATAAATGCTGTACTTCAAAAAAGGCACTGTCCAAGCATAGCAGGACTTCTGATATAAGCTGTACAAACTAGGCCAAAAAAAAAAAAAAAAAATACACACCACAGGAAGATCTTTATTTTTTCAAGCTTGCATTAGCCATCTGACATACCTTGCTCTGCACTGCTGTAAAAGTACTTGTAACTTGGGTTCCCTTTTGAGTTTATTATCTCTGGATGAACGTGCCCACTGGGATCTAAAATACAAATTGGTTTTGAAACAAATTCATAATTCTGCAAACCACAAGCGCCTTATACAGTTTTGCTGCTTTGCTGACCACGGACTCTCCAAAAGATGTGCAAGTGGTCTATTGACAACAATTTATTCAGTGATGTTAACTAGGGCTGCAACTAACGATTATTTTCATAATTGATTAGTTGGTCGATTATTGTTTCGATTAATCGATTAATCAATTAATAACCTTTAAAAAAAAAAAGTGTGGTGTATAATTTAGTTAATATGTAAAGTTTTTTTTTAAAACAATTTATTCTTAAATATCTCTATGCAGTGGTAAATATAAACAACCAACTGTATGGTTAGGGAGCAAAATATTGAATCCACTCTGAGAATAACAGGAAGAAGAGATATACTGTATACACTATTAGAAGAGAAATACAGTTTTTTGTCCAATTTGTTGTTGGGCACATTAAAAAATACAAAATGCTGCAAAAACGCATTACATGCTTTTCTGCAGCTTCTCCATTAAAGTATATGGAACCAAAAAAGCACAGTTTTGTGTTAAAAAAAAAAAAAAGTCCTTGACCCTTTCCAAATACACAGCGGCTGAAAAAAGCATAGATGTGAACGTGTCCCATAGAAAACCATGTTAAATGAACTGTAGTGCGTTTCTACAAAAAGCACCAAAAAAAACACAAAGATGTGAACCAGGTCTAAGACGTTTAGTAACATAACGGGGTTAAAAAAACCTAAAATGAGCCCTTTTATAGTACAAAAAAAAGCAAATAATCGCTACTGTAAGGGGTTCACTTTTTAACTGTAGAACTGTGAAAGTAATATTTACAGTAGCGATTATTTGCTCTTTTTGTACTATAAAGGGCTCATTTTATTATTTTTAACCCCATTATGTTTCTGGCCGATTAATCGATTATGAAAATAGTAATCGATTAATTTCATAATCGATTAGTTGTCGATTAATCGATTAGTTGTTTCAGCCCTAATGTTAACAGATATTCTAAAAGTTCTCATATTGTTTGCTTTGTTGTCTTACCTGTCAAAAGGAATCCAGGAGCTCCAGCGGGAAACAAAAGGAGAATCGGGCTGTTCTGTGCAAAACCATTGCACAGAGCAGGTGAGGAGAATATGTTAGAAGGCCATGACAAATGTCTCTTTTTGCGACATACATTTTTGAAAGACAGCAAAGTAAGCAAAAGAGTTTCCCAGATCACTGGAAAAAGCAATAGTGCATTAAAGCAATGCATGGATAAAACAATGAATCCATCAGCAAGTAAAATGTGTTCCCTGTATAAGGGGTACAAAAAAAAAAAACTCCCTATTGAAACATCTTAAATGCAGCTGAAGCCTGCATTCCAGCACTATGGAAAAGTACTGTCCCTCCCAATAGAACACACTGGATTGCTAGAATCAATTAAAGATCTAAGTGATGATCAAGGTGTTGAAGGAGCAAGAGGAAAAGTATTGGAAAAATTTGGACTCCCTATATTTTAAGGATCAAACTTCACTAGCTTTCTAACCAGAGCCTGAGGTTAAGCATCCCGGAGGTCTCTCCGATTCCTGGAGGTGACTTGATCTTCTGGGCATCAGCCCGGGTAGGGTAGGTGGGTTTTTACCCCCACCCCCTCCTTTCATTTGGCCCCTTCCCCTTTTTTTTTTTTCTTTCCTCTTCTTTTCCCCATTCCCTCCCCCTTACCACTTTTTATATTTTTCTACTGGCGTTTCATGTAGCTTTTTCCCTTAAAAAACTTAAAAAAAAAAAAATAAAAAACTAACAGAGGAAGAAAATTGTATATTCCAACTGTGTACACAGGAAGCTCTGCTGAATACTTAGATCACACATCGTCTACACCGGTGCCCAGGCCTCCATTTTATCTGTACTTTAGGTTAGATTTATGTGTACAGTGCCTTGCAAAAGTATTCACCCTCCTTGGCTTTTTACCTATTTTGTTACATTACAGCCTTTAGTTCAATGTTTTTTTTAATCTGAATTATAATGTGATGGATCAGAACACAATAGTCTAAGTTGGTGAAGTAAAATTAGAAAAATATATACATAAAACTATTTTTCTCAAGTCGTCTTCCAGGACGGCACCCTGAGAGATGACTGGTCCACCTGACAGGAAACACAATCAATCAAGAGGTTAAAGGCCCCCGCCCCATCCAGATGCTCCTCAGTTTTTGATTGTTTCCCCACAGCGAAACCGTTTGTTATTTTTCTGCTGACCTAGAGGCCTGGGGCTGATGGTCTCCCCCTGGGAGCAGGACCAAATGCCTGGGGAGCCGCTAGGGTCTGGCCGGATGGTTCTCATCCTTCCTGGGGGGTTTTCCCAATCCATTTCTCGGGGGGGAGGCAGCAGAAGCAGGACCTGGGTCGGTGACTGTGCATCTCCTATAGAAGAACCCCCCCCCCCGAGTGCTGAAGGACCCTGGGTACTGTGGTGTACCCAGAACTTCAGGGGCCAAATTTCCTGTTGCCCTTCCTTACCTGTGCGGTGGCCGCGCAATGGCAGGAGTTGGTGTTTTTTCCTTCTAATGGCTTCAAGACTAGAGGGCGAGTCCCGTTCTGAGGTCTGGCCAGGGCTACCGTCCGTCCGTCTGCCTGCCCGTCCGTCCGTCCGTCCGTCCGCCCACCCACCCACCCACCGACCCACCGACCCACCGACTGGATTGACCGTTCGCGGGGGTCGCGCGGCAAGTATCTCTGCATGAAGAGCTGTTTCTCCCTGGCTGAGTGTAGCTTAGCGTCCCGGCGCTCGGCGCCATTTTCCTGGTGTTTATGACATCACTTCCTCCTCTAGAGGGGGGAGTGGGAAGGCTGCAGCAGGAAGTGACCTTTGTCCAGTACCACTTCTGGTCCTCGGCAAGATGGCGGTGGCGCGATGCAGCCAGCATACAAAGGATATAAAAAGCCACAGGGAACAGGCGCCCATGTCTCCTCTGCGTTCCTGTATGCAGCACCTCCAGCCGGAAGTAGCATGGAACACGAAAAGGAGAGACCTGCAGGGTCTGCGGCCATAGAAGAGACCACAGGGGGTGAGTCTGACCCCCCTTCGGAGGTTTAGAGGGGGAGGGTACCCCAACTCTTCTCCTCCGATTCTCACAGTGTATGCCAGTGTGTTTTTTCAGGGGACGATGCTATTGCCCGTGAGGTTGCCAGCCGTCCTGTGAAATCCTCCACCCACTCTAAAAGATGTGGGAACTGTAATGACAGGCTACCCCCAGATCATCCAAAACCCTTCTGTTTTAAATGCATGCAGAAGTTGACAGGGAAGGAGACATCTCAGATGATGAAGGAATTCCTTACTATGTAAACTGAGATGCTGTCCACCTTAAAGTCTTTTCAGGCCACCCTTAAGCCTAGGGATCCAGAGGCTCACTCTAGTAAGGATGCCTCTTCCCAGGAGAGCTTTGCCTCCTCTAGGAGATATCGGGCGGATGTACTGAAGTACCCACTCCCCCACGTTTCCGAGGAAGAGTGTGATTCAGAAGTTCCTAATCAGGAGGTTTCTGATGAAGGGGTGGTGGACAGCCAAGAGGAGGATGGGAGGGAGGAATCCAGGTCTAGCAGACATATATTTTCTGCCGACGACATGGAAGATCTTCTGAAAGCTATTTATGCCTCAGAGGAGATTCAGGAGCCTGCTGCACAGGTGTCCGCTCAGGATAAGATGTATAGAAGCTTGATTAAACCTCAGGCCAGGGTCCTTCCGGTACATTCCGCCCTTATGGAAGTCATCCTAAGGGAATGGAAAGAACCAAAAAGAAGGCTTCTAAAATATAAAACCTGGAAGCGTAGATGCCCCTTCTCTGAGGAGAATGAGGAAAGGTTTTTCAAAAGTCCTAGACTAGACACCTCCTTAGCACAGGTCTCTAAGCAGTCGGATCTTTCCTTCGAAGATACCGGTAACTTTTAGGATCAAATGGATCGCAGGGCTGAAGCCATTCTACGCCGAGCCTGGGACGCTAACGCTGCGGCTATGAGCCCTGCATTGGCTTCAGCTTGCATCACAAGGAATGCCGACACGTGGGTCTGTAAATTAATGGACCACGTATCCCGAACCTCCAAATCCAGGGAGGTCCTGGATTCTCTGGAGGTCATAGGGAATGCTGTCGCATATTTAGCTGATGCTGCGGTTGAGACAGTGCGTACGACCGCTAAGACAGGTGCCTTGCTAAACTCAGCCAGGCGAGCCCTCTGGGTTAAGACCTGGGATGGGGATAGCTCATCCAAGACCCATCTTTGTGGTCTCCCTTTTGAAGGGACGCTCCTTTTTGGTGCTGGCCTAGATCAGGCTTTAGCCAGATCTACCGAGAAAGGGAAAAAATTTCCTACCAAACCTAGGAGAGAAAGGAAGTGGTTTTTTCGTGGCCCCCAGGCAAAAAATAGCTTCTCTGAGAAAAAGGTCTCCCCTAATAGATGTTGGGGCGCAGGAAAAGACAAACAAAAGACTGGCGTTCTCTTTTCTAGCCAGAAGTCAGCTGACAAGACCCCCAAATGACTTTCCGGTAGGGGGCAGACTTTCCCACTTTGCCTCTCAGTGGGAAAGAATCACCCAAAGTCCCTATGTTCTTCGGATCATAAGAGAGGGTTACAGATTGGAGTTTCTCTCCCCTCCACCCCCCAAGTTTCTCTTGACCTACCTTCCCAGGGATCCCTGCAAGGTGGTAGGAATCCTTCAGAATAGAAGAGTGCTGGCCAGTCAGGAGGTTATAATACCTGTTCCAGTGGACCAGCAGGGTCAGGGGTTTTATTCCCACGTTTTTGTGGTACCAAAACCCTCAGGAAGGTATTGTCTTATTATAAATCTAAGGAACCTCAATGCTTTTCTTAGTTACAAGAAGTTCCGCATGGAGCGTCTATTCTCTCAGGAGACATCTCCTCAAAGATGTGTTTATGGTGACCTTAGATTTAAAAGACGCCTACCTTCATGTCCCCATTTTTCAGGGCCATCAAAGCTTTCTGGGATTTGCGATCGCCTCTCCAGAGGGAGTGCAACACTGGCAGTTCACAGACCTCCCCTTTGGACTGGCATCCAGTCCGAGAGTCTTCACAAAGTTCAGGGCAGAGGTGGTGGCTTTTTTACACCTCCAGGGAGTGGCATTGATTCCCTACCTGGACGACATTTTGATTTACAGTCTAAGTCGGGATCAACTACTTCTGGATCTATCCAGAGTAATGCAGACCTTAGAAGACCTGGGATGGATTGTCAGCAGGGAAAAGTCCTCGCTGACTCCTGCTCAGACAAAGCTGTATCTAGGTTTCCAGGTGGACTCCTCAGAGCAAAAGTTAGTTCTGCCTCAGGGCAAGGTAGAGGGCCTCATATCAGCGGTCAGGTCGCTGTTACAGGCAAACACCATCTCCTACAGAGGTATCATGAGAGTTCTGGGTCCAATGACGTCAGCCATCCCAGCAGTTCCTTGGACACAGCTACACTCCAGGCCCCTCCAGCACTTTCTTCTATCCTCTTGGGACAGAAAAAGAGACTCTCTGGACATAGAGATAGCCATTCCGGTCAAAGTAAAGAACTCCCTTCACTGGTGGCTCCTTCCTCAGAGACTTCAAGGGGGCCTCCTTTGGAGCCAACTTCAGCCTCTCAGGTTAACGACAGATGCAATTTCCTGGGGGTGGGGAGCCCACCTAGAGGATCTAATAGCTCAGGGGTCCTGGAATTCAGAACAAAGAAAGGCCTCCTCCAACTTTCGAGAGCTGTTGGCCATAGGAGAAGCACTAAAGGCTTTTGAGGGAAGGATCAGGGGCCAGGAGCTGCAGGTCTTATCAGACAATGCCACGGCAGTGGCGTTTCTGAATCATCAGGGGGGTACCAGATCTACAACACTCCTATCCCTATCAGCAGAGATCCTGTCCTGGGCGGAAAGTCGGATTCCTTCCATCTCCGCAGTCCACATAAAGGGGACATTAAATGTAGAGGCAGACTACCTCAGTCGGCAGCCGATTCTGCAGGGGGAATGGGAACTGAATCCAGAGGTCTTTTCCCTTTTAAGTCGGCAATTCGGCGTTCCAGAGATAGATCTCTTTGCCCGCAGGAAAAGCAGAAGGGTAAAGAGATTCTTTTCCCTTCCTCGAGAGAGAGGCTCAGAGGGGATAGACGCGTTGGCACAGGTCTGGAACTTCCGACTGGCCTATGCTTTTCCCCCTCTGGGACTAATTCCGAGGGTCCTTCAAAAGCTGTTCCTCTTGGAAAGCAAGTTGATTCCAATAGCCCCTTGGTGGCCCAAGAGAGCCTGGTTTCCAACTCTGCACAGTAGGTCCATAGCCCCACCGCTTCACCTTCCTGTCCGGGGCGACCTTCTCCTTCAGGGTCCAGTCCGCCACCCAGACCCCAGCTTCTTCAAGCTGACGGCCTGGTTCTTGAAAGGCAGAACCTGCGGGAGAAGGGACTGTCGGACAGAGTAGTGGATACACTGCTCCTTAGTAGAAAGCCAGTCACAAGGCATATTTACGCCAAGACCTGGGCGATTTTCTCTCGCTGGTGTCAGGAGAGAGGGACTTCTCAAAGAGAGATCCCTGCCATCTTAGAATTTCTCCAGGATGGAGCAGATCTAGGTTTGGCAACCAAGACGCTTAAGGCGCAGGTTTCAGCCTTGTCCTGTTTCCTTGAGAAACGTTTGACATTACACCCCCTGATCAAGAGATTTCTCTTGGTCAGGGAGAGGTTGTTCCCTGTTCAAATGTCTAGGTTTCCTCCTTGGGACCTTACACTAGTACTGGAGGGGTTAACAAAGGCCCCCTTTGAACCAATAGCTCAGATCCCACTTAGGATCCTGACCTTTAAGTTGGCCTTTTTACTCGCAATCACCTTAGCTAGGAGAGTAGGTGACATTCAGGCTTTTTCTATTAAAGAACCATTTTTTTCTTTATTCGAGGACAGGGTTATACTTAGGCAGACCCCCTGTACCTCCCTAAGGTAGCATCAAAGTTCCATAGGACTCAAGAAGTGGTGCTGCCTTCCTTTTGTAGTAACCCCAAAAGTGAAGGGGAAGTTTCTTTTCATTGTCTGGACGTCAGATGCTGTTTATTATCCTACCTAGAAAGGGTTAAGGAATTCAGAAGGTCCAGCCATCTTTTAGTTAATTTTTCAGGCCAAAAGAAGGGCCAACAGGCATCCAAGGATTCTATAGCCAGATGGATTAAGCATACCATTTCGTTAGCCTATGAGCAGTCAGGTAAAGCAGCTCCTAGAAATCCTAGAGCGCATTCCATGCGATTTCTGGCAACCTCCTGGGCGGAAAGGGCCGGAGCTTCGGTGGAGCAGATATGTAGAGCCGCTACATTATCAAGCCAGAACACGTTCCTGAGGCATTAGAGTGGAGTTACTATCTCCTCAGGACCTGGCATTTGGCAGGAAGGTCCTGCAAGCGGTGGTCCCGCCCTAAAGGTAGGCCTGAGCTACTTGCTCTTCTCTCAGGGTGCCGTCCTGGAAGACGACTTGAGAAAATAACCAGTTACACTTACCGGTAACGGTGTTTCTGGGAAGTCTTCCAGGACGGCAGGCCTACTTCCCACCCGTTCTATTTAGAAAAGATGTAATGTTTAGAGAGTGTGGTGGTGGTTATGTTTTTCACTCTCGTGCACTGGTGTGGGTCAATACTTTGTCACAACTGAGGAGCTGTGTTTCCTGTCAGGTGGACCAGTCAGCTCTCAGGGTGCCGTCCTGGAAGACTTCCCAGAAACACTGTTACCGGTAAGTGTAACTGGTTATTTTCATAAATTAAAAACTGATAATTGGCATGTGCGTATGTATTCACCCCCTTTGTTATGAAGCCCAAAAAAAAGCTCTGGTGCAACCAATTACCTTCAGAAGTCACATAATTAGTGAAATGATGTCCACCTGTGTGCAATCTAAGTGTCACATGATCTGTCATTACATATACACACCTTTTTGAAATGCCCCAGAGGCTGCAATACCTAAGCAAGGGACACCACTAACCAAACACTGCCATGAAGACCAAGGAACTCTCCAAACAAGTAATGGACAATGTTGCTGAGAAGTACAAGTCAAGGTTAGGTTCTAAAAAAAAAATATCCAAATCTTTGATGATCCCTAGGAGCACTATCAAATCTATCATAATCAAATGGAAAGAACATGGCACAACAGCAAACCTGCCAAGAGACGGCCGCACACCAAAAATCACGGACCGGGCAAGGAGGGCATTAATCAGAGAGGCAGCACAGAGACCTAAGGTAACCCTGGAGGAGCTGCAGAGTTCCACAGCAGAGACTGGAGTATCTGTACATAGAACGACAATAATAGGGCTGCGCATCTTCACTGGCCTCACGATTCGATTCGATTACGATTATCAAGTCAACGATTCGATTCCGCGATGCATCACGATGCATTACGATTACAGCGCAAGTCCGCAAGTTCTCATGGTTTTCATCAAAAAAAAATTCAAGTAGTCAGGAGGACTCCATTTTTTTAATTCTATCTGTTCTTAAGAAAAAAAAAGAGACAGCAGAGGAGCTCCAGGCTCTCTTCCACAATACTAAAGGAGATGATCAGAGACTGCGGACATGCTACAGGAGATGATCAGAGACTGCGGACATGCTACAGGAGATGATCAGAGACTGCGGACATGCTACAGGAGATGATCAGAGACTGCGGACATGC
Source organism: Aquarana catesbeiana (assembly GCF_042186555.1). Lineage (NCBI taxonomy): Eukaryota > Metazoa > Chordata > Amphibia > Anura > Ranidae > Aquarana > Aquarana catesbeiana. The sequence goes on along the minus strand of NC_133330.1, from coordinate 292,294,330 downwards.
TACAGGAGATGATCAGAGACTGCGGACATGCTACAGGAGATGATCAGAGACTGCGGACATGCTACAGGAGATGATCAGAGACTGCGGACATGCTACAGGAGATGATCAGAGACTGCGGACATGCTACAGGAGATGATCAGAGACTGCGGACATGCTACAGGAGATGGTCAGAGACTGCGGACATGCTACAGGAGATGGTCAGAGACTGCAGACATGCTACAGGAGATGGTCAGAGACTGCGGACATGCTACAGGAGATGGTCAGAGACTGCGGACATGCTACAGGAGATGGTCAGAGAGTGCGGACAAGCTACAGGAGATGGTCAGAGAGTGCGGACAAGCTACAGGAGATGGTCAGAGAGTGCGGACAAGCTACAGGAGATGGTCAGAGAGTGCGGACATGCTACAGGAGATGGTCACAGACTGCGGACATGCTACAGGAGATGGTCACAGACTGCGGACATGCTACAGGAGATGGTCACAGACTGCGGACATGCTACAGGAGATGGTCACAGACTGCGGACATGCTACAGGAGATGGTCACAGACTGCGGACATGCTACAGGAGATGGTCACAGACTGCGGACATGCTACAGGAGATGGTCACAGACTGCGGCGGACATGCTACAGGAGATGGTCACAGACTGCGGCGGACATGCTACAGGAGATGGTCACAGACTGCGGCGGACATGCTACAGGAGATGGTCACAGACTGCGGCGGACATGCTACAGGAGATGGTCACAGACTGCGGCGGACATGCTACAGGAGATGGTCACAGACTGCGGCGGACATGCTACAGGAGATGGTCACAGACTGCGGCGGACATGCTACAGGAGATGGTCACAGACTGCGGCGGACATGCTACAGGAGATGGTCACAGACTGCGGCGGACATGCTACAGGAGATGGTCACAGACTGCGGCGGACATGCTACAGGAGATGGTCACAGACTGCGGCGGACATGCTACAGGAGATGGTCACAGACTGCGGCGGACATGCTACAGGAGATGGTCACAGACTGCGGCGGACATGCTACAGGAGATGGTCACAGACTGCGGCGGACATGCTACAGGAGATGGTCACAGACTGCGGCGGACATGCTACAGGAGATGGTCACAGACTGCGGCGGACATGGCACAGGAGATGGTCACAGACTGCGGCGGACATGCTACAGGAGATGGTCACAGACTGCGGCGGACATGGCACAGGAGATGGTCACAGACTGCGGCGGACATGGCACAGGAGATGGTCACAGACTGCGGCGGACATGGCACAGGAGATGGTCACAGACTGCGGCGGACATGCTACAGGAGATGGTCACAGACTGCGGCGGACATGGCACAGGAGATGGTCACAGACTGCGGCGGACATGGCACAGGAGATGGTCACAGACTGCGGCGGACATGCTACAGGAGATGGTCACAGACTGCGGCGGACATGGCACAGGAGATGGTCACAGACTGCGGCGGACAGGGCACAGGAGATGGTCACAGACTGCGGCGGACAGGGCACAGGAGATGGTCACAGACTGCGGCGGACAGGGCACAGGAGATGGTCACAGACTGCGGCGGACAGGGCACAGGAGATGGTCACAGACTGCGGCGGACAGGGCACAGGAGATGGTCACAGACTGCGGCGGACAGGGCACAGGAGATGGTCACAGACTGCGGCGGACAGGGCACAGGAGATGGTCACAGACTGCGGCGGACAGGGCACAGGAGATGGTCACAGACTGCGGCGGACAGGGCACAGGAGATGGTCACAGACTGCGGCGGACAGGGCACAGGAGATGGTCACAGACTGCGGCGGACAGGGCACAGGAGATGGGCACAGACTGCGGCGGACATGGCACAGGAGATGGGCACAGACTGCGGCGGACATGGCACAGGAGATGGGCACAGACTGCGGCGGACATGGCACAGGAGATGGGCACAGACTGCGGCGGACATGGCACAGGAGATGGGCACAGACTGCGGCGGACATGGCACAGGAGATGGGCACAGACTGCGGCGGACATGGCACAGGAGATGGGCACAGACTGCGGCGGACATGGCACAGGAGATGGGCACAGACTGCGGCGGACATGGCACAGGAGATGGGCACAGACTGCGGCGGACATGGCACAGGAGATGGGCACAGACTGCGGCGGACATGGCACAGGAGATGGGCACAGACTGCGGACAATAATGCAGAGTTGTGGTGTGATGAATGCACATAGAAGACAATTTATGATATGGACTTGTGTCACAGCGCCCCCCCCCCCTCCCCCTCCGTACTCACATGCTGCTCTGCCGGTGGCAGCCTGTAATGAGCAGGGCGATCTGCCTGCTCACCATCTCCCCCCGATCTCCATTTGTGCGGCCGGTGTTCCGCCGGTTGTCACATCTGAGGTGGGCAGTGAATTCTCCCGGGAGAGCGCTCCGTGCGTAAAGCTGTTATTAGTGTGTATATTGCGGTCATGTGACACTCGGCCGCGCCTCCCTCCTCTCACGTCTCTCCTGATGTCAGCCCCGCCCGCCTCTCTTCTGACCTGATAGCTCCAGTCAGTGGGCGGAGCTGACATCAGGAGAGACTGAGAGGAGGGAGGCGCGGCCGAGTGTCACATGACCGCAATATACACACTAATAACAGCTTTACGCACGGAGCGCTCTCCCGGGAGGGGGCGGGGCCAGAAATCGATTATTCTGGTCGCATGCATCGATGCCGCATCGGGGACACCCGAATCGCGATGCATCGATGCTGCGATTAATTTCAGCAGCCCTAGACAATAAGCCGTACGCTCCATAGAGTTGGGCTTTATGGCAGAGTGGCCAGAAGAAAGCATTAACTTTCAGCAAAAAACAAAATGGCACATTTTGAGTTTGCGAAAAGGCACGTGGGAGACTCCCAAAATGTATGGAGGAAGGTGTTCTGGTCTGATGAGACTAAAATGGATTTTTTGGCCATCAAAGAAAACGCTATGTCTGGCACAAACCCAACACCTCACATCACCCAAACACCATCCCCACAGTGAAACATGGTGGTGGCAGCATCATGCTGTGGGGATGTTTTTCGGCAGTTGGAACTGGGAAACTGGTCAGAGTTGAGGAAAAGATGGATGGTGCTAAATGCAGGTATATTCTTGAGCAAAACCTGTACCACTCTGTGTGTGATTTGACGCTAGGACAGAGGTTCACCTTCCAGCAGGACAATGACCCCAAACACTGCTAAAAGAACACTTGAGTGGTTTAAGGGGAAACATGTAAATGTGTTGGAATGGTCTGGTCAAAGCCCAGACCTCAATCCAATAGAAAATCTGTGGTCAGATTTAAAGATTGCTGTTCACAAGCGCAAACCATCCAACTTGAAAGAGCTGGAGCAGTTTTGCAAGAAGGAATGGGCAAAAATCCCAGTGGTAAGATGTGGCAAGTCCATAGAGACTTATCCAAAGCGACTTGGAGCTGTGATAGCCGCAAAAGGTGGCTCTACAAAGTATTGACTTTAGGGGGGTGAATAGTTATGCACATTGACTTTTCTGTTCACAATAAAAATTTAGATATCTATCTATCTATCTATCTATATATATATATATCTCTATATCTATATAAAACACACAATCTTCAAAGTTGTGGGCATGTTCTGTAAATTAAATGATGCAGATCCTCAAACAATCCAGGTTGCGAGGCAACAAAAACACGAAAAATGCCAAGGGGGGTGAATACTTTTGCAAGGCACTGTATATCCCCCTCCCACACATTCCTGGCAAAAAGGCTCATCAGTAGAGGGTGCTGCAGCGACTACCAGCTGGTTACTGGAAAATCACAGGTAAATGCACATATTCGCCAGCACACCAAGGATCCCTAAATGCCATCCAAAAGTTTTTATTGAAGAATGATCACATCACAAGAGAAAGTGCAACGTTTCGGAGCCTTGCAGGACCCCTTTGCCAGGCATGTGAGGTTTTTGTGTACGACATTTACTGTACCCAATCTGATATGCGTCTGTTAACCACTTCAGCCCCAGAGGATTTGGCTGCTCAATGACCAGAGTACTTTTTGCGATTTGGCACTGCGTTGCTTTAACCGACAATTGCGCGGTCCTGCGACACTGTACCCAAACAAAATTGAAGTCCTTTTATCCCACAAATAGAGCTTTCTTTTGATGGTATTTGATCACCTCTGCGGCTTTTATTTTTTGCGCTATAAACAAAAAAAGCGTGAAAATATTCACTGCTTTTTACTTTAACGGCACGCAATATTTTTCACTTTTTGCTATAATAAATATCCCCCAAAAATATATATAAAAAAAATTTTTTCCCCTCATTTTAGGCTGATATGTAGTCTTCTACATATTTTTGGTAAAAAAATAAATAAAAATCGCAATAAGCGTATATTGATTGGTTTGCGCAAAATTTATAGCATCTACAAAATAGGGGATAGTTTTATGGAATTTTTTTTGTTTTTATTAGTAGTGGCAGCGATCTGCGATTTTTATCGGGACTGCGACATTATGGCGGACACATCAGACATTTTTTACACTATTTTGGAACCATTGTCATTTATACAGCAATCAGTGCTATAAAAATGCATTGATTACAGTATAAATGACACTGACAGTAAAGGGGTTAACCACTAGGGGCGGTGAAGGGGTTAAGTGTGTCCTAGGGACTGATTCTAACTGTGAGGGGGCTAGGCTTCAACACACAGGACAGTGATCACTGCTCTCGATGACAGAGAGCTGTGATCACTGTCCTGTCACTAGGCAGAACAGGAAAATGCTTTGTTTACAAAAGCATCTCCCCGGTCTTCCTCTCTGTGACATGATCGCAGGCACCCGGCGGACATAGAGTCCGCGGGACCTGCGGTCAAGGAGACCGCGGTGGGCGCGCATGCAACACCACTTCTTAAAAGGGGACGTACCTGTACGCCCTTTTACCTACCAGTACCATTCTGCCAACGTAAATCGGCGTGCGCTGGTCGGCAATCGGTTAACTACTTGCCAACCAGCCGCCGTTGTACTGCGGCAGGTTGGCATGGCTGTGCAAATCGCTGTCGTTGTGCATTGGCTCTTTAAATCGATATAGCAGGCACGTGTGCGCCGGCAGTGTGTCCCCGGAGCCGATGCGCGTGACCGGCGGGCGCGATGTCCACCGGGCACCCACAATCGCTCCTCACAGAGCCAGAACGGGGATCTGTATGTGTAAACACACACACACACATACCAGTTCTGTCAGGGGAGCAGAGACAGATCGTGTTTTCCTACTAGGTAGGAACAGTGATCGGTCTCCTCCCCCAGTCAGAACACACAGTGAGGGAACACATTTAATCCCTTGATCACCTCCTAGTGTTAACCCATTCCCCGACAATGACATTTATAAAAGTAATCAGCGGCTATTTTTATCTCTGATCGCTGTATAAAATATCGCGCAATTTTCAGTTAAAGTGCCGCAGTGCCATATCGTAAAAATGACCTGGTCAGGAAGGGGGCAAATTCTTCCGGGGCTGAAGTGTTTAAAAAGGATTTGTTTTACTGCTTCTAAATAAATAAATAAAAATTACAAAAAAAAAAGAAAGAAAGAAGTGTTCACTATAAGCATTTCAAGGGTTTGTCACGTCAACTGAAGTGCAAGTTTAATACAATGCAGGCAATTATTTGTGCCTATAGAAGCTATAATAATCATAACTTACCCAGGAAGATAATTCTTGGGATGTATCCACCATCAGGGCTATATGCATCACCTTTTGGTTCCTCCTCATCCTAGATTTAGAAAAAGAGCATAGTTGATACTTTTAAAAAGAGTTGGTCATCATAATCTACATATAATCAAACACCATTTCAAAAAAAAAAAAAAAAAAAAAAAAAAAAAAAAAAAAACCACTGTTGTTAAGCAATACAAGGCTTCATATACACTAGCAGCTCCTAACCTTAAGTTTAGAAGCCTTTAGCTTTTTTTTTTTTCAAAAGCTCCAAAGCTCAACTCCATAAAAGCCTATGTGCCCATGTACAAATAGGCTTTTAACAGAGTTTAGGAGCTGTAGCATTTAGGCGAGGTTAAACCTCCCTCTCTAACGTGGAAGAATCGTGTTCAGGATATGAATGTTTTAATGGCTGGAAAATGCAAAATGCTGAAAAAATGCAGGTTTGTGGGTTCACTGCATTTTGCGTTTTCCTGCAGCCACGGTCAGGTTAGGAGAGTTTACATGTAGTCTACGATCACCTTTCTGCACCTAGTCTGTGACTGAATAGTAAAGGAGAAGCAGCAGTCTGATGAGCTCCTCCCTCTACTCTTTGCGCCTGTCAACATGCTCTATGCACTGTAGTGCAGTCTAATTAGCCCCCATTTCTGAGCAGCCGCTCTCCTGGTCTACATTCTACTGTACTTGGAATTTCGAGAGTCAAATACAAGTTCTTATACTAATTGCATCTTTTTTTTTTTTATATATTCCTGGAGTTTATTAATAGCGTATACAGCATATAATAATAATAATAATAAATTATATATATAAAAAGGGTTAATTATTTCCTACAGCAGTTATTCAAGAACATGAAAAAAAAAAAAAGAAGTTTAAGCAGAAGCCAATTTACTTTTCAGTATGTTCTGTTTCTGCTGAGCAAAACAGGATCATTAAAATGAAGCCCACACATGTACCAGGAAAATACATAGACTCCTGTATAAAACCAATGAAGGCACCAGTACTAGTCACCAAGACAATCTGTCAAACACATTAATCAGCAATCCTAGCAAAAGCGCGCTAGGCATTTAAGGTCAGAATGTTAGTTGTAGGAATTATACAATTGGTGAGTTTGGATGCATCAATTTCAGGGACTAAGCAATATCAACCTCCAAAAATGAAGTAAAATATAAAATCATATCCTCCATTTCCTTTCAGCCTGTTTAACACATACATATATACACACACAAACTTCTTGTTACCCTTAAGGATCCATGAACACTGGACGTTAAAATGACATTATAAAAACTCCAGTAGCTTTGCGGTGAGTCTTTCAACGTTTAATGTTTTTGCAATAGCGTTTTTTTAATGGATCAAAAACGTTAGAAAACGCTGGCGAGTCACGTTTTTGAGCGTTTACCGATGTTTTTTCAGCGTATGGCATTTTTTGTGGTCAGGAAAACGACTCCCGAACGCGATTTTATGGCGTCCAGAAAATAGCCCATAAACTCCACTGCTGATAAACATCCAAAAACGTCCATGTGTGCATGGAGACATAGGATAACATAGAGGGGAGTTTATGTGCTGTTAAAAAAAAAAAAAAAAAAAAGCCCAAACTCCCAAAAACGGCCGTTTATGAGCTTCAGCGTGCATGGAGCCTTAAAACACATATACATACAATATATATATATATATATATATATATATATATATATATATATATATATATATATTTATATTAAAAGCCCTTAACACAACCTAACCCTTTCCTTCAAGCAGGAGCTGGCCTTTATTTGGTTCTTAACACTAGGAAACACAGACCGGCTTCCCTATCATGTGATTGGCTGTCACAGTGATCACACAATCGGGAGCCTCATGATTGTAAACAGTGGCTGGGAGCCAAAGGAGACAGCTCGGTCACTTGGGGCACCAGGGAGTACACTCCCAATACAACAAGGTATACCAGCTGTACACCACCACACTGCTGCTACATATATGCATTTGGCCAATGTTAACAGGTTTACATAACCCATGTCTAATGCCATTAAAAAAAAAAAAAAAAAAAAAAAAAAGAAGAAGGACTAAAAAAAAGTATACTATCACTGCACAAACACCAACAATACTAAAGAGGGGAAGGGGATTCCTGACCAAGACACTATCTGCATGGAGTTTGCATGTTCTCATGAATGGGTTTAAAAGTCCCAACTGCAGACTCCTATGGCAGACTCTGGTATCAATCAGTGGAGTGGCTAGTGCAGCTCTGGTATGCATTTCAGTGCATGGAGCCAGAAAAAGTAAAATTAGAAATGCACTAACGATTGCAACGCAGTGATGGTAGCAGGGAAGCGCCTTATGGTCCAAATATAAAATATTTTTAATTTTTTTTTGGTACAAAGATAGTTGTGACAAAATAAATAAATAAAATCTATTATTTTGTGTTTAGATTTATAAAATCTACCCAAAAGGTGGTATAGCAGCTAATTCACATATTTATCTTACTAAAATGATTATAGCTCCAATCCACACCGAACTAACGATACAATATGTGAAGCTAGTAAAAGTTAAAGTTAGACGCATTCAACTGAACTTGTTCTGTAATGCTGAAGCCATTTTGTGGTTTATCTGAGCTACTTCTTCAGTTTGAATGAATGTCAAGAACATATCTCAGCATTTATATCCAGACTGGCAGCACAAACACCTTAATCCTAAGACCATGGAATAGCACTTCCACCTGGCAGCACCAGGGCTGTCAGTTCGAATCCCAACCATGGCACAACCTTCCAAGATTTTGCATGTTCTCCCTGTACAGGTTTCCTCCTGCTACTCCTGTTTCCTCCCACACTCGAAAGACATGCTGGTAGTTTAATTGGCTCCAGTCTAAATTTGCCCTGGTATGTGTAGGTATGCATGTGAGTTAGAAACCTTAGATTCTAAGTTTGATGGTAGAGACTGATGTAAATGTACAATATATATGTAAAGCACTGTATAAAAATTGTTGGCGCTATATAAGTGCCAATAATAATAAAAGTAGATGTTGATTTCTGGGAGTTGTAAAACCACCCAATTCTAGTTACATAATCCCATTCTTGGTATCAGGAAGTTTGCATAGGTCTTACATTTTCAATTCACATGACTGAAGGTGTGAATTGTCAAACTGCTGGATTAGAGATGGTAAAATGGCATTATATATGGCAGACAGATGGTGTCTGAGGCCCCTACCCCTGTTTAGGGTAGGTTGTTCCAGTTTGACCTACAGTAAATGGCCTCATTCATGCCCCTTGCCAACTAGCTGTCCTCTCTGCACCTTAGACTGGTCATACATTATACAATTTTCTTTAGATTTACCTTCAACTATGTAGTGCAAGGGCTTGTCTGATTGCATACAAATTGAAAGTGTTTAGGTTTGACCTCATATTATATGGTTTTGGTAAATCTAAAAGGAAAATTTTATTTAGAAAATTGTGTTAATGTATGACCAGCCTTAAGCCTCGTACACGCGATTGTTGGCCAACCGAGCATCTGATTAGAAATGTGCCAAAAAAAGTGCCAAATGTAATAAAGGGTGGGGGGGAAGAGCAGAACGTCCCCTTTTGGGTGAAGTTCTGCTTCATATTTGGTAAGGAAGCATGTGGTTTGCCAATTGCAAAGCTGGGACTCAGAATGCTAGCCACAGACAGATAGCAGAGGTCTTATTTGCAGCCTACTGCCTGGTGGTGGTGGTGGTGGGGGTGGGGGGGGTAATCTTATACTGGCTCTGGAGCTCAATAAAAGGTGCCTTATAAAAAAAATGCATTAAATAGTTGTGTGTTCCTGCATAGATGTATCCAAATTACGTGTAAGTGAAAGTACAATTAGGCTTTAATTTTTTTAAAGGAATCTGCCAGAAGTCAGCTTTAATAAACCAAGGGATCTTAACAAGCAGCAGCTGGTCTCTCACCTCTACATTCACCATCACAAAGTTGTGACAGAGTTCAGATATCTCCTTGGACTCTGCAAACTTTGGCTTCAGAGCTGCATGAGAGAAACATGAAAAGAGTGATGATTTAGAGGCATCCAACCAGCAGGGTTAACGGATATACAAAAGAACAATATTTTAGGTGAGTTCCAGCACGATCCACACTAACATGCAACTACCAGAATGTTTTTTAGGTCCCAAAGGGCATAGCAAGATTTCTCATGTTGCACTACAGATTTAGATTATATGTACATAATCAGACTCATAAATGACCATATTGCATGCTTTCTTAAAAATATAGCCATCAAGGAATAAAAACAAAAACGTGGCCCAATGAAAAATAAATACAAATGACATTTGCTGCTTTGGTTTGTGTACAAATAAATTAATAAAATAAAATACATATATACAGTAAGGTCCATATATATTTGGACACAGGCGCAATTTTTCCAGGTATGTACCAAAACATATTCAAGCTATAGTTATATAATGGGCTGAAAGTGCACACGCTCAGGTTTAATTTGAGGGTATGTACATCCAAATCGGAGGAAGGGTTTAAGGATTACAGCAGCTCTTAAGAACAGCCACCCTCCCCCTTTTTCAAGGGGCCAAAAGTAATTGGACAATTTAATCAAAAGCTGTTTCATGGCCAGGTGTGGGCTACTCCATTATTTCTTAATCAACTAAGCAGGTAAAAGGTCTGGAGTGGATTCCAAGTGTGGTATTTTGAATCTATTGCTGTGAACCTACATCATGCGTTCAAGGGAGCTATCCATGCAAGTGAAACAGGCCATTGTAAGGTTCCAAAAATGAAAAAAAAAACAAAAAACAAAACCATCAGAGAGATAGCAGCAACATTAAGAGTGGCCAAATCAACAGTTTGGTACATTCTGAGGTAAAAAAGAACACATTGGTGAGAGCAGCAACATAAAAAGGCCTGGACATCCAGGGAAGACAACAGTGGTGGATGATCGCAGGATCCTCTCTATGGTAAAGAAAAACCCCAGTCACAACATCCAGACAAGTGAAGGACACTCTCCAGGAGGTGGGCATTGCATTGTCAAAGTCTACAATCAAGAGAAGACCTCACAAGAGCAAATACAGAGGGTTCACCACAAGGTGCAAACCATTCATAAGCCTGAAGAATAGAAAAGCCAGATTAGACTTTGCCAAAAAAAAAAAAAAACACAACAGACCAGTTCTGGAAAAGCATTCTTTGGACGGATGAAACGAAGATTAATCTGTCCCAGGATGATGAGAAGAAAAAAAAAAAAAAAAAAGTGGAAAAGGCTTGGAACAGCCCATGATCCAAAGCACACAACGTCATCTGTAAAACATGGTGGAGGCAGTGTGATGGCATGGGGATGCATGGCTTCCAGTGGCACTAGGTCATTGGTGTTTATTGATGATATGACAGAAGACAGAAGCAGCCGGATGAATTCTGCAGTGTTTAGAGATATACTGTCAGCCCAGATTTAGCCGAATGCAGAAAAGTTGATTGGACGGCGCTTCACAGTACAGATGGACAATGATCCAAAACACACTGCAAAGCAACCCAGGAGCTTTTGAAGGAAAAGAAGTGGAATATTCTGCAATGGCTGAGTAAATCACCTGATCTCAAACCCAATTGAGCATGCATTTCACTTGAAGGGAAAACTAAAGGCAGAAAGACCCACAAAACAAAGAACAACTGAAGACAGCTGCAGTTAGAGCCTGGAAAAGCATCAGAAAGGAGGGAACACAGCCTTTGGTAATGTCCATGGGTTCCAGACTTCAGGCAGTCATTGCCAGTAAAAGATTCTCAACAAAATATTTTAAAAAGGATGAACATTTTATTCGATTATATTAATTTGTTCAATTACATTTGAGCCCCTGAAAATGGAGGAACTGAATGGTTGCAGTTCCAAAAACTTGTACTTGATATTTATGTTCAACCCCTGAATTAAAGCTGAAAAAGTCTGCACTTCAAATTAATTTGGATTGTTTGGTTTTAATTTTGATCTGGTGGCATACAGAGCCAAGAGTATGAAAAGTGTGCCTGCGTTCAAATATATATGGACCTAAAATGATAGATATATACATTTTATGTACACATACACACACACACACTGTATATCTGCTATATAGGCAAATATAATGTAATGTTTCATTAAAAATGATCTTTAGTATGTTTGGCATTATGCCTCACTGTATACAATTTTCTTTAGCAATTTCTTTCTGTTGCAAGATTTCCCACATGGAGATCATGCCAGTAGCAATACTTAGGTTACAGACTGACAACACCAAAGGTGGCCATACACGGTACAATCTGATGGTAGATCTAAAGGAGATTGTACAAACGACTGTGGTGTAAGGGCCTGCTTGATTTGATACAAATTGAATAGATTGTTCAGGTGGGTCCTCCTATTACACAGTTTTGGTAAAGCTAAAGGAAATTGTGCAGGGATTATACAAACAGATTGTATAGTGTATGGCCGCCTTAAAAAGGAGAAGTCCAGCCTGAGCTCATTCAGCTGGGCTTCTCCTAAGGGTCACAGAAGTGCAATTAGTTTTGCACTCCTGTGACCCGTTTTCAGAGGAGAGCGGTCTGCAGTCCGCTCTCCGCTGCCGTCACCATGATCAGTCCAGGCAGTGCGTCATCCCGACTCAGGAAGTCCGGATCCGCCAGCTGCCTGGACTGATGGCAGTTTCAGCGAGCCGCTGAGATGGCCGCTCCCCGCCCCTCCACAGCTCAGCGCTCCAATGAGCATAGAGGGACATAGCAGGAGAGCTGTTGACTGACAGTCAGCAACTCTCCGCTCGGGGAGGTGAGAGAACCAAGTCATCGTCAATATTCGGTGGCTCGGTTCTCGGTGAAGAGGCGGCGGGGGACAGATGCAGCATCAGTCTGATGCTGCATCCACCTAGTCAACTATGAATATGCAAAAAAAAAAAACAAAAAACAAAAACACACCCATACTTCTCTTTTAAGCCACTGTCTTGCAATTGTCAGACGGGACATTATGCCAAACTTACTAAACAGTAGATTTCAGGCCCATTCACATTGATGAGTCGCAGTGGAGTGTGTCATTTCTAGGATAAGGACATATATTTTTTTTTTTCCAGGACAAACAGGGCTTTTTTGTTTGGCAATATGGTTCTGGAAAATGATTTTTTGTTTTTCTTTTCTATGTAGTCTATAGACAAACAATTAGAAAACTATAGATGTTATTCTATAATATATCCGTTTAAAATCTCACTCAAATCATTATGTTTCTGGTACAAGGCATCGCAAATGAAATAAGGGCATTTTTTCAATTTTGCACTTTTTTTAATAATAGCTATATTTTTTAAGTAGCTAAGGGAGGACGACAATAATTACGGCTGATTTAGGTTACCTAAGGAGTAAAGTGTTCAATCAGGGAACAAAAAAAAAAAAAAAAAAAATTTATATCCCTCACTTTGCTTTACCAGACCTCTTTGATCTGAATATGAACCAAGGGTCCTTTCACACTGAGGCGGTTTGCAGGCGCTATTGCGCTAATAATAGTGCCTGCAAACCGACCCGAAAGCGCCGCTGCTTTGATTCCAATGTGAAAGCCCTGGAAAGCTTTCACACTGGAGCGATGCGCTGGCAGGACGGTAAAAAAAAAGTCCTGCTAGCAGCATCTTCGGAGCGGTGAAGGAGCGGAGTGTATACCGCTCCTGCCCGTTGAAATCAATGGGACGGCGCGGCTATACCGCCGGCAAAGCGCCTCTACAGAGGCGCTTTACGGTGGTTTTTAACCCTTTCTCGGCCGCTAGCATACCGACGGTAAAGCGCCGCTTACAATAGCGGTGCTTTACCGCCGACGCCGCCCCCGCCCCAGTGTGAAAGGGGCCTAAACAAGGTAAATACAATGCAACAATAATGCTACATTTTATTTCTGAATGACCAAGCTTTGTTTTTGGCTGTAGCAGCTGCTGTAATACTCAGCAAGAGTTGCTAGAAACATGGGCAGGAAGGGACAGGGTGTATTACATATGTTTACTGGGCTTGCTATGTATGCATAAGGTATGCAAACTGTTAAGGAATAGGAGGATAATGAAGTATGCACAAGAAGAATACTGAACTTTGTTACCTTTGCAGGCTCCACACCATGTCTTATGTATCACAAGCATTATCGGCAGGCCACTGTAAAGAGAAAAAAAAAAAATCCTTTTTTTGTTTACCAAGCTAAAAGTGAACTATACCCCTGACACCGCTATTGAGAGGTATCTTACTTGGCTGCTTGTCAGGACCTATATTAAATCGGATCAAAGCCATAGTTAGACAGCTTGCTCGGGCATTTGTAACACTAACCCTAAATAACCCAAAATGCAAAACGTGTGCAATGGTATTGCACAGAGAAGCCCCAAACCTCTTCTGGGATTCCCCGTTCCTCTTCACGGTGCGCCCCCCAAAAGGAAGCCACTTTCTATGGTGGAGCACTTGCGGGCTCTCTCCCAAGCTGAGCTGTGTGCAGCTATCTGCAGCCCAACGCCCCCCCAGCATTTGATAGACAGAAGTCTAGAGCCTGTGAGAGGGGAGAGAGAACCAGAGCTGCTGCAGCGGGTACAGCGCTAGATCGATCCAAGACTTGGGCAAGTACATGGGGAGGTGACTGGAGAGGGGGATAAATACTAGTGGAAGGATTTTTATCCCAATGTAGGTAATGCCTTCTAGATTTACAACCACTTTAATAGATATACAGGATGTACCCTGACCTACACATAAGTGCAACAGGCCGTCTTTCTACAAGCAGGCAGGAACACCAAAGTCTTCAACAAAAGACTAACTTTATGCCGTCCATCAAACTTCATAACCCAAGTTTGTAATCAAGTTGATTAAAGATGGGCTGTTATGGGACACTGCATGTGCAGCACAGTGTACACCACTTGTCATTTCCAACATCTGTAAAAAAACAAGAATAGAAATGGGATGATACAACATCTGTGCATGTGCAGGATACACATCATAAAAAGTTGACGAATAGCTAAAAAGGAATAACAGAAAGCTGGTAGAAGCTGATAGTATAGCTTTTACTATATTCTGATGCTCCGAGAGGAGAGATATTTCCTGTCCCCTTCCTGACCATGCCAATTTTCCGCTGTCACACTTTGAATGACAATTGCACAGTCATGCAACACTGTACTCATATGACATTTTTATCATTTTTGAGAGAGTTTTCTTTTGGTGGTATTTAATCACCACAGGGTTTTCTTTTTTTTTTTTTCAAATGAAAAAAAGTTGAAAACATTTTTAATAAAAAAAAACTTTTTTTTTTTAGTTTTGGTTTTAAAATTTTGCAAAGTAATTTTTCTCTTTCACTGATGTGCACCAATGTGGCTGCACCAATTAAGGGACATGTACACAGATAATCAGTGTCCTCCTGTCAGGATTGCCGGTTACCCGCTCTCCTCTCCTAACGATATGAGGAAAGTACTGCAAATAACCGGCAAGGCTGTTTACTCTAAACAGCTGTGATTAGACACAGCTGATCACATGGTAAAGCTCCGCTGGAATTGGCCCTTTACCACGATCTGTGATCGGCTGTGTCCGAAGAACACGACAAGCACAGAGCACGCAAGGAGTGTGGGTCTGAAACAGTCGCAATGTAGCCGTCTTTCGGCTAAAGCGTGGTAAGGAAGTGGTTAAAAGACTTTACAGGTACTCAGTTTAGAGCCAACCATGAATTATTGCTCTCAATCTGTTGTTCACTTACACAAGCTTGACCTATACTGAGCTTTTTATATGGGGTATGTACTAAGGGGCTTTAAAATATTTTTTCTTCATTATGTTAGCATGGGCAGGTGACAGGTCCTCTTTAGTGAGCCCCCAATGCCTCTCCTGCCCTCCAATGCAGCTACTTCAGCATAGATTGTGAATTCAAATTTTTTGTAAAGAATACATGAATGAAGAATGAATTTTAGCACACACAAAACCCAATTTTTAGATAAAATATAAAAGATAATGTCACACCAAGTAAATAGATACCAAACATGTCACACTTTAAAATTGTGCATGAGCATTGAATGGCGACAAACTACGGTACATTAATTATCCATAGGCGATGTTTTAAAGCCTTCACAACAGGTTACCAGTTTGGAGTTACTCAGGAGGTCTGGTACTAGAATTATTACTGTTGCTCTGATGTTCGCGGCGATACCCCACACGTGTGATGCTATCAACGTATACATATGTGTGTGGGACCTTCATGCATGTTCGTATTTGCGCATGAGCACAGACTGGAGCGCTTACTCTCTTTTTTTTTTTTTCTTTTTTTTTTTATCAACGTTATTGCCATCACAAGGGATATAGCATGTGATAGCTTGGGCAATGACAGGTACTCTTTATGGAAGGATCTGGGGTCTATTGGACCCCATATCTCTCCTCTGCCCTCCAAAGCCTATTATCAAACCGACCAGAAGCTTTCACAAGCCAGTAACTGCTTGTTTACATCAGACTACGACTGGAAGTGACGAAATCCTTGTCACTTCTAGTTTCTGATCTCACAGAGAGGGAGGAACAAGGTCAGTTCAGTTCCTCCGTCTCTGTGTAGTGCACTAGATGCCGCTGGTCTTAGTGGTCCCAGGCTTCTTGATGGAACAGGAGAGCCTGTGAAAGGCAGAGGGAGAGGACCCACTTCTGCTGCCTGTAGAAGTGATCAAGTAGCTATATAGCTGCTCAAATCACTTTTACAAAAAAAAAAAAAAAAAAAAAAAAAAAAGAAAAGGAACCGGCAGCTGAAAATTGTGATACCAGGATGATGCCTGTAGCTGCAGGAATCATCCTGGTATAACTGCTTCAATCATCATATAAATGCACCTACAGCCAGGAAGTGGTTAAGGACATGCTAAAGAAAGCATTGAGTGCACCACATACAACATATGAAGTCAGTAAGGACATTACCTGCTGGCAGCCTCCTGCTTCCCATCTTCTAGAGTTCTCCAGTGAATGTGATCTCCAAAACCTGTGGGGAAAAAAAAAGAAATAAAAAAATAAGTAGATAAGGGGGACAAAAGATGCAGGTCCATCAAGTTCAACTTCTATGTGCAAAAAGTCCCCTCAGCTGAGCCACTGCAGGCCCAGAGTGCCTTCGGCTGGTCAACCCCTATCCCCATAGACTCCTTGAGCCCAATCTGCCGGCAACATGAGGCCTGCTGGGTGTTGAGCACCAGGTAAAAAAATTAAAATCTCCTCATGCATCGCAGTGCTGCAACAGAATCCTCAACACAGGCTCACTGACAGCTGCCTATGAGCGAGCTCCCTCTAAGGCTGAGTTCACACTAATGCGGCCACGGGTCCCAGCATGGGGTCCGGTGTGTCCCTGTACAGTGATTCAGGTGCGACTCCGATCCAAATTTTTGCCTGAATTTGCACCTGAAATTGGAGCCAAAGACGCACAGGACCCTTTTTCATGGACCGTGACCACCCATTGAGAGCCGGGCACACTCTCCTGTCAGGCGAAATGGATGCAGGGAAACCCAGGTCCAATACGCAGAAGCGGGAACCCAGCCTAATAGCCAGCACTACTACAGCGATAGCCACGATCTTTCAGAAGCCGTGCAGAGCGACTTCTCTTTTGCATAGTAACCCCCAGGGGAAGGGGAAGTCGCTTGCTCAGATTTTTTTTTTTCTATAAATACAAGGCATTCTCTAATTGAATAGAGTGGAGTTGCAGGACAGTGACATCTCAATTTCCATGCAAGGTATTTAACTTTAACCTCTTTAGGACTGCCCGCATTGTACTGCGGAAGAGCGGCTCCTACAGGCACGGCGACGTACCTGTATGTCGCTGCCTTCTTCAGGGATTCAGGGCACGGGCAAAAGGGACAGATTTTTTCTTATAAAAAGCAGCACACACCTAACCCCCTGATTACACAGATAGGTTAACCCCATCCCAGCCAGTGTCATTAGTACATTGACAGTTTATATTATTACTACTGATCATTGTATTAGTGTCACTGGTGAGGTCAGAGGAGTTCCCACCCAGTGTCAGTTTGCTTGCCACACACTATCACAGTCCCACTATAAGTCGCTGATCACCGCCAATACTAGTATTTTAAAAAAAAAATTCAGTATATACACACACACCATAGTTTGTAGACGCTAGAACTGTCACACAAACCAATCAATATACTCTTATTAGGATTTTTTCCCAAAGACATGTAGCAGAATACATTTTGCCCTAAATTTATAAAAGAAATTAGATTTTTTTCATTGAATATGTATTATAGCAGATAGCAAAAAATATTTGTTTCAAAATGTTTGATCTATTTTGTTTACACAACAAAAAAACCCAGTGGCCACCAAAAGAAAGCTCTACTTGTGTGAAAAAAAAAAAAAAAAAAACGATATAAATTTAGTTTGGGTGCAGCAATGCATGACCACGCAATTGCCAGTTAAAGTAGCACAGTGCTGAATAGCAAAAAATGGCCTGGTCATGAAGGGGGTAAAATCTTCCGGAGCTGAAGTGGTAAATAAATGTTTGTAAATGCAATATTACTCTTTCTATTAACGTTGCCTCCTTTGCAGTGCACTGTGGTGATACTGCCTGTACATTAAGGTTCCTTTCACACAGAGCGGAGTCTGCTCCGATCAGCAGGGGATCGATATGGGACAGATGTCAGGTGTTTTAAACACTCATGCTTGTGCAGTTCATGTCCAGTGGACACAGTTGGACCTGCGACAGCTCTAAGAACAGCCAGATGTAAACAGATTCTGTTGTCTGTTTACATCAGGCTACCAACGATCTGTCGCGTTTAGACTACATTCACACTAGTGACAGTTCCTGCTGCGGCTCTGGCCCTCTTCACTATAGTGACAGGTCACCAGTGGCCGCAGCTATTAGCGGCTCTCTCTACAGCCAGCGATTACATGCTGTGATCACTGGCTGTGCAGAGAGCTGCGGTGGCACCTAGCCGGTAAGTGCTGCAGCAGGCAGGGCTTTTTAACACCCTAGGCGAAACCTTATTTTGCCATCCCCCTTGGCTCCACCCCCTTTGCCCTGCCTATGTATACCCCATCTTTTTAATGAAACGCCCATCAAATGCAGCCTCACCGGCGCCCATCAATGGATGTTTGCTTGCTTCCATTCATTCAGGAGTTTTAGACACAGAAACAGTCCTCCACCGCCACTGTGCCTCTGACACTACGTGCGAACGAATTGGCGGCTAGCTGCTGATGCTGAGACTTAGTTGCTGCAGAGAGAAGAGAGTAGAAACACCAGTGGCTGGGCGCCCTAGGCGGCTGCCTAGTTTGCCTAGGGGTAGCACCGGCTCTGGCAGCAGGAATCAGAAAATTCCTGCCCTTACAATTCGCACCAGCCTTAACCGCCGGTGTGAATGTAACGTTTGGTCCAGAAAAACAGAAAAGGACGTAGTCTATTTCGGGACCCGAATGGACTTGGAGGTAGGTGGCTGTAAACAGACACTGTTTACATCCGCCTGTCCATAGGGCTGCAACGAGCTTTGGATCGAATAGCAATGCCTGTGCAAGAGGGCCCTAATATGCATTACATTAAGCTCTATTTTTTTTTTTTTAAATGGGCTGCCAACGCATCCCAGTGCATTCAAAATTGGGCCTGACACTTTTCCTCCCACACAGTACTGCACAATCATTTGTTGTGGTCTGGTATCAGACTCAGTGGTTCCCATAAGGGTTCAATACTAGAACCGCTGTGTTTAAAGAGGAAGTGGTGTTATGTCATGTGATCGGTCGTAGGCATTGTTTGAGTATTCTGAGAGATGGCACCAGAATAGCCCAGAAGAGGGTATGTGTGCAAAATGTAATGTTTATTCATGTACTTATATATTTGTTGTCTATCTATAATTTAAAGTGCAGATTCCATTGTGTGGTCCTTTGGATATGCCAGGGGCTGCACTTGAGGCCTTTTGCATTTAACAGTTTGACCACCACTGCCATCCATAAGCTGAGCCCCTTTCCTCCCTCCCTATCCCCTCAGCAGAGCCCCAAAACAATCCCTACAAGCATAGGCCAGTTTGCTATAAGAGGGTAAAAAAGCCCACTCACCTCATAAATTCACTCCGCTGTGTACCCCTTCCCAGTTCCAGAGTACCTTCAATTGAGGCTGCTCCCCCATACTGGAGTCTCCACGGCAAAGCCACAAAGTCTGCTTGGCTGAGCCCCCTAGTCCCCTCAGATGAGCTCCAAAACAATCCCTACAAGCAAAGTCCAATTTACTATAAGTTATATATGTTTTTTTTTCAGGCTACATACATAGGGTTGCCCTATGCACGACAGGCCAAAAGAAACTCCTGCACCTTCTTGGGCTTGAGTGGCGTACGAAAACCTGCGCCTGCTGGCTGTGATTGGGGCGCCATTAATAATAAATGGCACTGCAAACATGATGCACGTTCATGCAACGCTGAGATGTGACTAGAGCCTCAAAGGGTTAAAAAAGCCCTCCCCCCACCCCAAGTTTCAGAGTCTCCTTGGTTAAGCCCCCTTAGTTCTGTACCCCACAATCCTGAAGTCATCTAGGCTGAGCCCCCCACAGTCCCAGAGTACCCACAACTGGGCACCCCCTCCCCCCATATCACCACAGCTGGTGGGTACCCCCAGTTTCCCTTGTCCCCACATCTGGGCACCCCTCGTCCCCAGAGTCCCCTCAGCTGGGCACCCCCTCGTCCCCGCAGCTGGGAAACCCCTTGTCCCCTATCCCCACATCTGGGCACCCCCTCGTCCACAGAGTCCCCACAGTTGGGCGACCCCTCAGCTGGGCGTCCCCAGAGTCCAGTCAGCTGGGCACCCCCCGTCACCTCAGCTGGGCACCCCCTCATCCCCACAGCTGGGAAACGCCTTGTCCCCTCAGCTGGGAAACCCCTCGTCCCCAGAGTCCCCACATCTGGGCACCCCCTCGTCCTCTCAGCTGGGCACCCCCTCGTCCACAGTCTCCACAGTTGGGCACCCCCTCAGATGGGCGTCCCCAGAGTCCCCTCAGCTGGGCACCCCCCCGTCACCTCAGCTAGGCACCCCCTCATCCGGGCACCCCCCGTCACTCCCTGTCCCCAGGGTCCCCTCAGCTGGGCACCCCCTCGTCCCCAGAGTCCTCTCAGCTGGGCACCCCCTCAGCTTAGCATGCCCTTGTCCCCTCAGCTGGGCACGTCCTCGCCCCCACAGCTGGGCACCCCCTCGTCCCCACAGCTGGGCACCCCCTCGTCCCAAAAGTCCCCTCAGCTGGGCACCCCCTTGTCCCCACAGCTGGGTACCCCCCCCAAGGTCCCCCTAGCTGGGCACCCCCTTGTCCCCAGAGTCCCCACAGCTGGGCACCCACTCGTCCCAAAAGCTGGGCACCCCTCAGCCCCCTCAGTTGGGCACCCCCTCCTCCTCCTCATCCCCTCACCTGGGCACCTCCTCTTTCCCTCAGCTGGGCACCCCCTAAACCCTACAGCTGGGCACCCCTCATCCGGACACCCCCAAGGTCCCCTCGTCCCAAAAGCTGAGCACCCCCTCATCTGGGCACCCCCTTGTCCTCAATGTCCCCAAAGCTGGGCACCCCCTTGTCCCCTCAGCTGGGCTCCCCCTCACAGCTGGGCAACACCACAGCTGGGCACCCCCTCGTCCCCACAGCTGGGCACCCCCTCGTCTCCAGAGTGCCCACAGCTGGGCTCCCCCTCGCCCCCACAGCTGGGCGCCCCCACAGCTGGGCACCTCCTCGTCCCCTCAGCTGGGCACCCCCTCGTCCCCAGAGTGCCCACATCTGGGCTCCCCCTTGCCCCCACAGCTGGGAACCCCCTCATCCCCTCAGCTGATAACCCCCCACCCCCACAGCTGGGCACCCCCTCGTCCCCACAGCTGGGCACCCCCTCGTCCCCAGGGTCCCCACAGCTGGGCACCCCCTCGTCCCCTCAGCTGGGCAACCCCTCGTCCCAAAAGTCCCCTCAGCTGGGCAGCCCCTTGTCCCCACAGCTGGGCACTCCCCCAAGGTCCCCCCAGAGTCCCCACAGTTGGGCAACCCCTCGTCGCAAAAGCTGGGCACTCCTCAGCTGGGAACCCCCTCGTCCCCTCAGTTGGGCACCCCCTCGTCCCCTCACCTGGGCACCTCCAAGGTCCCCTCGTTCCAAAAGCTGGGCACCCCCTTGTCCTCAGAGTCCCCACAGCTGGGCACCCCCTTGTCCAATCAGCTGGGCTCCCCCTCGTCCCCACAGCTGGGCACCCCCTCAGCTGGGCACCCCCTCGTCCCCAGAGTGCCCACAGCTGGGCACCCCTTGACCCCTCAGCTGGGCACCCCCTCGTAACCAGGGTCCCCAGAGATGGGCACCTCCTCCTCCCAAAAGTCCCCTCAGCTGGGCATCCCCTCCTCCCAAAAGTCCCCTCAGCTGGGCACCCCCCCCAAGGTCCCCACAGCTGGGCACCCCCTCGTCTCAAAAGCTGGGCACCCCTCAGCTGAGCACCCTTTGTCCCCTCAGTTGGGCACCCCCTCCTCCTCTTCCCCTCAGCTGGGCACCCCCTCCTCCCTACAGCTGGGCACCACCTCATCCGGACACCCCCAAGGTACCCTCGTCTCAAAAGCTGGGCACCCCCTCGTCCCAAAAGATGGGCAGCCCCTCATCTGGGCACCCCCTTGTCCTCAAAGTCCCCACAGCTGGGCACCCCCTTGTCCCCTCAGCTGGGCTCCCCCTCATCCCCACAGCTGGGCACCCCCTCAGCTGGGCACCCCCCACCCCCTCAGCTGGGCACCCCCTCGTCCCCAGAGTGCCCACAGCTGGGCACCCCTTGACCCCTCAGCTGGGCACCCCCTCGTAACCAGGGTCCCCACAGATGGGCACCCCCTCCTCCCAAAAGTCCCCTCAGCTGGGCACCCCCCAAGGTCCCCCCAGCTGGGCACCCCCCCAAGGTCCCCAGAGTCCCCACAGCTGGGCACCCCTTTATCTCAAAAGCTGGGCACCCCTCAGCTGAGCACCCTTTGTCCTCTCAGTTGGGTACCCCCTCCTCCTCGTCCCCTCACCTGGGCACCTCCTCGTCCCCTCAGCTGGGCACCCCCTCATCCAGACACCCCCAAGGTCCCCTCGTCTCAAAAGCTGGGCACCCCCTCGTCCCAAAAGCTGGGAACCCCCTCATCTGGGCACCCCCTCGTCCCCAGAGTCCTCTCAGCTGGGCACCCCCTCGTCCCCTCAGCTTAGCATGCCCTTGTCCCCTCAGCTGGGCACGCCCTCGCCCCTACAGCTGGGCACCCCCTCGTCCCCACAGCTGGGCACCCCCTCGTCCCCAAAGTCCCCTCAGCTGGGCACCCCCTCGTCCCCACAGCTGGGTACCCCCCCAAGGTCCCCCTAGCTGGGCACCCCCTTGTCCCCAGAGTCCCCACAGCTGGGCACCCACTCGTCCCAAAAGCTGGGCACCCCTCAGCTGGGCACCCTTTGCCCCCTCAGTTGGGCACCCCCTCCTCCTCATCCCCTCACCTGGGCACCCCCTAATCCCTACAGCTGGGCACCCCCTCGTCCCCTCAGCTGGGCTCCCCTTCACAGCTGGGCAACCCCACAGCTGGGCACCCCCTCGTCCCCACAGCTGGGCACCCCTCAGCTGGGCACCCCCTCGTCTCCAGAGTGCCCACAGCTGGGCTCCCCCTCGCCCCCACAGCTGGGCACCCCCACAGCTGGGTACCCCCTCGTCCCCTCAGCTGGGCACCCCCTCGTCCCCAGAGTGCCCACAGCTGGGCTCCCCCTTGCCCCCACAGCTGGGAACCCCCTCGTCCCCTCACCTGGTCACCCCCCACAGATGGGCACCCCCTCGTCCCCACAGATGGGCACCCCCTCGTCCCCAGGGTCCCCACAGATGGGCACCCCCTCGTCCCCTCAGCTGGGCAACCCCTCGTCCCAAAAGTCCCCTCAGCAGGGCAGCCCCTTGTCCCCAAGGTCCCCCCAGAGTCCCCGCAGCCCCTTGACTCCCTCAAGGTCCCCCCAGAGTCCCCACAGCTGGGCAACCCCTCGTGCCAAAAGCTGGGCACCCCTCAGCTGGGCACCCCCTCGTCCCCTCAGTTGGGCGCCCCCTCACCTGGGCACCTCCAAGGTCCCCTCGTTCCAAAAGCTGGGCACCCCCTTGTCCTCAGAGTCCCCACAGCTGGGCACCCCCTTGTCCAATCAGCTGGGCTCCCCCTCGTCCCCACAGCTGGGCACCCCCTCATCCCCAGAGTGCCCACAGCTGGGCACCCCTTGACCCCTCAGCAGGGCACCCCCTCGTAACCAGGGTCCCCAGAGATGGGCACCTCCTCCTCCCAAAAGTCCCCTCAGCTGGGCACCCCCTTGTCCCCACAGCTGGGCACCCCCCCAATGTCCCCAGAGTCCCCACAGCTGGGCACCCCCTCGTCTCAAAAGCTGGGCACCCCTCAGCTGGGCACCCTTTGCCCCCTCAGTTGGGCACCCCCTCCTCCTCCTCATTCCCTCACCTGGGCACCTCCTCTTTCCCTCAGCTGGGCACCCCCTAATCCCTACAGCTGGGCACCCCCTCATCCGGACACCCCCAAGGTCCCCTCGTCCCCACAGCTGGGCACCCCCTCGTCCCCTCAGCTGGGCACCCCCTCGTCCCCTCAGCTGGGCACAGCTGGGCTCCCCCTTGCCCCCACAGCTGGGAACCCCCTCGTCCCCTCACCTGGTCACCCCCCACAGATGGGCACCCCCTTGTCCCCACAGATGGGCACCCCCTCGTCCCCAGGGTCCCCACAGATGGGCACCCCCTCGTCCCCTCAGCTGGGCAACCCCTCGTCCCAAAAGTCCCCTCAGCTGGGCAGCCCCTTGTCCCCACAGCTGGGCACTCCCTCAAGGTCCCCCCAGAGTCCCCACAGCTGGGCAACCCCTCGTGCCAAAAGCTGGGCACCCCTCAGCTGGGCACCCCCTCGTCCCCACAGCTGGGCACCCCCTCGTCCCCACAGCTGGGCACCCCCTCGTCCCCACAGCTGGGCACAGCTGGGCTCCCCCTTGCCCCCACAGCTGGGAACCCCCTCGTCCCCTCACCTGGTCACCCCCCACAGATGGGCACCCCCCTCGTCCCCAGGGTCCCCACAGATGGGCACCCCCTCGTCCCCTCAGCTGGGCAACCCCTCGTCCCAAAAGTCAACTCAGCTGGGCAGCCCCTTGTCCCCACAGCTGGGCACTCCCTCAAGGTCCCCCCAGAGTCCCCACAGCTGGGCAACCCCTCGTGCCAAAAGCTGGGCACCCCTCAGCTGGGCACCCCCTCGTCCCCTCAGTTGGGCGCCCCCTCACCTGGGCACCTCCAAGGTCCCCTCATTCCAAAAGCTGGGCACCCCCTTGTCCTCAGAGTCCCCACAGCTGGGCACCCCCTTGTCCAATCAGCTGGGCTCCCCCTCGTCCCCACAGCTGGGCACCCCCTCATCCCCAGAGTGCCCACCCTTGACCCCTCAGCTGGGCACCCCCTCGTAACCAGGGTCCCCAGAGATGGGCACCTCCTCCTCCCAAAAGTCCCCTCAGCTGGGCACCCCCTTGTCCCCTCAGCTGGGCACCCCCCCCAATGTCCCCAGAGTCCCCACAGCTGGGCACCCCCTTGTCTCAAAAGCTGGGCACCCCTCAGCTGAGCACCCTTTGTCCCCTCAGTTGGGCACCCCCTCCTCCTCTTCCCCTCAGCTGGGCACCCCCTCATCCCTACAGCTGGGCACCCCCTCATCCGGACACCCCCAAGGTACCCTCGTCTCAAAAGCTGGGCACCCCCTCGTCCCAAAAGCTGGGCACCCCCTCATCTGGGCACCCCCTTGTCCCCTCAGCTGGGCTCCCCCTCATCCCCACAGCTGGGCACCCCCTCAGCTGGGCACCCCCTCATCCCCAGAGTGCCCACAGCTGGGCACCCCTTGACCCCTCAGCTGGGCACCCCCTCGTAACCAGGGTCCCCACAGATGGGCACCCCCTCCTCCCAAAAGTCCCCTCAGCTGGGCACCCCCTTGTCCCCACAGCTGGGCACCCCCCAAGGCCCCCCCAGCTGGGCACCCCCCCAAGGTCCCCCCAGCTGGGCACCCCCTCATCTCAAAAGCTGGGCACCCCTCAGCTGAGCACCCTTTGTCCTCTCAGTTGGGCACCCCCTCCTCCTCGTCCTCTCACTTGGGCACCTCCTCGTCCCCTCAGCTGGGCACCCCCTCATCCCTACAGCTGGGCACCCCCTCATCCAGACACCCCCAAGGTCCCCTCGTCTCAAAAGCTGGGCACCCCCTCGTCCCAAAAGCTGGGAACCCCCTCATCTGGGCACCACCTTGTCCTCAAAGTCCCCACAGCTGGGCACCCCCCCGTCCCCACAGCTGGGCACCCCCTCGTCCCCACATCTGGGCTCCCCCTCGTCCCCTCAGCTGGGCACCCCCTCGTCCCCAGATTGCCTACAGCTGGGCTCCCCCTTGCCCCCACAGCTGGGCAACCCCCTCCTCCCCACAGCTGGGCAACCCCCTCCTCCCCACAGCTGGGCAACCCCCACAGCTGGGCAACCCTTCATCCCCAGGGTCCCCACAGATGGGCACTCTCTTGTCCCCTCAGCTGGGCAACCCCTCGTCCCAAAAGTCCCCTCAGCTGGGCACTCCCTTGTCCCCACAGCTGGGCACCCCCCCAGAGTCCCCACAGCTGGGCACCCCCTCGTCCCAAAAGCTGGGCACCCCCCCACCCCCTCAGCCGGGCACCCCCTCGTCCCCCCAGAGTCCCCACAGATGGGCACCCCCTCGTTCCACAAGTCCCCTCAGCTGGGCAACCCCTCGTCCCCACAGCTGGGCAACTCCTCGTCCCAAAAGCTGGGAACCCCCTCATCTGGGCACCCCCTTGTCCTCAAAGTCCCCACAACTGGGTACCCCCTTGTCCCCTCAGCTGGGCTCCCCCTCACAGCTGGGCACCCCCTCGTCCCCACAGCTGGGCACCCCTCAGCTGGGCACCCCCTCGTCCCCAGAGTGCCCACAGCTGGGCTCCCCCTCGCCCACACAGCTGGGCACCCCCTCATCCCCAGAGTGCCCACAGCTGGGCTCCCCCTTGCCCCCAGAGTGCCCACAGCTGGGCAACCCCTCGTCCCCACAGCTGGGAACCCCCTCGTCCCCACAGCTGGGAACCCCCTCGTCCCCAGGGTCCCCAAAGATGGGCACCCTCTCGTCCCCTCAGCTGGGCAACCCCTCGTCCCAAAAGTCCCCTCAGCTGGGCACCCCCTTGTCCCCACAGCTGGGCATCCCCTTGTCCCCAGGGTCCCCAAAGATGGGCACCCTCTCGTCCCCTCAGCTGGGCAACCCCTCGTCCCAAAAGTCCCCTCAGCTGGGCACCCCCTTGTCCCCACAGCTGGGCACCTGCCCAGAGTCCCCACAGCTGGGCACCCCCTCGTCCCAAAAGCTGGGCTTCCCCTCGTCCCAAAAGCTGGGCACCCGCTCAGCTGGGCATCCCCCACCCCCTCAGCTGGGCACCCCCTCGTCCCCACAGATGGGCACCCCCTCGTCCCCACAGATGGGCAACCTTTGCCCCCTCAGGAGGGCATCCCCCAAGGTCCCCACAGCTGGGCACCCCCCCCCCCAAGGTCCCCAGAGTCCCCTCAGCTGGGCACCCCTTCGTCTCCTCATCTGGGCACCCCCTCATCTTCAGAGTCCCCACAGCTGGGCACCCCCTCGTCCCAAAAGCTGGGCACCCCCTCGTCCCAAAAGCTGGGAACCCCCAAGGTCCCCTCGTTCCAAAAGCTGGGCACCCCCTTGTCCTCAGACTCCCCACAGCTGGGCACCCCCTTGTCCCCTCAGCTGGGTTCTCCCTCGTCCCCACAGCTGGGCACCCCCTAGTCCCCACAGCTGGGCACCCCCTAGTCCCCAGAGTACCCACAGCTGGGCACCCCCTAGTCCCTTCAGCTGGGCACCCCCTCAGTTGGGCACTCCCTTATCCCCAGAGTCTCCACAGATGGGCACTCCCTCGTCCCAACAGATGGGCACCCCCTCGTCCCAACAGTCCCCTCAGCTGGGAACCCCCCTGTCCCCAGAGTCCCCACAGCTGGGCACCCCCTCATCCCAAAAGCTGGGCACCCCCTCATCCCAAAAGCTGGGCAACCCCTCAGCTTGGCACCCTCTGTCCCATCAGTTGGGCACCCCCTCCTCCCTCACCTGGGCACCCCCTCGTCTGGGCACCCGCTGATCCCCTCAGCTGGGCACCCCCTTGTCCCCAGAATCCTCATAGCTGGGCACCCCCTCGTCTCCTAAGCTTGGCACCCCCTCGTCTCCAGAGTCACCTCAGCTGGACATCCCCCCATCCCAAGAGCTGGGCACCCCCTTGTTCCAAAAGCTGGGCACCCCCTCGTCCCCAGAGTCCCCACAGCTGGGCACCCCCTTGTCCCCACAGCTGGGCACCCCCTCATCCCCCCCAGCTGGGCACCCCCGTCCCCTCATCCCCACAGCTGGGTACCCCCTCGTCACAAAAGCTGGACAGCCCCTTGTCCCCAGAGTCCCCACAGATGGGCACCCCCTTGTCCCCTCAGCTGGGCACACTCGCGTCTCAGCTGGGCACCCCGTCCCAAAAGCTGGGCACCCCCTCATCCCCCCTCATCTGGGAACCCCCTTGTCCCCACACCTGGGCACCCCCTCTTCCCAAGGGTCCCCTCACCTGGTCACCCCCCTGCTGTTCCAATGAATATTCCCCTCAGTCCAGTAAGAATCCACCAGGTGACCCCCCAGGCTGTACACATCCCCCATCCCCCTCCTCTGTACTATAAAAGATCCATAAAGTATGAATTACCCCGGCCCAGTCCGGCCTCAGCACACACCGCCGCCCCGACACACAGAACCACAATGCCGGACAGGAGAAGCACCGAACCCCGGCCTTCTGACAGCAGCATGTTACCGGGAGAGCCGAGCCTGACACCGGACCGAGAATATCAGGAAACCGGAGTCCGGGGGAAGTGATGTGAGGAGGAAGGGGGCGGGGCCTTCCACTGACTGGGAGGAGTCACAAGAGAAATGAAATGGATATAATGTAAGCAGAGCGGGGATCACATTGTACACCTGGGGGAGGGAGAGGGAGATGACATTGTACACCCGGGGGAGGGAGATGACATTGTACACCCGGGAGAGGGAGATGACATTGTACACCCGGGGGAGGGAGATGACATTGTACACCCGGGAGATGACATTGTACACCCGGGAGAGGGAGATGACATTGTACACCCGGGAGAGAGGGAGATGACATTGTACACCCGGGGGAGGGAGATGACATTGTACACCCGGGGGAGGGAGATGACATTGTACACCCGGGAGAGGGAGATGACATTGTACACCCGGGAGAGAGGGAGATGACATTGTACACCCGGGAGAGAGGGAGATGACATTGTACACCCGGGGGAGGGAGATGACATTGTACACCCGGGGGAGGGAGATGACATTGTACACCCGGGGGAGGGAGATGACATTGTACACCCGGGGGAGGGAGATGACATTGTACACCCGGGAGATGACATTGTACACCCGGGAGATGACATTGTACACCCGGGGGAGGGAGATGACATTGTACACCCGGGAGAGGGAGATGACATTGTACACCCGGGAGAGAGGGAGATGACATTGTACACCCGGGGGAGGGAGATGACATTGTACACCCGGGGGAGGGAGATGACATTGTACACCCGGGGGAGGGAGATGACATTGTACACCCGGGAGATGACATTGTACACCCGGGAGATGACATTGTACACCCGGGGGAGGGAGATGACATTGTACACCCGGGAGAGAGGGAGATGACATTGTACACCCGGGGGAGGGAGATGACATTGTACACCCGGGGGAGGGAGATGACATTGTACACCCGGGAGATGACATTGTACACCCGGGAGATGACATTGTACACCCGGGGGAGGGAGATGACATTGTACACCCGGGGGAGGGAGATGACATTGTACACCCGGGAGATGACATTGTACACCCGGGGGAGGGAGATGACATTGTACACCCGGGAGAGGGAGATGACATTGTACACCCGGGAGAGGGAGATGACATTGTACACCCGGGAGAGAGGGAGATGACATTGTACACCCGGGGGAGGGAGATGACATTGTACACCCGGGAGAGGGAGATGACATTGTACACCCGGGAGAGGGAGATGACATTGTACACCCGGGAGAGAGGGAGATGACATTGTACACCCGGGGGAGGGAGATGACATTGTACACCCGGGGGAGGGAGATGACATTGTACACCCGGGAGAGAGGGAGATGACATTGTACACCCGGGAGAGGGAGATGACATTGTACACCCGGGGGAGAGGGAGATGACATTGTACACCCGGGAGAGAGGGAGATGACATTGTACACCCGGGAGAGAGGGAGATGACATTGTACACCCGGGAGAGAGGGAGATGACATTGTACACCCGGGAGAGGGAGATGACATTGTACACCCGGGAGAGGGAGATGACATTGTACACCCGGGAGATGACATTGTACACCCGGGAGAGGGAGATGACATTGTACACCCGGGGGAGAGGGAGATGACATTGTACACCCGGGGGAGAGGGAGATGACATTGTACGCCCGGGGGAGGGAGATGACATTGTACACCCAGGAGGGAGAGGATAATGATCTTTAATGAATTGAACTCTCCTATGACTGCTCATGGAAAATGTGTCCTATACACCGATCAGCCATAACATTATGACCACTGACAGGCAAGGTGAACATTGATTATCTTGTTTCAATAGTATCTAAAAGTGGTTGGGATATATTAGGCAACAAGTGAACATGTTGTCCCTGAAGTTGAGGAGCCAAAAATGGGTAAGCGTAAAATTTTAAGAGGCTACAGTTCTTGTGGGATGTTCCTGGTCTGCAGTGGTCAGGACCAGCAGCAGCCTGTCCATTACGTCTGATCTACATACAGGGCACCGGACTCATGGGTTCCAATGGCGGGGGTGTGTTTTTTTGAAACACATGATTAGAGCCAGAAACTCTAATAGGCTTCAAAAAAGGGTGGGCTTGGGGCGCAGTGCTGTGCGCCCAATACCACCCAGTTGTGTGACAATAGCGAATGAATATTTGCTATTGCCACACTTGTCCTCCTCCGGCCAATCAGGAAGCTGGTCTTAAGACCTGTCACCCGATTGGCTGAAAGGACAGGCATTCCTATCGGATGCCTAGGAGGAGGGAGGAGCCGCACAGTGGAAGCAAAGGAGGAGAGGACACAGGAGTTGCTGCCCACAACCCACCTGCCAAGCAGGAGAGGACACAGAAACCACCGCCCGAAACCAAGGAGGAGAGGACACAGGAGCCACCACCAAAGCTGAGGAGGAGAGGACACAGGAGCCACCACCAAAGCTGAGGAGGAGAGCACACAGGAGCCGCTACCCACAACCCGCCCACCGAGGAGGAGAGGACACAGGAGCCGCCGCCAAGGAGGAGAGGACACAGGAGCCGCCGCCAAGGAGGAGAGGACACAGGAGCCGCCGCCAAGGAGGAGAGGACACAGGAGCCGCCTCCAAGGAGGAGAGGACACAGGAGCCGCCTCCAAGGAGGAGAGGACACAGGAGCCGCCTCCAAGGAGGAGAGGACACAAGAGCGGCCACCAAAGCTGAGGAGAGGACACAGGAGCTGCTGCCTGCAACCACCTGCCCGCTGCCACCTAGATGGGGTAAGTGCTGGGGAGGGGGGGTGCCGCGGAAAGACCGACATAGGGGGTGGGGTGGTTGTTTGCTGCCCCTCCCCCCAAAAAACACCAACCGCCACTGGTCAGGACCCACCAAAAAAGGTCCAAGGAAGGCAAACTGGCTACAAGGTTATGAGCCACCAAGGCTCATTGATGCACATGGGGAGCAAAGGCTGGTCTGTGTAGTCCGATCCAATATAAAAGCTATTGTACTTCAAATTGCTGAAAAAGTTTGTGCTGGTTCTAAAAGAAAGGTATCAGAACACACAGAGCTTTGCATGGGGCTGTGTTACTGCAGACCGATTAGGGTTCCCATGCTAACCCGTGACCACAGCTAAAAGCGCCTAAAATAGGCACATGAGCATCAGAACTGGACCACGGAGAAATGGAAGAAGGTGGCCTGGTCTGATGAATTGAAGAATGGTTTGAGGAACACAACAACGAGGAGCACAACAACAAGTTCAAGGTGTTGACTCAATCCAATCAAGCATCTGTGGGATGTACTGAAAAACAAATCTGATTCATGGAGGCCCCACTTCACAACTTACAGGACTTAAGGGATCTGCTACTGGCAGCTTGATTCCAGATACCACAATATACCTCCAGAAGTCTAGTGGAGTCCATGCCTCAGCAAGGTATGGTGGGTGGTCATAATGCTATGGCTGATCAGTGTATATTCCTGGTACTGAATATTTATAAGTTTGTGCAAAAAAGTTTTCACTCTGGGCACATTTGAACTGAACAGTGCCTAAATTCAATTGCCCCACTCCCCCGGTGATCTACACTGGGCTATAAGCAAGTTTTCCTGGCCACACACCTCATCTCCTCTGCCACCCAGACCACAGTGATCCTCACTTCTGTGCTAAGTCTTCTATGGAGAGTTCAGTGCTCAGGCTTGGTTTACATTGAAGCAAACTGCACTGGACCACAAGTGAACTGTGCTTGGGATCACCTCTTCTGAGTGATCCCGGGCAGGGTACACTTAAAGGGTTAGATCACCTTTTCAGAGAAAAATCAAAAGGTGAACTAACACACTTCACCCCCCTCCCCTGTTTTGTAGGGGTGCCACCTTTGTAAACAAGCCCTTAGGAGTAGTATCAAGGTCAGAGTCAAAGGTGAGGGTCAGTATGTTTTATGTAGGACAATACAAAAAACAAGAAAATGTGCCACCATTGTTTCTTGGAATGTATTTTGAGGTTGTTTTTGGCAGTGGGTCACGATACTGACATTATATATATATATATATATATATATATATATATATATATATATATATATATATATATATATATAATATTTATTGCCAGTAAATATATATATTTGGTTATTATTATTTAAGAAGAAAAAATCAGGAGATATGCATAACTATTTGCCACCAATTAAAGGCCCAATTTATCCTATATAAAAAAAAAGTAGTTGCGATGATATGTACAGTTTTACTAGCAGGTTCCAAAGTTTCAAAACTGCATTCAGGCTTTTACGCCCAACTGTGGGAACATGCGCATGCTCTGCAAGGGTTTATTGCTCATTTTGTCTAGGGGAGCAGAGAAACAGTTTTACTAATGTACTGATCCTCCACTTCTCCAGCAGATGGTGCTCTTCCACACTTCAGCAATGGACTCTACCTCTGAGTCACCACCTCCAATGCAGGGCTATTGACCTTGCTTGGATCTTGATATTATCACGACCCTAGACTTCTGGAGTGTGGGGGAGAAGAAGCTGCAGGACAAGCCTTGCTGTGGGGAGGAGCAGAGGATCCAGGAAATACATTTTCTTTTTACATTCCCCAGACCAAAATGGGCAATTACCCTTGCAGTGCGGGCACAGCCCCTCTGCAGGGGATAATTTTTTAGTTGCCCATAGTAGGGATTTGTTTTACAGGTATTAATGGGTTAAACTACATAGTTGAAGGCTTGTTGGGGAGATTATACTCATGTGGTAGGTGCTTTTTTAACCACTTCAGCTCCGGAAGGTTTTTCCCCACTTCCTGACCGGGCCATTTTTTGCGATACGGCACTGCTTTGCTTTAAATGACAATTGCACGGTCATGCGATGCTGTACCCCAAAAAATTGGTGTCCTCTTTTCCCACAAATAGAGCTTTCTTTTGGTGGTTTTTGATCGCAGGGAGGGGGTTAACACAAGGGGCTATCAAAGGGTTAAATGTTCCCTAGGGAGGTGCTTACTAACTGTGTAGGGCAATGTCACACTGAAGGAAAAGAGAGATCCATGTTTTAGCGTAGCTGAATCACAAGATCTCTCTTTCCCTTCCTAACAGATCCGCCGTTTGCCTTGTTTACATAGGCAGACGGCTGATCCGTCTCTCCTGTGAACAATCAGTGGGTTGTGGTGGCCATCGCGGCTGCCGGCCCGCTGATTGGCTCCTGCTGTGTCCAATCACAGCGGGAGTGGCGCGCCCCCACAACTGCGTGCACGAAATCACGTACAGGTATGTGATTTTGCACACCCGGGCTGCCCTGCTGCAGTAAATGTACGCGGGGCGGTCCGGAAGCGGTTAATGTTATGTGCCAGTCAAAACTGTACTTAAGGGCATTGCAGCCCACTTTTATTAAATTTAATGGAAAGGTCTATCAGTTGCCCACGCAGGAGTTCTTTCACATTAATATGAACAGTCAATCAAAAATACTGACCCACCTGGCTTTCTTGTTGGCTGCACCGCTGGTCTTCTTACCAGTCCCAGTGACTGTGTTGTCCAGCTCTACTGGTTTTCTTGGCCTGCTTAGCTTTTAGTCACAGCGCCCTGCTGCACAGCCCATTCTGAATATGGGTTATCCTGACATACCCAACTCCGGGAAAGAGACCTGCTGGCTGTGGCAACTCTGACCCCTGAGTGAGACATCCTGTCTCTTGACTCCTGGCTGGGGCTCCTCTAACCCCTGGCTCCTTGCTGGGGCACCTTTGATCCCTGGGTGAGACCTTCTGTCTCTTTACCCCTGTCTGGGGCACCTCTAACCCCTGGGTAAGATCTCTCCTGTCTCTTGACTTCTGGCTGGGGCACCTCTAACCCCTGGGTAAGATCTCTCCTGTCTCTTGACTTCTGGCTGGGGCACCTCTAACCCCTGGGTAAGACCTCTTGACTCCTGGCTGGGGTTCCTCTAACTCCTGGGATAAGACCTTCTGTCTCTTGACTACTGGCTGGGGCACCTCTGACCCCTGGGTGAGACCTCCTGTCTCCTTGTTCCAGGCTGGGGCTCCTCTGACCCCTAAGTGAGACCTTCTGTCTCCCAAACTGGGAGCTCTAAGCTATCCTTAGGCTTCAGTATATAATGATCCTTCACACCTATGTACTCAGACAGGCTGCAAGCACCTGGTAAAATCTGGACACAGGATTCAAAGTTCTGATCCAGAACTACAGAATATGGAGAAAACCAAAAACACAGCTTTCTCTGCTCTGACACAATAATTTGGAACACACATTAACGCCTAATGCGAATCATGTGTCATATTCTCTTCCATTTTCAAAGTGACAGGGTCTTGTTCTATCACAGGCTACACAATGGAAAAGTACCCTGGGCCCTGACTGTGTAGTGCAACTAACTGCAAAGGTGAAGTAACCCTTTAGGCTTGGTTTACACTATATGCAGCCGCGGGGCACAGCAGGAGGTCTGGTGCGGCCCCCCCACTGTTTCAGATCTGAATTAGGTCTGAATTTTTGGCTAAATTCGGACCTGAAACTGAGCCAAAGACGAACAGGACTCCTCTGCTGTGCGCTCCACGGCCGCCCCAGAGATGTGTGACCCAGCTCCATTGAGAGTCGGTCACACTCTCCTGTCATGCGAATTGGATGCAGTGAAACCTGCATCCAATTCACAATAGTGTAAACCCAGCCTTAAAGTGGTTGTAAAGGTTCGTTTTGTTTTTTGTTTTTTTAAATAACAAACATGTTATACTTACCTCCACTGTGCAGTTCTTTTTGCACAGAGTGGCCCCGATCCTGCTGTTATGGGGTCCCACGGTGGCTCTCTCGGCTCCTCCCCGCAATAGATTACCCCCTTGGGAAACTCTCTCCCGAGGGGGTTACCTTGCGGGCGCGCTCCTGTCTCATATACTCTGCGTCCATACACACAGAGTGTATGTCTCGGTCCTGCCCCCCCCAGCGGCTGCGTAATTTGGATGTGATTGACAGCAGCATGAGCCAATGGCTGCGCTGCTATCAATCTATCCAATGAAGAGCGGAGAAGAGCCCAGAAGCCAGCGCATTCTTGACGCAGGACTTTCGAGGGCTCAGGTAAGTAAACCGGGGGGCTGGGGGGCCTGTAACCAGCAGATGTTTTTTTCACCTTAATGCATAGGATGCATTAAAGGGGTTGTAAAGGTAAAAGTTTTTTCACCTTAATGCATTCTATGCATTAAGGTGAAAAAACATCTGACAATACCCCCCTCAGCCCCCCCGTTTTACTTACCTGACCCCTCGAAAGTCCCGCGCTCGCCCCCGACATCCTCTTCGTCGCTCAGCCTGGTCGTTGATTGGCTAGAGTGGATGGATTGAAAGCAGCACAGCCATTGTCTTGGGCTGCTGTCAATCACATCCAATGACGCGGCGCGCTGGGGGAGGGGCCGAGTGATACAGTGAGCGGCTATGGCGGCCGGCTGTATCACAGGAGCGCGCCCGCAAGCACTCAACACCATGCGAGGGAGCTTGCATGAAGGTGTTGAGTCCTTGCAGGGGGGGGGGGAGCCGAGACATGTTTGTTATTTAAAAAAAAAAAAAAAATAACTTTAGTGATCCTTTAAGGTGTAAACGGAAGGTTTACAACCCCTTTAAACTTTTACACTGATATTTTTTTACTGTCAATATACCATATATGACATGCCATAATCTCTGCCAAAAATCTTAAATATTGAGCTACATACATTTGTTCTATTGTAAGATGCCAAAAAATAAACACTAAAAGGCTTGTCAGAACATGCCCCAATAGTCACACCAACTCTAGATGTGATTCTTCACTTCTTTCATTTCAAAGCCTTAGAACAATGCTAACTATCTCACATGGGAATCTGCAAAGAGAACTAAAAGCCACAAACTGCTAGAGACCCCTGAGCCCTGGAGATGAGGACCACTGATGTAGATAAAATGTTGGAAACTGGAAACTACAATGCACCCTAAAAATATATCAAAATAAAAATGTCTCAGTTGAGGGTGGAGTTGCATGGTCTGGATCCCCTTGTAGACACACACACTATATTGTCAGAAGTATTGGGACTCCTGCCTTTATACGCACATGAGCTGTAATGGCATCCCAGTCTTAGTCCGTAGGGTTCAATATGGAGTTGGCCCACCTTTTGCATCTATAACAGCTTCAACTCTTCTGGGGAGGCTGTCCACAAGGTTTAGGAGTGTGTCTATGGGAATGTTTGACCATTCTTCCAGAAGAGCATTTGTGAGGTCACAAAAGGTGGGCCAACTCAATATTGAAGCCTACAGACGAAGACTGAGATGCCATTAAAGTTCTTGTGCGTGTAAAGGCCGGTGTCCCAATACTTTTGACAATATAGTGTATTTCTGTTCTTTTTGACCATTTATTTCAGAGGTCAAAAATATATGATGAACTGTATTGTAAAAGAGAGTGTTGACACTGGATGGTGGTTTTTCCACGCTCTGTGATTCATTCAATATATAGATTTCACTTTAAACT
This sequence comes from Aquarana catesbeiana, assembly GCF_042186555.1. Classification (NCBI taxonomy): domain Eukaryota; kingdom Metazoa; phylum Chordata; class Amphibia; order Anura; family Ranidae; genus Aquarana; species Aquarana catesbeiana. The sequence goes on along the minus strand of NC_133330.1, from coordinate 292,257,488 downwards.
AGAACTATAGGCAACACTTTTTTTTTTCCATTTTGGATAGAGCAAGGAAAGGTTACAACCCCTGTCAGATTTTTTTCCCCCATCTGTGTTCCATTGCTGAGATTTCCCTTCACTTCCTATCCCGTAGCCAAATAGGAAGTGGGGGGAAATCCCTGCAAATTAACCAGTTTCCGTCTGGCCTATAGCAGATTGACGGCCAGGCGGGACTTTCTTTCCAGTCATGCTGCTCGTGGGCGCCCCCTGGGGATGTGCAGTGCAATGACTGGTGGTAAGCCGCGTCCCTCGGATGCAGCGCATCACTGATCAGGGTAAATAGCCAATGACATTGTAAATACATTTGGTGATACTCTTGGACTTTACTATCCCTAATGATGGATTTCATTGAGGGTTTATCCCCCTTTTTGTTTCTCAGTATTATACATGAGGAATGTAATGAGTTTTGTATGATTGTGCTCTGTTAAATATGGCAATCTGACTTGTACCAATATTTAATGAATATATAGCATTGTCTGTTCAATTTATTCAATTTATTCTTTATCTTTTCCTTGTAGATTTGTTTTTAACTTCTTGTGATTTGACTCTTTCAATGTATTCAATTCTGTTGGTCCTGAAGAAGTGGACAATCAGCGAAACGCGTTGACCTTCTACGCCCATTGTTGTAATATTCTACGCAGCTAGCAATATATGTTTTTACATTGTATGAAATTAAATTAAAAGTTTTTTAGATAAATCTTATTTCTACTCTTTTAGTAGTTAAAGCGGAACTTCAGTCATTTTTTCATCTTTCCATCTATTAAATCTTCTGCCCTTGTTGTTTTAACTTTGGATAGTAACATTTTTTTTTTTTTGCCAGTAAATACCTTATACAACCCACTTCCTGTTTCTTGTCTGGTAAAAAGCCTAGGCTTATGACATCATGCACAGCTCTCTCTCTCACTCTTGTGAGAGTTTGCCAGGAAGGGAGGGGGGATGAGTCATAGGAGGGCCAATGAGAGCTGCAGAGCTGAAGGTGTGCCTCTGTGTAAATCCAGGAAGTGAATAGGCAGCAGCTTCAGCTGCCCACAGTTAAAATGGTGCAGCCAGAGTCAGTGGAGGGAGATTTCTGCAGCATATTTGGCAAGTATACAGTGGATATAAAAAGTCTACACACCCCTGTTAAAATGTCAGGTTTCTGTGACGTAAAAAAATGAGACAAAGATAAATCATTTCAGAACGTTTTCCACCTATAATGTGACCTAAAAACTGTACAACTCGGTTGAACAACAACCGGAACTCTTTTAGGTGGAGGGTAGTAAAAATAAAAAATTATGGTTGCATAAGTGTGCACACCCTTAAACTAGAACTTTATTCAAGCACCTTTTGATTTTATTACAGCACTCAGTCTTTTGGGTGAGTCTATCAGCATGGCACATCTTGACTTGGCATTATTTGCCCACTCTTCTTTGCAAAGACACTCAAAATCTATCAGATTGCCAGGGCATTTCCTGTGCACAGCCCTCTTCAGATCACGCCACAGATTTTCAATGAAATTCAGGTCTGGACTCTGTCTGGGCCATTCCAAAACTTTAATCTTCTTCTGGTAAAGCCATTGCTTTGTTGATTTAGATGTATGCTTTGGATCGTTGTCGTGCTGAAAGATGAAGTTCCTTTTTATATTCGGCTTTCTAGCAGAAGTCTGAATATTGACTGTTGTTTGGAACTGTTCATAATTCCCTCTACCTTGACTAATGCCACGTACACACGATCGGAAATTCGGCCAGCAAAAGACCGATGAGAGCTTTTGGTCTGAAAATGCGACCTTGTGTATGCTCTATCGGACTTTTGCTGACGGAATTCTCGCCAGCAAAAGATTGAGAGCAGGTTCTCAATTTTTCGGTCGGAAAAAGTTCCTATCCGAAAAATGCATTCGTCTGTATGCAATTCGGACGCGCAAAAAATCACGCATGCTCGGAAGCATTGAACTTCATTTTCTTGGCTCGTCATAGTGTTGTACGATACCGCGTTCTTGATGGTCGAAAGTTCAGAGAACTTTTGTGTGACCGTGTGTATGCAAGGTATGCAAGCTTGAGCGGAATTCCGTCGGGAAAAACCATCCAAGTTTTTCAGAAGGAAATTCTGATCGTGTGTATGCGGCATAAGGCTCCTGTTCCAGCTGAAGAAAAACAGTCCCAAAGCATGATGCTGCCACCACCATGCTTCACTGTGGGTATGGTGTTCTTTCGGTGATTTGATTACACATTTTACCACATGCTTTTGGGAGACTTCAGATGTGTTTTTGCTAAATTTAGCCGGGCATGGATGTTTTTCTTCGTAAGAAAAGGCTTCCGTATTGCCACTCTACCCCATAGCCCAGACATATGAAGAATATGGGAGATTGTTGTCACATGTACCACACAGCCAGTACTTGCCAGATATTCCTTTAATGTTGCTGTAGGCCTCTTGGCAGCCTCCCTTACCAGTTTTCTTCTTGTCTTTTCATCAATTTTGGAGGGACGTCCAGTTCTTGGTAATGTCACTGTTGTGCCATATTTTCTCCACTTGATGATGACTGTCTTCACTGTGTTCCATGGTATATCTAATGCCTTGTAAATTCTTTTGTACCCATCTCCTGACTGATACCTTTTAACAATGAGATCCCTCTGGTGCTTTGGAAGCTCTCTGCGGACTATGGCTTTTGCTGTAGGATGAGACTAAGAAAATGTCAGGAAAGACCTACTAGAACAGCTGAACTTTATTTGTGGTTAATCAGAGACACTTTAAATTATGGAAGGCATGTACTGACTCCTATTTAACATGAGTTTTAATGTGATTGCTTAATTCTGAACACAGATATCCCCATTGATAGGAGTATGTGCACACTTATGCAACCGCATTTTTTTTTATTTTTATTTTTTTACCTCCCTCCCCTAAAAGATTTCAGTTTGTTTTTCAATTGAGTTGTACAGTTTATAGGTTACATTAAAGGTGGAAAAAGTTCTGAAATTATTTATATTTGTCTTATTTTTTTACATCACAAAAACCTGACTTTTTAACAGGGGTGTGTAGCCTTTTTATATCCACTGTATATAAAATATTATGCAAAGTGGTTGGAGGGAAGCTTCAGAATGGCAAAGATGTTTTTTTACAAACTATGTGAGCAGACTGCAGTTCTGAACATAACATAAATGTAAACTTACAGTCCCAAATCCAATTGTCCTTTGCCTTGAACTACTGTACCTCTATATCACATTTATTAGTTTGATTGCACTCCTTTCCACAAATACAAGCCCATCTGTTATCTCACAACCAATGACATTGGTCCTTTACCATGTGATCAGCTGTGTCCAATCACAGCTGATCACATGTAAACAAATGCCAGTTATCGGCATTTCCTTTCCTCAGCGCTGTCAGTGTCTGAGGAAACGAAAGCCGATAACCAGCTTTTCTGTGACAGGGGACATTTACACTGATAGTCAGGGTACTGATTATCAGTGCCCTGATTATAAGTGCATCCCCATCAGTGCCAATCAGCATCCTGCAATGCAGCATATCAGTGATGCCCATCAGTGCCGCCTTATCAGTGTAGCCTCATCAGTGCCTCTTTATCAGTTCCCATCAGTGCTGCTTATCAGTACCTATCAGTTCTGCCTCATCAGTAGCCATCAGTGCTCATCAGTTCAGCCTCATCAGTGCCCATCAATGCAGCCTATCAGTGCCTATTAGTGCCGTCAATGCAGACTCATCAGCGCACATCAGTGAAGGAATAAAATTGCTTATTTGCAAAATTTTATAACAGAAACAAATAAAATGCTTATTTTTTCAAAATTGTCAGTCTTTTTACATGTTTAGCAAAAAACCCAGTGGTGATTTAATACCACCAAAAGAAAGCTCTATCTGTCTCAAAGAAAATGAATGTAAAAAAAAAAAAAATGTGAACAAATTTTTAATATATGCAAAGCAATCTCTGATTGGATGAGGTTGAGATTGTGATGTCATCATTCAATCTTTCCACCTCGCCCAACCAGAGGATGCCTTGTGTGAATGGCGGTGGTGCTAAATGAGTGACCCCCTGTGATGAGTGTACAGTGGGCAGGGGCGTTGGTAGGTCTGCAAAAGATCTGGGGCTAGAGCCCACAGCAGCGGTCACCAACCTTTTTGCATGCCTGCGGGGGGAGGGGAGATGGGTGGTAAACAATTTTTCACGGGCAATGGCTGGTATTGGCGCTTCAATCATCATGGCACCATGGTTGATATGGTGTCCTTGATTGAAGTGCATTATTTCTATTGTTACATTCTAATATATAATGAAGTGGTTCAACTCACCATACTGCAGAATCAGTGGGAGCCCTGGGCGTGTCACTTGCCACATCTCCTGCCACCAGATGCAGCCTGTCGCTTGCCACATCTCCTGCCACCAGATGCAGCCTGTCACTTGTCACATCTCCTGTCACCAGATGCAGCGTGTTACTTGCCAACGTCACCTGCCACTAGATGTGAAAGTCACTTGCCATGTCGCCTGCCACCAGATGTGGATTGTCACTTGCCACTTTCACCTGGCAGCAGATGTGGATTGTCACTTGCCACGTCTCCTGCCACCATTTGCAGATTGTCACTTGCCACATCTCTTGCCACCATTTGCAGATTGTCACTTGCCACGTCTCCTGGCACCATTTGCAGATTGCCACATCTCCTGCCACCATTTCTCTCCTCTCCTCCGCCTCTCTCATGCAGCCAGCCCACCTGCCGCAGCAGTCGCAACCCGCTGGTTAGGCAGGGACCCTGCGGCAAGAGACTCTTGGCTATGGGCCCCAGATTCGGGGCTATAGCCACCAGTAACAACGCCCCTGACAGTGGGGAAGCCATATAGCACAAATCCCAGATCAAGGAAATCATTGTATAAACCCCAATTACTCTAGTGATTGTCAGCTTCCCCACTGATCTATCAGGTATGAGATATGCATAATTACACTGTGCCAAGCTGGACCAATGTAACTAAAAAATACAGATCCTTCTTAGAGTTCAACTTTAATGGGAAAAATTCTGTGTGTGCCCAAATTGCAGCGCGTTTGCAGTAAAGATGTTTTGCTAGTATAATTACATTTTATTAGAGTCATTTGTATCAACAAAACAAGCCATTCTTGATCAGTAAGTGCCTAGGCTTGTCTAGGAGGGATCCTCCCTGCACAGAATATCACACGGCACTGTAATATTTCAGCAGGTTTCTGATGACTTACAAGCCCATTCATCTGATCCTCAAGCAGTAGAAACATTTATTATATTGGAGAGTGCCCATTCTTAGACCCCTTCCACACTGGGGCCGCGACCGCGTTAGCGCTCAAGTGCTGCTCATTTTAGTGGCACTTTAGTGCTATTTAAGTGGTGCTTTTCAGCTGCTAGCGGGGCACTTTTAACCCCAAAGAAGTTGTTAAAAACTCTCGTGTTGCGGCGCTGCCCATTCATTCCAATGGCAGGGTGTTTTGGCAGTGCTAAATACAGCGCTCCCAAACCGCCCCAAAGATGCTGCTTGCAGGACTTTTCGGAAGTCCTGCAAGTGCACCGCCCCAGTGTGAAAAGTCGCACTTGAATGAATGGGAGGCAGTTTTCAAGCGCTTAGCAGAGCACTGCGCCCCGAGCCCACCCACTTTTGTGACAATAGCAAATTAGTATTCACTATTGTCTTCCTAATTCTCCTCCCGGCCAAACAAGGAAGCAGTTCCTGTGACCCGATTGGCCAGGGAGGTTAATCAACAGGCCGGTGTTCTGATGAGAAAGGTCCCCCCATCGGATAGTGTCCGCCCTGTACTGCACAGGCGCAGTGCTTGCGCAGTACGGAGGACAAAGGAGATGCCGAAAGTCTCTGAACATGAACATGAGGTGTGCACGGCGCCTGCGCAATTTATAGTACCTTCTGTCACACGCTCCCGCACGGTCCTGATGCTCGTTGGGGTGGATTTCTCAAATCTTTGCGGGGCGTGTTTACACAACTGAAGGGTGGGTTTAGCAATGTTGATGGGCAGGTTAAACTCCTTCAGTTGTGTAATCAGCTCTGCCCATTCTGTAGGCACACCGCCCCTTGCAGAGTTGTACGAGCATCGGGAGCGTGCAGGAGCGTGTGACAGAATGTACTATTAATTGCGCAGGCGCCGTGTAGAGCTCATGAACAGCTGTTCATGTTTGGAGACTTTCAGCGCCTCCTTTGTCCTCCGTACTGCGCAAGCGCTACACCTGCGCAGTATAGGGCGGACACTATCCGATGGGGGACATTTCTCGACAGGACACCGGCTCTTCCTTCTCCCTGACTCCAAAGGTAATGCCCTGATTGCTGCCCTCCTGCCCGTCTCCTGCTGGGGGGGGTCGCATTCCCGTCCATCTCCCGCAGGGGTGGGGGGGGGTGGGTGTTCAAACCGCATTCATTTTTTAGTTAAAAGTACTCATGCTGTATTTTTCTCAATATTTTTTTTTTTGTTTTTTTTTTTTAGGTCGCTTTTTTATTATTATTTTTATTACCTGCTAACCCTGCACCAGAGAAAGATAGTTCTGTAAACAAATGCAAACTGAAATTGAAAAAATTCTAGCATGTTTCCATTCAATAAATAAATGTTACAATTTATTTCCATTCCTGAGCTCAGGGCAGAACATTTGCACATTGATACATTGTATAATTTTAACTTACTGATCAGTGCAGAGTTCCCCTCATTGTTATTTTGTACTTCAATAAAATACCAGCTGCCCACTCCGGGTGACAAATAATGATTGTGCGTGCTTTAGAGCCCTTTCACACTGCCAGCGTGGGGGCAACGGCGGTAAAGCGCCGCTAGTTTTAGCAGCGCCTTACCCTAGTTTTTGCGACGCTTTTCGGGCACTAGCAAGGCGCTTTTAACCCCCCCCTGCTAGCAGCCCAATAAAGGGTTAAAAGCAGAAGGCGCTTCGCAGGAGCTTCAGCGGTGGAGGAGCCCATTGGTTTCAATGGGCAGGGGCGCTTTACACCAATCCTAAAGTACCTCAAAGAAGCTGCTTGCAGGACATCCTGCCAGCACAGCACCCCAGTGTGAAAGCACTCGGGCTTTCACACTGGGATTGCACATGAGGCTTTTTTCAGGAGCTTTACAGGCGCTATTTTTAGCACTAAAGCGCCTGAAAAACGCCTCCAGTGTGAAAGGGGCCTTATATTGAAATGACTTTAAAGGGGTTGTAAACCCTGGTTTTTATTTTTTTTTTTAAATAGCAAAACATATCATACTTACATCCACTGTGCAGTTCGTTTTGCACAGAGTGACCCCCGATCCTCCTCTTCTGGGGTCCCACGGCGGCGCTGGTGGCTCCTCCCCGCATTGAGTGTCCACGTTGGAGAAGCGCTCTCCTTGGTGGACACCCATGCGGGCATGTTCCCGAGTCTTGCATCTGTGTCCATTCACACAGAATGCTGGACTCGGCCCCACCCCCCCGACGCCGCGTTATTGGATTTGATTGACAGCAGTGGGAGCCAATGGCTGCGCTGCTATCAATCTATCCAATCGGGACATGAGACACCAGCTACAGATGGTGTGCTCGTTCCCGGACAGAGGATGACAGCGTCCAGGTAAGTAAAATGGGGGGGCTGGGGGGCTGCAACACTAAAAAAGGTTTTTCACCTTAATGCATAGAATGAAATACCATGAGGGTTTACAACCCCTTTAAAGTAGTAGTAAACCCAAGCATTAAAGCGGAGTTCCACCCAAAAGTGGAACTTCAGCTCATTTGTCTCCTCTCCCCCTCCGGTGCCACAATTGGCACCTTTCGGAAGGGAGGTGGGAGGGGGGACAGGTATCCTGTTCCCACTTTCGGGAGCCCGGGCCCCTCTCCTTCTCTCCCTGTTGCCCGGCCAGTAGGAGAGAGGAGCAGGGCCTCGCGCATGCGCAGTGGGGTTCCCGGTGTGAAGCCGTAAGGCTACACTGCCGGGTACCCTCAACCGCAATGGCGGCGGCAGCACCCAACAGCTGATGGAAACATCCACTGCGGTGCCGACATCGCGGGACTCCAGGACAGGTAAGTGTCCTATTTTTTTTGGACGGAACACCGCTTTAAAAAATCTGCTGACAGCCAGGGTTTTTTAGCCCTGGTTCACCCCAATGTGACTTGTCATATATCTTGACAGTTCAAAGTCGCATGACATGTCGCACCCCATTTGCAGCAATGGAACCATTTATATAGCTGAGACTAAAGTCACAGCGATTTTGAAAAAGGTTCCTGCACTAGTTTTGTGCGATTTCAGTGTGACTTGCATGGACATCTGTTAAATGAAGTCACACAGATGTCAGGAAGCCGCACATAAAATCGCACTGATAGTCAGCTTTGAAGTACCCCTTAACCAGGTAATGAGCCCCCTGCCTGTCAGCGGTAATGCAATCTGAGCTGTGCATACGCAGATCAGACTGCACTTACAGCCCGCTCTCTGTGCCGCGGCGAAATGACTCCTGTGTGCATGCGCGGGAGAGAAGTCAACTGCAGCCTGGCCATTCAAGTGGCTGAAGATTCTAATCCTGGAAGGAAGACTGGTTTAACATGGAAGCACCAGGGACCAGGGAGAGCTGTGACAGCCCAGCAATGGGGGGCTCTGTTGATAGGTAAGTCTCTCACAATATACTAGTCTGCGCTGCAGACTAGTACACTATGACTGAAACCTGCAGGGGGCACATTGTTTTCATTTTAAGAGACTTTACTACTGCTTTAATAATTTAGATTTTTTTTTTTTTTCTGTATTTACCTTACATTCAATATTTTAATTTTCCCCATGGGGCTTTAAAACAGCAATGCACATAATGAAAGGAAGTTCTTAATAGATGTATAAAAAGTTTTATCCAATATCATGGTTTGAAGTACAGTATAGAGAATCATCTGGTACAGTAACACACATCTTATTCCCCAGTGCAGTAACAAACACATATTAATACACATAATTAGGTTACATAATGTTACATAAATAGCAAGCCCCGACGCGTTTCGACCTGTATATGGTCTCTTCAGGGGGACAGTTGTATCTAAAAAAGAATTACATAAATTAAATTTTTAGATACAACTGTCCCCCTGAAGAGACCATATACAGGTCGAAACGCGTCGGGGCTTGCTATTTATGTAACCTAATTATGTGTATTAATATGTGTTTGTTACTGCACTGGGGAATAAGATGTGTGTTACTGTACCAGATGATTCTCTATACTGTACTTCAAACCATGATATTGGATAAAACTTTTTATACATCTATTAAGAACTTCCTTTCATTATGTGCATTGCTGTTTTAAAGCCCCATGGGGAAAATTATTTTTCTTTAATTCAATTCCGGGGTGCGCAGCCTTTCTTATCTCTTTTATGTGTGTCTTCCTTTTTTCACATTCAATATTTTACTTTGATCAATTGACTCTTTTATTATCTCATGCAATATTTACAAAAAATGAGTCATGTGACCTTCATATCGCATGTGGAATCCTTTAGTGAATTGACCCCATTGTTAACTTCTCCTCAATTCCTATAACTACAGAGGTGAATGAGGGCTTGTTGGTTTACACCGCAACATGATTACATGTCTGTTGGCCAGTGGCAGACCATCCATAGAGGGTGCATGGGGACCGCCCCCCCCCCCCATCCATGTATCCGGCCCCCTGATCTATATGCAGGGCGCCGGACGTATGGATTCCAATGGAGAATTTTTTTTGAAGCATGTGATTAGAGCCAGAGGCTCTAATAGGCTTCAAAGAAGAGTGGGCTCGGAGTGCAGAGCACCACGCCCGAAGCCCACCCAGTTGTGTGACATAATGAATATTCGCTATTGTCACACTGATTCTGCCTCCTGGCCATTTAGGAAGCGGGTCCTGAGACCCGTTTCCCGATTGGCCGAAAGGAGAAGCTACCCCCCCTATTGGCGGGGGGGGGGGGGGAGGAGACGCATGGTGAGGACACCACTGTGATGCCGAGGAGGAGGTGTACAGCGAGGACACTGCTGTGATGCTGAAGAGGAGACACAGGGGAACCCGGCCGCCCATCGCCCGGAGGGAAGTGCTGCCCGGGGTAAGTGTTGCGGGTGATTGACCGGGGGGGGGGGTGATGGCTGTGCACTGTTTGCCCCCCCCCCCCCCCCACAAAAAATATACCACCGGCCACCACCACTGCTGACATAAGCTGATGACAGGCTTTGCTCTGCAATGCATATTTGTCATGTTGCAGCCTTTTTTGTGCTGTTTTTCTTTTCTAAGAATCACATTACTTTTATACAATGTGCTGTGATGTGATAAATGGCCGCCTGCCTCATTTATTTTTAGAGCATGCCAATGCAGCATGTTAGTGTTCTGGCACAATAGAAAATGGGGCTTTCAGCCTTATTGCTGCCTGTACCCCGGTTAGGGAGATTCACCCTCTCTATTTCTCCTGTTTACTATATCCATAGACTAACAGAAAATCATAAATGTTGGGTTGTCACCAGAACAGGAACAGAGGGGAAGTCTTCCAATGGGGACACTAGTTCTGGTGACAGTCAGACTTTGGAGGGACTTCCTCTCACTTCCTGTTTTAAGTATGGGGCAGGAAGTGAAGGAAAATCTCCCCTATGGGACAGAGAAAGGACAGATCCCTTATTCTATCCATAATAATAAAAATAGTTTTTTTATTTTTAGTTCTGTGTGAATGTAACGCGCCAGGACACAGAAGTGTGCATGGGCCCTCAGTGTTCAGAATGATGTGAATACTTTATTGGTATGTGTATTGTGGACACATTACAGAGACTCCTTTCCTCCACACTCCAAGGCAGAACCATACGCCTGTTGTCAGGCTCCGCCCTCTACGTGCGTCACGACGTGACGTTCCGCCCTTCTGCCATTCTCGCCATCTTGATTACCTCGTGTTGAAGCGGAGCTGCTCGGTGAGGGTTTGTGTTGTGTCCGGTGTAAGGGGGGGATGGGAGGCGGTGTCCGGTGTTGGTGTAGGGAGGGCTCTCAGTGTTCGGCCCGGGGAGGCCTCGCTGTGTGGTGTCAGGGAACCGCGGGGCTCTCTGGGTAATGATTGCCAGGCCTCGCTCTGTCTGCTGGATTCTATACTCCCCCGTCAGCCGGTCCTATCCCGGACTAGGCACCGGGGCCTGATCTCCGGGACAGGGACATGACCGGTGTAGAACAGTCTATACATCCCTCTCCTGTGTGTGAGAGCCCGGAGTGTTTTCCCTGGAGGAGGGGGATGTTTGTGAGCTTCATCACCGGAGTCCATGGCAGGGCTGGGGGGACTGCATGGCTCCATATCCCGGGGGGTGTGTAGGGATCCACGGGAGAGAGGTTACCATAGGAAGCCATGGTCTGGGGTGGTAGGAGAATAGGGATCTACTAGGGGGGATGGGTAATGTAGGGATCTAGGGGGGATGGGTAATGTAGGGATCTAGGGGGGATGGGTAATGTAGGGATCTAGGGGGGATGGGTAATGTAGGGATCTAGGGGGGATGGGTAATGTAGGGATCTAGGGGGGATGGGTAATGTAGGGATCTAGGGGGGATGGGAATGTAGGGATCTAGGGGGAATGGGAATCTAGGGGGGTGGTAATGTAGGGATCTAGGGGGGTGGTAATCTAGGGGGATGGGAGTGTAGGGATCTAGGGGGGTGGTAATCTAGGGGGATGGGAGTGTAGGGATCTAGGGGGGTGGTAATCTAGGGGGATGGGAGTGTAGGGATCTAGGGGGGTGGTAATCTAGGGGGATGGGAGTGTAGGGATCTAGGGGGATGGGAGTGTAGGGATCTAGGGGGTGGGAGTGTAGGGATCTAGGGGGGTGGTAATCTAGGGGGATGGGAGTGTAGGGATCTAGGGGGTGGGAGTGTAGGGATCTAGGGGGGTGGTAATCTAGGGGGATGGGAGTGTAGGGATCTATTGTCTGGGGGGGTGGTGGTAATGTAGGGATCTGGGGGGGATGGGAGTGTAGGGATCCATGGTCGGGGGGTGTATGGATCTAGGGGTGGGAGGTTGGAATATAGGGATCCAGGATCTAAGGGGGGGTAGTGTATGGATCTAGGGGGTGATGAAGAAGTAAGGATCCAGGATCAGGGAGGATCTATGATCTGGGGGGGCAGTGTAGGGATTCACAATGACTCAACTCAACTGGGTTATGTCTTGGTGTATTGACTCAAAGTAATACCACAAAATCACAATGACAGCAGGGCAACCAGCACTTTAAAAAGTGGAGGTCAGCAATGGCCGCTCCTTTATTTCTCTTTATATTTTCTGTAAAGTGGGACACCGGACAAATGTCTAAATACCTCTATGATTTATTAGTGGATACAAAGCTGCATTTATTTGCCTTTTATATCTGCTTTCAGTGCACCTTTAGGCTCCATGTGCACCAGAGGCAGAAAAAGTAGCACAAAAATGCTCATAGTGACTATTGTTGCACACACTACACACATGCATCCACAGCAGTTTAAAGCAGAGCTCCACCCAAAAAGGGGAAGCTTTGCTCATCTGCGCCCCCCCCCTCGGCCAAATCTGGTACCTTTTGGGAGGGGGGGGGGGGTTACCTGGTTTTGACAGGTACCCGCTCCCACATCCGGCTGAGTTTGCCCCCTTCCCCCGATGCCTGCCCATTCAGAGTGCAGCACACTTCATGCATGCGCAGTAGGGGACAGGCTGGGAAGCTGAAAGGCTTCACTGCCAGTTTTCCTTAGTGGAGATGGTGGTGACAGACTCAGTAGCTGATTGAAAGAACGACTTGGGTGAGGACACTGCTGGATCCGTGGACAGGTAAATGTCCTAATATAAAAAAAAAAAAGTACTCAAGTTGCCTGGCAAAGTTGTACAGTTACATGACTTCAGGTTACAGTAGTGTGAACCGAGCCGAAAGATCATTTTAGCATGTGGTCTGATGTGCACAAGCTCTAAAGCTGCAAACACACCCAAGCAGAGCGTTTTTTTTTTTTTTTTTTCTCAGAAGCATTTTTTAAGTGTTCACATGCATATTCATGCTTCTACATTTTTTGCTTTAGCCAGCTATAAGGACTGGGGGGCGGAGGCTAGTCCTTACCGGTTAAAAATGCCTTAAAGCGGTGTTCCCGCGCCATCATTGAGGTTCAAGCTAAACACTCATGTGAATTACCATCGCAGTTTGTGTGATTTAGTTTGTCAAGTGTTCAGGTCATTTACAATATTTGACTTTAGGGTCTGTGACAAACTCACCCGGGACGGAGTGAGGGACGTTCCGTGACAGGGTCCTTTCACACGAGCGTTCCGATTTGTTTCATCAGTTCAGTCACATTTTTTCAAAGAAAAAACGGATACGTTTCTTATCAGGTTCTCATCAATTTTACATCAGGTTTTTCTTTTTAAATCCACTACCAATGCAAAACCGGATTCAAAAGGGACCGTTTGTCCATTTACATCTTTTTTTTTTTTTTTTTTTTTCTTCCGTTCTGTGTTTTTTCCAAAAAACAGATGTTGATGTAAACGGATGTAAATAGATGGTTTCATCCGCTTTTCCATAGAGATGCATTGATGTCCTTTTTTCATTTGTCAAGACGGGGGGACGGGCCTCATGGTTTGCTTCTATATGCTTTGGTACACCCAACACAGATTGATACATATTTTCATAACGCTACATTTATTTTCAATCCAAAGAGTTTGGAAAATTGGTCACATGGCCACAAAATAGATACTTTTTCTTGTGTGAAGCTTAGTAAAAAGAAAAGCCCAGGTTATTATATGAGTACATTGAGTATTTGTTTTCCAGCAGCCCTTTTATAATTGTACTGCCCATTTGATGACCCTCAGATGGAAAATGCTGATGAGGTGGTTCTATTTTTATCTGCACTCCATGAAATACTACAATGGACGGAGTACTATAAAGAAGAGGGAACACCGAATTGGTTTGCTTCCAGCATTCTAGTATTGTGAAAAAGGTTATATAAAAGTCATCTGCATGAAATCCCCGGTCCATCCAGATTAACCGCCTTCTGCAGTTCTATCAATTTTATATCTACTTCCTTGAGAAATTTCACAGTTTTGTACTGCAGACACATAGCTATAGGGCCAGTTCACGCCATAGACACGCAGTCCGGATGCATTCCAGATGCTTTTCTGCATGCGCATTTTTGATGCGCGTTTGGTGCAGTCCAGCACTTTTTTTTTTTTTTTTACCCCCTTTTTTTCTTAACCTTAAGGACGTATGCGTTCCGGCTCATTCCAGTGCGTGTTTGATGCATTTTACAGCATTCCAGTACAGTTCAGTGCAGGAAAAATGCAGCACGTTTTACTTATTTTTTTTCTGGAACTGCAAGCACTGGTGTGAACTTTTAATTTGCCATTGAAAATCACATAACCTACTTTAAATGCATTTTTGATGCAGAAAAAAAACGCCTTGGCCTGCATGTGGTGTGAACTGGCCCTTAGCGAATAAAGACATATTTCTTAAAGGTGTTGCAAAGTCTTGTTTTTTTAAAACAAAACAAAAAAAAAGTCATACCTCCCTCTGTGCAAGCGTTTTGCTTGCACAGAGTAGCCTTGATCCTCCTCTTCTGGGGTCTCCCAGCGGCGCTCCTGGCTCCTCCACCCGCATTGAGTGCTCATACAGAGAATTGCTTTCCTTGGGGGCACTCGTGCGGGTATGCTCCTGTGTCCTGCTGCTGGGCCCATTGACAGAGACAGCAAGAATCGGCCCCGGCTCCCACATCATTGGATTTGATTGACAGCAGTGGGAGCCAATGGTTCCTGCTGCTATCAATCTATCCAGAGAGCACCCAAGTCACCGGCTGAAGCTTGTCTGCTCATCCCCATCGCTGGAAAGATCGGGCTCAGGTTAGTAAAAGTGGGGCTCTGGCGGGCTGCTGTGGCACAGGAGGGTTTTCGCCTTAAAGTGGAGTTCCACCCAAAAGTGGAACTTCCACTCATCAGATTCCTCCCCCCCTCCGGTGACACAGTTGGCACCTTTCAGGGGGGAGGGGGGTACAGATACCTGTATATTACAGGTATCTGTACCCACTTCCGGCGTAGATAGCCGCAGAATCAGCGGTTATTTACGCCACTTCCTGCTCCCTCCCCGCTGCCTGCTGGGAAACACACGGGTCCCAGAGGCAGCAGGGAGCATTCGTATTGCGCGGCGCGACTCGCGCATGCGCAGTAGGGAACCGGGAAGTGAAGCCGCACGGCTTCACTTCCTGATTCCCTTACCGAAGATGGAGGCGGCAGCACCCGAGGACGGAGAGACGCTTCGGCCTCGGGTGCGGACATCGCGGGCGCCCTGGACAGGTAAGTGTCCATGTTTTAAAAGTCAGCAGCTGCAGTATTTGTAGCTGCTGACTTTTAAAAAAATTTTTTTCGGCGGCGCTCCGCTTTAATACATAGAATGCATTAAGGTGAAAAACCTAGAGGGTTTACAATCCCTTTAATAGCTTTTTGGTGCACTCTTCGAGTGTTCCCAGAGCCCTGTACAGCGGTGGCAATTTTGAGATGTGACAGTGGCTGCGGGAGGAGGAACCCCCCCACCCAGTGTCATTGAGGGAGGGTTGCCGGGGCATGTTACACCCTATATATGGGTGTAATGTGAGATATGTTCCAAAAGATGCACTTGGCTTTTAAATTTGTGCATGCTTCTTCTGGGTGAAAAATGCATGAAAGCCAACCATGTGCACTAGTAGAATTTCAATCAATATTTTTCATTTGAAGAAAGTTAATTCGTTTTTGCAATGGGGTCAAATCAGCGTTTGTTTTAGGCCACGGTGACACACATTTTGAAGGGGTAGGATGGAAATCTTTCTTGTATTAGTGAAATTCTAACAGTTTGTATATTTTGTTCTGGAAAGTCCATTAGTTAAAAAATAAAATATTAAAAGCAAACTTTCAGTGCTTTCACACTTTGACAATGGAACACTGTACCCAAATGAAATTTTTATAATTTTTTTTTCCCCCACAAATAGAGCTTTTTGGTGGTATTTGATCACCACTGGGTCTTTTATTTTTTGCTAAACAAATAAAAAAAACGTGAAATTTTGGGAAAAACTTTTATTTCTTCATTTCTGTTATAACATTTTGGAAAGAAGTAGGCTTTCTCCTTCACTGAGGGGGCACTAATATGCGGCACTGATGGGCGGGGCACTGGTTGGCATCCCTGATGGGCGGGGCACTGGTTGGCATCCCTGATGGGCAAGCCCTGGTTGGCATCCCAGGCTGGCACCGCTGATGGAGCTGCACTGGACACAGGTGATCACATGGCAAAGAGCCTGTGTCATAGGCTCTTTACAGAGATCGGAGATGCGGTGTGTCAGAGCGACACAACGCACTACCAATTGCTGCGAGTGGCTTATTTTGCTGGAAGTCATATGATGTCCAGTCAGGATAATGGAACCCCCGCCCGGCCTTCATTTTGCTATAGGCCTGGTGGGATGTGGGTAAAGTACTTTCGAACAACATTCATCATGTCAGTGAATGTACTGATGAGAATTATCATGCACAGGGTGCTTAAAAATCTACTACTGTATGGTCAACATAAAGCAGAACTAATGTTAAAAAAAAAAATGCAAACCGTCAGGGTCTTTATTGCAGGAGAGACATACAATGCCTCTTCTACAATAAAGTGACATCATCCCAAGCTGCCCAATTAACACAGTTGAAGACCGACATCAGGAAAAAGCTGGGGAGAAGATGCAGGAGTCGGACCGTTGGAACTAAGGTATGTATTTTAACCTTTAGTACAGTTTTTTAGAGAGAAACCACAAGGCCAGCTCTGTTATCTTCTAGGCCAGTCCTTCTCAAACAGGAATCCTCATGAGGTTGCTAGAAGTTCCTTGAGTAATTACTACCTCTCAGATAAGTAACCACTGTCACCAATAATCTTTTCAGCTGTTTGTACTGACAACATATGTGGGAAACATTCTTCCTCCTTCTTGACCATTGTGCCAATGTTCTGTAAGTTGTAGATAAAAATAGTTTTTGGCAAAATGCAGGCGCCTGTACTTAAAGTGATTGTAAGTGCTATTATTTTTTTCTTAAAATGTTGTTATACTTGCCAGCTTTGTGCAGAGTAGTTGCTTACCTCCAGTTTGGTGGTCCCTTACCAACACTGTCCCTTCAGCAAGGGGGGCTAAGGTGTGTGCATGCCCCTGAGGCAGACTGCGTACTTCCATAGATGGACACAAAGTCTGTAAGCCATGTTCCCGCTCCCTCCTTGCAGAAGTTTGGCTGACAGCAGCAGGAGCCTATGGCACTTAGTTTCCTGTGAAAGCAGAAAAAAAGAGATCAGTGCTGCCGCCAGGACAGTGCTGGAGTGGCTAGAGGTGTCAGGTCAACACCTAATCAGAAACACATGGAAAGTAAGTTACAATGGATCCAATGGCATAGTTCACACCAGTGTAGTCAGTTCCAGTGCATTTCAGTTCCAGAAAAAAAAGTAGAACGTGCTGTTTTTTTTTCCTGCATGGAACTGTGATGGAACGCATCATAAACACCAAAAATGCACCAGACCCCCCAGTACAGTGACAGGAAAAGGAAGAAAAATGTATTAACTTCTCCCATGATCCTCTTCTGGTCACATGCACATCGGGACAAGATGGCGCATAGAAGGCTGTATCTGGACACTGATAGGCTCTATCAACTGTGGATGTACCCAATAACGCCTTCTCTCGCAGGCAGTCTCAGCAGTGCAGTGGCCATAATGAATAAGCCTACCAGGGCAGACATCTTTTCTACACAACAGTATGCTGTTAGGTTTATTAATCATAAATCCATCTAATTGACCTGCAGAACAACATGGTTTGTGAAAAGCTGTGTAGAATTTTAGGCGCCCGGTTATAGATTTTAAAGCGGAGTACCAACCAAAAGTGGAACTTCCGCTTATTTGTCTCCTCTCCCCCTCCAGTGCCACAATTGGCACCTTTCAGGGGGAGGGGGGACAGGATACCTGTGTTTGACCAGTATCCTGTTCCCACTTCTGGGAGTCCGGGCCGTGGCCCGTAACATGACCCCGGGGCTCCCTTCTCCTCTCCCTGTCGCCGGGCCAGTAGGAGAGAGGAGCGGGGCCTCGCGCATGCGCAGTAGGGTTCCCAGCGTGAAGCCATAAGGCTATACTCCTGGGCTCCCCCACCCGCAATGGCGGCGGCAGCAGCAACCGATGGCTGATGGAAACATCAGCTTCGGTGCCGACATTGCGGCACTCCAGGACAGGTAATTGTCCTATTGTTAAAAGCCAGCAGCTGCAGTATGTGTAGCTTTTTTTTTTTTTTTTTTCTTTTCTTTTCTTTTTTGGGCAGAACACCACTTTAATGGATAAGTTCACATTTGGTAAGGACCCAACTGAGGCAACAAATAGGAAACTACTAGTAAATGGGCTAAAAATGTTTTGTGGACTTCCTCTGGTGTGAACAGTGCTTAGCATGGATTTTTCCTTTTTAAAGGATTTAATTTTGACATGCTGAAAAATGTAGTAGGAAGTCTATTTAAAGCTAAACCTTTATTTAATTCGCATTTTGTACTCTGGGAAGCTTATTCAATCTATGGGATGCAAAATTACATCCAGCCATTCAGAGCCTGTTTTACTTGGCTGTCAACTTTGATTTATTTTCCACAGTCTGTTTCAGGAGAAATATTTATTCATTTTTGTTTTTTTTTTGTTTTAGGTCCATTATGAATCAGGAAAAACTAGCAAAACTTCAGGCTCAGGTCCGGATAGGTGGTAAGGTTAGTACTTTTTTTGATTATGTCCTTGGCTCTTTAAATTCTTTTGGTTTGTTCATTCGACTTTGAAAGCCCAACTTACACTAAAAAATATTTTGTTTGTATTGTTGGGAAGTATTAAAACCTCTTCCTTTTTTTCTGCTGTCTTTTGTTTTGGAGAGATTTTTCTCACTTCCTGTCTTGGTTACACGATCTCTCACACACAATATGTCACTGGTACAGGATGCATTAATTATTCCTTTTACATATAGACAGAGGCATTCAAACTGCATTTTAATTGTAGGTGTACACCCCATTCACATTTGTGTGACTTGGGACATCAAAGTCACATGACAAGTTGAACCCCATGTTTTCCAACGATAACTATTCATATATGTGCGACTTAAAGTCACAGTGACTTCAAAGTAGTTGTACCTGTATGTTTTACATGCAGCAGTGGGGTCCGACATTGCAGAGGGACAAGAAGTCACATCTAAGCTGCATCCATCCTATAGTGCATCACAGTTACACTCCAAAGTCAAGCAAATGGGAATATGACAAAGCATTCACTGATATTGTGAGAAGAGGGTGATACACACACACACACGCGATCCTCAAAATATAGCCAGTTTTCTATTAAAATAGAAACTTACAGTGTGGATCGAAAGTTTGGGCACCCCAGGTAAAAATGTGTATTAATGTGCATAACTAAGCCAAGGAAAGATGGAAAAAAATCTCCAAATGGCATCAAATTACAGATTAGACATTCTTATAATATGTCAAAGAAAGTTAGATTTTATTTCCATCATTTACACTTTCAAAATTATAGAAAACAAAAAATGGCATCTGCAAAAGTTTGGGCACCCTGCAGAATTTATAGCATGCGCTACCCCCTTTGCAAAGCTGAGACCTGCCAGTGTCATGGATTGTTCTCAATCATCGTCTGGGAAGACCAGGTGATGTCAATCTCAAAGGTTTTAAATGGCCAGACTCATCAGACCTTGCCCCAACAATCAGCACCATGGGTTCTTCTTCGCAGTTGTCTAGAAAAGTAAAAATAGTTGATGCTCACAAAGCTGGAGAAGGCTATAAGAAGATAGCAAAGCGTTTTCAGATGTCAATATCCTTTGTTCGGAATGTAATTAAGAAATGGCAGTCATCAGGAACAGTGGAAGTTAAAGCAAGATCTGGAAGACCAAGAAAAATATCAGACAGAACAGCTCGCATGATTGTGAGAAAAGAAATTCAAAACCCACGTTTGACTGCACGATCCCTCCAGAAAGATCTGGCAGACACTGGAGTTGTGGTACACTATTCTACTATAAAGAGATACTTGTACAAATATGGTCTTCATGGAAGAGTCATCAGAAGAAAACCTCTTCTACGTCCTCACCACAAAAATCAGCGTTTGATCTTTGCAAATGAACATATAGACAAGTCTGAGGCATTTTGGAAACAAGTTTTGTGGACCGATAAGGTTAAAATAGAACTTTTTGGCCGGAATGAGAAAAGGTACGTTTGGAGAAGAAAGGGCACAGAATTTAATGAAAAGAACCTCTGTCCAACTGTTAAACATGGGAGTGGATTAATCATGCTTTGGTGATGTATTGCAGCCAGTGGCACAGGGAACATTTCACGAGTAGAAGGAAAAATGGGTTCAATAAAATTTCAGCAAATTTTGGATGGTAACTTGATGCCATCTGTGAAAAAGCTGAAGTTAAAGAGAGGATGGCTTCTACAAATGGATAATGATCCTAAACACACCTCAAAATCCACGTGGGATTACATCAAGAGGCGTAAACTGAAGGTTTTGCCATGGCCTTCACAATCTCCTGACCTCAACATTATTGAAAATCTATGGATAGACCTTAAAAGGGCAGTGCGTGACAGACAGCCCAGAAATCTCAAAGAACTGGAAGACTTTGTAAGGAAGAATGGGCAAAGATACCTCAAACAAGAACTGACTCCTGGCTGGCTACAAAAAGCGTTTACAAGCTGTGATACTTGCCAAAGGGGGCAGTACAAGATATTAACTCTGCAGGGTGCCCAAACTTTTGCAGACGCCATTTTTTTGTTTTCTGTAATTTTGAAAGTGTAAATGATGGAAGTAAAATCTAACTTTTTTTGACATATAAGAATGTCTAATCTGTAATTTGATGCCATTTTTCCATCTTTCCTTGGCTTCGTTATGCACATTAATACACATTTTTACCTGGGGTAAATCGATCCCCACTGTATTATAGAGCCTATACAGCGCTGTGTTACAGCAGCAGGATGGGAACTTCCTGTCCTGTTCCTGCAGCAAAATCGTGTTGAGCTGAGCGCTGCTCAGCCATTTATATGCAGTTTTGTACTTTCTAAATTAATACAAAGCTTTCTCTTAATTAGCTGAAGTGGCCAGATGATGTTATGATCTCTGCCTCAGCAAATTAGAGGAAGCTTTTTATTCCTTTCAGAACTCACAAAGCTTCTTGTGAATGGCTAAGCAGGAGGGGGACGGGAAGGATACCGTGTGTAGGTAAGCCTCAGTGCGGATAGCCGCTGCATTTGTTTGGACCAGCTGGTTCTCTGGTTCCTTCTGCTGGACCCTATGTTGGTGCAGTACACAATAGTGAGCTAGGGATCAGGATGGAACCACATTGTGCTGCAGGAAATGGAGATCTAATACTCACAAGTGTTGAACAGAGCAAAGATCCAATGATCAAGTAGTACAAAGCTTCCCCTTTTACAGACCCTTTCCTTGTTACAGCTTTTTAACCAGTCTTTAACCCATACTTTTTGCCAGCCTTTTTAACACTATATTAAAACTTGATATGCTCTATAATTATAGTGCTGTACTGAGTTTTTACATTTGTCACAATGCCTGCTGTTTTTGCTTTATCTTAGGGCACAGCCCGCAGAAAGAAGAAGGTTGTACACAGAACAGCAACAGCAGATGACAAGAAACTTCAGAGTTCTCTCAAGAAACTGGCCGTAAATAATATTGCTGGAATTGAAGAGGTAATGCTGTTTGGGATCAAGTGGAAATCAGCTTCTGTTCTGCCCAATAAGCAAATATTTCACACTATTTCTATCCCAAGCAAAAAGTATTTTCCTCTGGTGTGGTGGCTAGTTTTCAATGGCGAAGAATATATTTTATTTAAGTGACATGACACAAACATCTTAAAAAGACAAAATATTCATAAAATTGTGCATGAACTGAGTTGGATTAAAGGGAAACTATAGATGTAGAACTTTTTCTTTTTTTTTTTTGCAGGTAAATATGATTAAAGATGATGGCACGGTTATCCACTTTAACAATCCCAAGGTCCAAGCATCCCTCTCCGCCAACACATTTGCCATTACCGGCCATGCAGAATCCAAGCAGATCACAGAAATGCTCCCAGGGATCCTAAGTCAGCTGGGTGCTGACAGCCTCACAAGTCTCCGCAAGCTAGCTGAACAGTTCCCTCGGCAGGGTAAGGGACCTTCTTTGTCATCAGTTCAGTCATTTCTTCACTGGGCTGTGTTGGCATATCTTTTATAGTGTATCCAAAAAGGTTTTAGATAGATTAGGGAAAAGTTGTTATAACCCATGTCAAGTATTTTTTTTTTCCTGCCTTAAGGAGATAAGGATAATCTCTCCAAAGTTAAGGAGATCTTTCCTACCTGCAATCACTAGAGCAATTGTCCCATTGAAAGATTTCCCCACAAATCCTGTTGAGGTTGCAACAAATTAACCACTTGCTGAATGCCCTATAGCAAGTTTACTGCTACAGGGACGGCAGCTGTGCACCGGACCGCGTATACACGTGATTCCGGACTTCCACCTGCAGGGGGCACACTGTCGATCTGTGGGTGCCGGTGTCTTGCCGACAAAGTTCCCTCGGCGGATAAGGACCCCCCCTTACTTCGCAGGCGCAGCGCTTGCGCAGTACGAACTACTAGGAGCTGCCGAAGATAGCCGAAGCAGAAAATCTTCAATCAGCTGTACACGGCGCCTGGATCCAGGTTCAAGCCCCACCATCCAAGTGGACCTAGAGGGAGAATAAAAAAGTGCAGAGCGAAGCGAGGCCGTGCCCGAAGCGTGGCGAGCAAAGCGAGCCCGCGAGGGGCCCTCTTACAGGCGCCGTGTACAGCTGATTTCCAACTATTACGCTTCGGCTATTTCCGCAGGCGCAGCGCCTGCGCAGTAGAGGGGGGTCCTTATCCGCCTAGGAACTTTCTCGACAGAACACCGGGCACTCAATGTCTTCCAACACTCGCCAATCGTCTGTAAAGTACACAGAACAGAACAGTACAATCCCTGCTCTGACAGGGGGTAAGGGATGGATTCTGTGTTCCTGCAAAACACACAAAATAAACACCCTGGATGTTTAACTCCTTCTCAGCCAGTGTCATTCATACAGTGACCAGTGTCTGGTTCCTGCAAAGTGTCAGAATGTCTGCTGTAATAGCACAGTCCCACTATAAGTCGTCACTATTGCTAGTAAAAAAAAAAAAAAAAATTATTCCATAAATATATCCCATAGAGTGTAGATGCTATAACGTTTGTGTAAAGCAATCAATGTACACACATTGGGATTTTTTTTTTAACAAAAACGTAGCAGAATACATATTGGCCTAAATTTATGAAGAAATTTAGATTATTTAAAAATCTATTTGATGCGTCTTCTAGCCAAAATTTAAAAAAAATATACACTATTTTTTTTTTTTTTTTTTATAATTTTCGGTCTTTTATGTTTATAGCGCAAAAAATAAAATTACGCAGTGGTGGTCAAATACCACAAAAAGCTTTATTTGTGGGGGGAAAAAAATGACATTTTATTTTGGTGCAGAGTTGCACGACCGTGCATTTGTCAGTTAAAGTAACAAAGTGGTGTATCGCAGAAAATGGTCTGGTCATGAAGGGGGGGGGGGGGTAAATCTTCCGGAGGTCAAGTTGTTAGATTTGAAAAGTGGGTTACCAGGCCAGATAAAGCATTTTGAATCCTGACACAGACATCAATAAAACACTAACTGGGGATCCACCTTTCCTTGGTTTATCCAAACTAAAAAATGTGGATTTGGATGTCCTTTGAAAAAGTAAAAATCTTTTAAACAGAGCACGTAGCAGTTTAGACTTAATGAGATGTAAAATGTAGTTTGTGTGCACATGCCTATTTCCTGTGAAGAGCATCCTAATACTGCACTCGGACACATACAGAAGGAAAGCTGCCTATCGTTATTGTGCGTACTAAAATATTAGGCTTCATATTTAGCTATATTTACTTTTACTTTGTTTCTCAGCTTCAGTCGGGGGGGGGGGGTTTAAAGTGATTGTAAAGGCTCTTTTTTTCTTTTTTGTTTAAATAATAAATATGCCTATACTTACCTGCTCTGTTCAAGGGTTTTGCACAGAGCGGCCCTGATCCTCCTTTTCTGGCGGCGCTGCTCCTCCTCATTGGGTGTCTCCACGGAGATCTGCATTCCATGGGGGCACTCATGCGGGCGCATTCCCGAGTCCTGCTGCTGCGTCCATTGACACAGAAAGCAGGACTCGGCCCTGGCTCCCGTGTCACTGGATTTGATTGACAGCAACGGGAGCCAATGGCTCCTGCATCTATCAATCTATCCAGTGAAGACCCGAGACAGCGGCTGGAGCTGCTCTGCTCATCCTTTAACGTTGGACCAATCGGGCTCAGGTAAGAAAAAAGGGGACTCTGGGGGGCAGCTGTACCACAGAACATTTTTCACCTTAATGCATAGAAAAACCCTGAGCCTTTACAACTCCTTTTAAAGTTTGACATTGCTTGCCATTTCAACTTCCTGTCCTGTCTCCCAGCTTCTGAGTGTTTAAAGTGGAACTTTACTCTCCCAATCAACATTGGCTATTATTAATCCTTATGCTGCTAGCATTAGTAAATAGATAGGAAAGTATATCGTATAACTTAAACTTTTGATGTCACATATTCCAGGAGTCTTTATGAGGGGAGGAAAAGTGGAGGAGTTTTCTCAGCCAAGCACATCCTCGTGCCTACATGCTTGAGCTAGGGGCAGATGAATTAGGAAGTAAATGCTACATAAGTCATCTGCTCTTACTCAAGAAGACCAGGGGCAGAAATGCTGGGGGGGGGGGGGGGGGGGTTTAAAGAGATTTCTCAACAAAATAGAGCATGGAGACATGGATGGATGGGTGAGTTTGCTTTGAATATTAAAAATGAATGAAATCGTGTTTTCGGTTTGTGATGCTCAGATGCAGTGAAGATCATATTTAGGGTTGGATAGTTCATATGGCAGTATCTCAGGCTCAATGAATTAAGACAACAGTTTCCACAGCGCTTTACAAATTGTGGGCAGACAGAGTTACAGTACAATTCAATACAGGAGGAATCGGAAGGCCCTGCTCATTAGAGCTTACAATCTAAAAGCTAATAGGGAGGCAAATGTATATATCTTTCATACCATAACAGTAGAAATGTAAACTGAGTGATCAGGTTCTTGCATAAGTGGAGTCTTGATTAATTCTCTTTAAAACTTGGCATGCTCAGTATTTTTTTTTGTAAAGATGCTGCTGACAGAATCAACCACCAGCTTATGTAGTCTCTAATTGCGTTTGGATTTTCATATCTTTTTATACTGCAGGGAATGCAGCTCCTTTGCTATAGCCATAGAGGCTGCTTAAGGGATAATTTGGTGGCTTGCCTTTTGGTTGGTTTAAAAATAGCCAACAGCTGCCATGTACACCCATGCTTGCCACTAAAACCATATGCTACTATAAATGCGTTCTAACAAGGCTGGGGACAGCTGTCTACAACCTACATGTTACATTGCGTTTTCTGTCGCCAGTTGATTTTCAGTCTTTTCCAGTTTTATTTCAACTGTTAGTTACTAGGTGGCATTATAACAATCTTCCTCTGTGTTTGTTTTAGTATTGGATAGTAAGGCACCTAAACCAGAGGACATAGAAGAGGAAGATGACGATGTCCCTGGTAAGTAATTTGTGAAGCCGGAAACTCAAATATTCCATCATGGTGTTGCTCCTCCCTCTCTTTCCCTGTCTGTCTCCAATGTTTCCATTAACATTCCAGTGTGGAATTCCAAGGAGAGCTAGCAGGTGTGGCTTACCAGCGGCAGAATTTGTCCTACACTGTTCTTGTGTACATCCAGGGCTGCTGAAATAGTAAAGCTTTTATGTATATGCACTGTATTAACAAATATTGCAATGTATATGCTTTAGAGGCATAAATTCTGGGGGCTTACAAAGTGTTTTACATTACCATTGGAGATTCCTAACTTTCACAGTACTCTGTTGAACTACAGTGAGATCCTCCTATTTGCTTGGATTAATGAATGGAAAAAAAAAAAAAAAAATCAGTGTAGTTTTATGTAATCAATAGTTTTTTTCTTTTTTTATTACTACTAGTTCAGCTACCTAAATTCTGCCCTAATGTTATTTCTTAGTCCTCTTTATAGCAGAAACCAGACTGAGCTGTACAGGATTTATATATTTAGTATCTCACAAAAGTGAGTACACCGCTCATGGTTTTTTTAAGTACCGTATATACTCGAGTATAAGTCGTTCCGAGTATAAGTCGAGGCCCTAATTTACCACAAAAAAAATGGGAAAAACGTATTGACCCGAGTATAAGACGAGGGTGAGAAATTCACAGCTACTGTAAGTGGAAAAGAGGGTCAACAATGCCCATTTGCAGCCTCACTGTGCCCATTTGCAGCCTCACTGTGCCCATTTGCAGCCATAGGTCCCCTGAACTTCAAACTCGGTAGTTAAGGGTTCCTAGATGCCCCCTAGCTGCAGCCAAAATTTGGAGTCTCTGAACCCAAAGGGTCCCGAAATGACATTGCTGCAGATTGACACAGTTGACCAAATTTGGGGCCCCGTATCTCAGGGGTTTCTGCTAAGAACCCCAAATTTGGTGTGCAAACCCAGTGGAACTAGCACCATACACTTTTCAAAGCTGGTGTTTCTAGCACCAAGTGGCCCCGAGATACAGGGCCCCAAAATTCAGTTCAGAAAATGTCAAGCACTTTTCTGCAGCAGAGAATGACATTTTCCGAACCGGTTTTGGGGCCCCGTATCTCAGGGCCACTTGGTGCTAGGAACTTCAGCTTTGGATATGTTGTGGTACCAGTTCCACTGGGTTTGCACACCAAATTTGGGGTTCCTAGCACCAAGTGGCTCTGAGATACGGGGCCCCAAAGTCGGTTCGGAAAATGAAATTTTTTGCTGCAGAAAAGTGCTTGAGTATAAGTCGAGGGGGGCACTTTCAGCACTAAAAAATGTGCTGAAAACTTCGACTTATACTCGAGTATATACGGTATATTATATCTTTTCATGTGACAACACTGAAAAAATTACACTTTGCTACAATGTAAAGTAGTGAGTGTACAGCTTGTATAACAGTGTAAATTTGCTGTCCCCTCAAAATAACTCAACACACAGCCATTAATGTCTAAACCGCTGGCGACAAAAGTGAGTACACCCCTAAGTGAAAATGTCCAAATTGGACCCAATTAGCTATTTTCTCTCCCCGGTCTCATGTGACTCGTTAGTGTTACAACGTCTCAGGTGTGAATGGGGTGCAGGTGTGTTAAATTTGGTGTCATCGCTGGTCACTGAAAGTTCAACCTGGCACCTCATGGCAAAGAACTCTCTAAGGATCTGAAAAAGAATTGTTTCTCTACATAAAGATGGCCTAGGCTATAAGAAGATTGCCAAGACCCTGAAACTGAGCTGCAGCACGGTGGCCAAGACCATACAGCGGTTTAACAGGACAGGAAGCCTCTTCTAAAGATGATGCACAAGAAAGCCCGCAAACAGTTTGCTGAAAACAAGCAGAATAAGGACATGGATTACTAGAACCATGTCCTGTGGTCTGATGAGGCCAAGATTAACTTATTTGGTTCAGATGGTATCAAGCGTGTGTGGTGGCAACCAGGTGAGGTGTAGAAAGACAAGTGTGCCTTGCCTGCAGTGAAGCATGGTGGTGGGAGTGTCATGATCTGGGGCTGCATGAGTGCCGCCGGCACTGGGGAGCTACAGTTCATTGAGGGAACCATGAATGCCAACATGTACTGTGACATACTGAAGCAGAACATGATCACCTTCCTTCGGAGACTGGGCCACAGGGCAGTATTCCAACATAACGACCCCAAACACACCTCCAAGACGACCACTGCCTTGCTAAAGAAGCTGAGGATAAAGTTGATTGACTGGCCAACCTAAACCCTATTGAGCATCTCTGGGGCATTCTCAAATGGAAGGTGGAGGAGCACAAGGTCTCTAACATCCACCAGCTCCGTGATGTCGTCATGGAGGAGTGGAAGAGGACTCCTGTGGCAACATGTGAAGCTCTGGTGAACTCCATGCCCAAGAGGGTTAAGGCAGTGCTGGAAAATAATGGTGGCCACACAAAAAATTGACACTTTGGATCCAATTTGGACATTTTCACTTAGTGGTGTACTCACTTTTGTTGCCAGCGGTTTAGACAATGATGGCTGTGGTTTTTTTTTTTTTTTTTTTTTTGGTTTTTTTTGTTTTTTAATTCCACAACGGTGAAAACCCTATTTTCAGCTGATAATTTTTGGCAGCCAAAATTTTGGTGCATCACTAGTTTTCAGGCATTGGAAATAATTACAAACGTCTTTTTTTGGAGGTTAACACAATTCACATATGCAGCATGTATTTGGACTGCTCTTTGGCTGGAGTTTTTATTTTATTTAATTCAAAAAGCTGCATATTGCAGGTTACACCATTTGTAGTATTGTATTTCATAGGATCAGGTTTAATTGTTTACACTTTTCAGGTGTATGGTGGCTGTTCTAATTTTTCTAATTTTCTTTTTCCAGAACTTGTAGAGAATTTTGATGAAGCATCGAAGAACGAAGCAAATTGAAAAACGTAAATCCTTGGAAGTTGACATGGACTTGATTTTAACAAAAAAGCGAAAAAAAATCAGCTGTGTGGTTCCAAAGTTTTACCATGGAACATCATGTGTTAATAGTTCCATAATATAAATATTTTGTATTTTAACAGTGCTACTGCAGCATTTTTCTTGCTGTTTATTTTGCGTTTTGCACTTCCCTCCCAGGACTTTTGGACAAAGTGGGGAAAAAAAAAAGTAATCGCAACGTTTTGTGTCCGCTCCACATAGCTGCTTGGTGAGCCAAAAGCTCTAGTAACACTTATATTGTTTCCCTATTCCTGTAGACATAAAGGAAAACTTCTTAAAATTGTTTTTCCCTAAATCAATCTGTTTCCTTTTTTCAACATTTTAAATACCAAGTTCACCGAGCACCAGTTTAATTTCTTGGGTGGATGTCCATAGGTTAAATAACCCACAAACCTCTTGTGTGTTTGAGTACTTAGGTTTCCACAAGATCACTGGATCTGTATACCTAGCTCCATCCATTGTGACCCATTTTAAGTATTTTCCAAGGTGTGAACCATTTGATTGTAATAATGATCCTGATGGCCCATAGACAGCCTTAACCACCAGAGTTTAGGATTTTCTGAAGGTGTTAGTTCAGCCACCGTCTGGTAATCGATTTGGTAAACTGACTGCTGGTTATTGCTCTCTTGTTGATTACTTGCTTTTCCTCCTTTCTTACTTTTATTCTTCTCTCTGTCCTTCAGGCTTCTCGGCAACCCTGTTCCTTGCATAACATTATTCCCAGCCCCCAGACTTTTGATTATATCTGCTTTGGCTACCATAGGTATTCTGGACCAGTCAGTTCTACTTCCCCGGTCCACCTATGGTTTCAAAGTATGATCATTGGGGGCAACAGAAACTACAATAGCATGTACAGGGGACATGCTATCGTGAGAACATGATGAATGACGGATAAGGGATCCAATAATGCATCCCTGCTTTTACTACTGTTATGGATTGTGACATAAAGGGCTCTACTTTTGTGGATAGTTTTCAGTAGCTTAAAGGAAACCTCAATTTTATTTGGCTGAATAATGTTTTGAAATAGTAATTTGAGATTTATCTTGCTTGTTTTGGAACAGTGCAGCATCTATTCAGCTTTACCACGGTTAAATGCCTACCCAGGAGGTTTAAAATTCCCACATAGGTGAATGTCACAGTTGCAGGCTGCCACTGTAGAACAGTGGGTTGCAAATTAAACCTGCTACTAAGCATTCAAAAATATCCCGTGTAATGCTGATTAATTTACAGATGTTTGTTTCTTATGATTGCATTATGGTGTAGAATCCAGTGATTTATGGCAGATGAGGATTATCTGGAGACTTTCAGTTTACTGAACTTTTAAATCCTGTAGCATTCACACTGAGGTCCTGTGTAGACCAATCGTGCACACACTATTAATTGTACTTTGTCAGGTGCTCAATATAATTACAGGCAGTCCCCGAGTTACAAAACCTCCAACTTACATTCAACTCATACTTAAGAACCTAGGCAGCGTGATGTCACGCTGGTCCTGGAAACTGCCGGGTGCCCATCTTGCTGCTCACCGCATGCTGCCATCTACTGTCCAGTAGACCTGTCAGCAATCCCACATCACTGCATTGCCAGTTAACCTTTCCCTATGCTATGTAAAGTTAAAAAAAAAAAATTGGGGGGCTGGAGTTACTTAAATACCCATTTCAACTTAAAGACAAATTCAACTCAAAGCGAAGTTCCAGATGTTTCTGTGTTTATTAGAAGTCAGCTGCTACAAAAAGTGTAGCTGCTGACTTTTATTAAACACACACTCGCCTGTCCCATGATCCAGCGATGCGGCCGCCTGAAGCCATGGTTCTCTCCCCGTCATCACTAGTGTGGGCACCCGGCTGTGACGGCTTGCGGCTTCACAGCTGGGTGCGGACTGCGCATGCGCAAGTCGCGCTGTGCGTCCTGAATGGCCTGGCAATCTTCTTTGACATGTCACAGGGAGGAGGGAGAGGTGAACTTCCGTTCGAGTCGCCTAGGCGGCCTGATCGAAAGTGGGAGCTTTGGAAGTTTTGGGTGTCAAAACTAGGTACCGGCTCAAACCCCCCCCCTCAAAAAAATGAAATGCTGAATGTGGCATGTCAGGAGTCCTTAAAGCGGAAGTTCCACTTTTGGGTGGAACAACGCTTTAAGAACAAACCTACAGAACCTACCTTGTTTGTTACCTGTAGACTGCTTATAGTAAAAAAAAAAAAATGTTGTCAAGAAAAAGCAGGAGACGTGCCCTAACAGTTCAACAGACTTCAATCGCATCACACCAGCAACTTCCTCCTCCACAACCAATATGGGCCATATAATCAAGTTCAAGCAGTACCCAGCTGAAATATATAGTTACAGGTTCTTAAAATGAGAGACTAGACTTCACCCTCCGTGTCACAGACCAGAAACTTTGTGTGTTATGGTATATGTCCCAGACTTAAAGTAGAAGTCCACCCTAACACTCCCTGCATCTACAGACATCCACGATCTAACACTAACCTATTCAACCCCGTAAAGATGAAATCGTTATACATACCTTTTTTTTTTTTTTTTAAGCCGATCCCACGCTGAGCTATCAAGCTATCATCTGTGTCTCTGCTGTGGAGGCGGGTGCAGAGGACACAGCCGACAACGGAAGCCCCATAGTAATACTATGGGTGACGTCACTCTCCATTCATTTCACAGCCATTGTTGGCCATGTCCTCTACAGCGCTTCTGCCGCTGGAGATCGGATCAGCTTCAAAAAAGGTACGTATGTTGATTTCTTCTTTACAGGGCTAGATAGGTTAGTGTTAGATTGTGGCTGTCTGTAGATGCAGCGATTTAAGTTTTAGGGTGGACTTGCACTTAATGCAATAAGGACACATATATAAGTTGCTATTCGTAATGCCACCAGAGCCAATGGCCATTAAAAGCCACAGAGGCATTTATGATGTAGTTCAATATAATGATAGTCTAGGAGAACGCAGCCACACAAACACTAGGTCAATAATGTCCCTTGGTAACAAGCTGGGATTGTGTATAGATGGTAATGTTGTGCTGTAAAATTGCAGATGGTAATGTCATAATGGTGCTGAGCACACTGCTGGATATTCCAGTGGAACAAATCTTGCACAATAAATATATCGACTGTGATCTTAAAACATGGTAAATGTCCTTAAACGTATATGCATTTGTGGGCAAATAGTGTCATGTGGTCTTACCCAGTGTGCTATAGTCCTGGCAAGGTCAACCCCAATTGGGCTGTAGTGAGCGTGGAAAGACATCCATTGCAGCTGACAAAGGATTTCAAAAAACAGTGGTATGGAGCAGCCTTTTTCAAACAGGGTGCCTTGGCAAAATGCCTAAAAATTATATACAAGTCAGTGGATGAAGGCTGCCTTTTAGTTACAGTAAGTCACAAATTTTCATTGTGCCATCATTACAACCTTCTAGCTGCCGGCGTCCTAACGACCAGTGGCATCAGTTGATAATGAGGATGTCAGTCGCCTGCACAGCATCCTTGTTTGATCCTCCCCTGCCCCTCTCCATCAGCGTTGGGGTCACATTAGCAGAGTGATGGACAGAAACGTTGGAATACTAGTGAGTACCAGTTTGTATTTGCTTCGGAAGAATAAATCGCCTCTAAAGTCCTACATGGACTTGTGGATGTTGATGCATTACGTCAAACTATTCGAATAGTTTTTACATTTTAGAATGGGGTGCCTCAAGACTGGCCATCAGTTTTAAAGGGTGCTTTGATTGAAAAAAGGTTGAGACACAATGGTATGGAGTATGACTCGCTAGAGACTAAGTAAACACACATGCAGTGAAGTAACCTAGTGGGTAGCAAGTTGGATTCTTCTGCACAGATGGAGCCACATGTGAGCTGATGCATTTTACCTGTGCCAGGCTTCCTCAGGGGGCATGGCTATTTTCTTTTCTACTGAGGGACACAGTCTTTAACAACTTCAGCCCTGGAAGGTGTTACCACCTTAATGACCAGGCCATTTTATAGAGATACAGCACTGTGTTACTTTAACTGACAATTGGGCGGTCGTGCGACGCTGTAGTCCAAAAAATTGCAGAGGTGATCAAATACCACCAAAATAAAGCTCTATTTGGGGGGAAATACCCCCAAATAGAGCTTTATTTTGGTGGTATTTGATCACCTCTGCAATTTTTATTTTTTACGCTATAAACAAAGAAAAAAAAAAAACAATTTTGAAAAATAAAATTTTACATTTTGCCATAAAACATATCCAATAAAAAAAAAAACTTAAAATCGAATTTCTTCATTAATTTAGGCTAATATGTATTCTGCTACATATTTTTGATAAAAATACTCCCAATAAGCGTATATTAATTGGTTTGTGCAAAAGATGCGTCTACAAATGAGGGTATATGTGTGATTTTATATTTATATATATATATATATATATATATATATATATATATATATATATATATATATATATATATATAAATATAAATTTTTTTTTTCATTTGTAATGGAGTTGATCAGTGATTTTTAGCGGGACTGCGACTTTGCGGCGGACTGATCGGACACCTAGCTGACACTTTTGTTACTCTTTTGGGAACCAGTGATCAGTGCTAAAAATATGCACTGACATTGTATTAATGTCACTGGCAGAGAAGGGGTTACCATCAGGGGCGATGAAAGGGTTAACAGTGTTCCTCAGTGTGTTTCTAACTGTGTGGGGGGATGGGCTCACTGCATGGACACTGATCCTTGTTCCTGAATAGCAGGAACACTAGATCATAGTGTCCATGCCTTTCTGTCTCTGCAGGAAGCGATTGCAGGTTCCCCCTGTGGCCAATTGGTGTGCGATCGCGGCTTCGGAGGCGCGTGCCCATTGACAAAATCACATACAGGTACGCGATTTTGCACAATAGAGCCGCCTTGCTGCAGTATATGTATGAGAGGCGGTTGGGAAGTGGTTAAATCTATGGGCTATACTGCCACCTAAAGGAGAAGAGAATTGGATAATGGCAAACAACTGGTCTAGCCTAAGATAACCCCCTCTGCTTTCAGCACTTGCACTTTTCATCTGCTGTGTTAAAGACCAACTTTTTTTTTTTTTTTCTCTAGAACCCTGTGTACTTTAATTTTTTTTTTTTTCAGTAAAGACTCTTCTACTTCACTCCTGGGGCTTCAGCACTTCGATTTCAGCTCACCGGCACTATTGTCATTAGCCTGGCTTGTGGAGTACTGCAACTGATGTTGTGGGAATAGCCTTGAAGAGGCTTTCAAGCAGTGGGATCTACACAGGGCAATTGCCATAGTCGTTCTGATAAAGACTAATATTATACAGGATTAAAATAGTGCCAACAGTTTGTGCAGAACTTTACAGTATAAAGGGAGAAAGTACTGTTAATACAATAATATACAAGAGTGCCCTGCACATATGAGCTTACAATCTAATAGCTATCATGCAAGTTTATGATTTCAGGTTCTGCCTTTTGCTGTCAGGAGGCACTCTACTAAATCTTTATGTGACTCTTGAGCTTTTTGTCATCAAGCAACTGTTTCAAGATCTGCAAGGCTACCACCAAGTCTTCTGTTCTCCAGTGGAACATTCCAGCCTCCTCTAATAACAGCTTTGCATATAAGATTCTACAGGCGAGACTGAGCGACAGGCAGTCCACAGGTTTATGTTGTTTTTTTGGGCCTTTTAGCATTTGCTGTGTTGCACAACCCTCGGTTGGACTGCTTTTGAATGTCCCTAAGGGTTAAAGATGACTTTTGTTCCTCAGTCGAAAGAAAAAAAGATTTTGTGCTAAAAAATTATTTTAATGCATTCCATTGAGGGAGACGGGTCCTACACCCCCTTGTTTATGATCATGCTCTCAGTACTGCTTTACTATAAATCTGAGGTATGCTGATGGTAGGTGGGGTTATATGGGGCTGGTCTAAAGTTTTTATGTTTGCCAGTGTCCATTCCATTCTGTCTGTATGTGGCAGTATAACCCAAAGGTTAAAGACTTATGTCACAAACAGGACTCCAAAAAAATAGATTTTATGATAAGTCCTGTTATATTTGAGCAAGTGCAGAACACAAGCTCAATATTTATAAATTCTGGGTTAAGCGCTCATACCTTCAGGTGATTGGACACTGCCAAAGCTTTTGAGGACATGACTCTCCTGCATTTCTTCCCTATAACTCTACTCCACTCTGAGTCCTCGTTTTTTGTTAGTGTCCTAAGGTGATGGGCCTCTTCTCCCTTTATAAGATAAATCACTCTTAGCTTAACTTGTTTAGCTTTCTTTCTGAGTAGCCCACAGGGGCTTACCATTACCCGTAGCCATGATGAGAGCCAGGCAAAAGCGAGCCACAGCAAAAACTCATGTGAACATTTGTTCTGCTGAATGTCCACACAACACCCAACCGCAGTGTGTCGATTCTTCCCTTGCACTGGAGCAGGACCTGATTTTAACACCAGTCTCTGCAGCTGACTCTAGTTTCATTTCAGACACACAGCAAGCAGGTTAGATGAAAAAGGCAGATTTTTCTGAAACTGTCCCAACTCCCCAAACAACAAACAGCCATTTCTGTAGAGGGCTCCAAAATGCTAGACTCCTTTCCCAGCTCTACTGTCACTGCCCAATGGTGATATGCTCACTTGTGCTGTGCTGAAAATCCTCACCATTGTCACACTTGAATCTCTTCCATCTCGCCATGCCCCTTTTGTTACAAAGAGACCGACTAATTCCAAAAAAACATTTACTGTCCATGAACAAATAGAATAAACAGCTTATGACAATTGGGTTAATCCAGAAAAAAAAATTCACTCCTTAAATCATTGCTGAACTCTATCCAGTGAAAAAGTTAACTAAAAAGTGGTCTGTTCAGTAGGTGAACCTGCCATCTCAGTTGTAAACCCCTCTTTATACTAACAGAAGTTGTTGTTTCATTTATTAATTCTGCAGATAGGAAGTATGAGACATTCTTAAAGGGTACTTTCACCTTTACAGAAAATCTGTAAGGTGAACTTACACTGGATCCAGCCCCCCTGGTCCCTCTGTACCAAAGTCCTGCGATCCCCCGCTGTCAAGCAAATAGGATGCCGCTTCACCAGTCCTGGGATTTAAAATCTTCCTGGCTTTCTCTCCTCTCTTCTCCTCTCCTCGTAGCACTGATAGGACAGGCTAGACTGATTCTGATTGGTCAGTGCCATCCATGTGACGGTGTTGACCAATTAGAATGCCTGTTGTCCGTACACTCTGAAAGGTACAGATAGGAGATTAAACCATGAGGATTTCTAATCCCCTTGCTGGTGTAGCGGCATCCCGGTGGGAGATCGTGGGACTCCAGTGCAGTGGGACCGGGAAGAGGGGGTCCCGTGTAAGTTCACCTTACAGATTTTCTGTAAGGGTGAACTTACACGTTAAAGGCTCTTTTTACACTTGCAGGACCCAGCTCTGCAAATAGTTATTGCTGTGATTTTTGTCTGTTCCATTACAGCAAACTGGACTAGGGCGATGAACAACCAATGTGATCCTGTATTCCTGGACCATGCCTCAACTGAGCAATTGCAACAATTGCCTCCTGCTCTGCTCTTTTGTATGAATGCCTCAGAACAAGAAATGACACATTTCCAGAATGGCTCCTAATCTCTATTTACATGCACAAAATCTTGTGGTTCAAGGCCTATGCCCTTTGAGGAAGGGCATCTTTTGTGAGGCACTTGCTAGATTTGGTGGGAAATGCTAAACAACTGCCCCCCCCCCCCCCCCCAGGTGCCTTTACCTTTTTAAAATGCAGAACACCTCATTACTCTACCCAGGTTTCAACTTCACAATCTAAGTTCAGCCCTTTTATTTCAGCGTAAGACTTGACCCACAAGCTCACTAAGTTTTCTCAATGAAGGGACAGCCTTACTCTTAAGAGTGGGGGGCATCTCTGACAGCTTGCTTCTCTTCCCACAGGCCATAGATATCCCAGCCTAATGGGTTCAGTTAATTACAAAGGGGTACAAAATTGAGTTTAAAACTGTATCTTCAATGCTTTCTACTCTCAAATCAGCCAAAGTTTGCCCAAGGACAGCCAGATTTACAAAATACCCTGGACCAGCTTGTGTCCTGGGGAGTAATTCTGCCACTACCCCCAGAAGATAGGTTCAAAGGATTCTATTCAAACCAGTTTACAGTAACAAAGCCCAACGGGGGTTTTGTCCTATTCTGGACCTAAAATCTCTCAACAAATACCTTCAAATTCCAAAATTTAGCATGGAATCCGTAAGCTCAGTTATTGCCTCTCTGAGACAAGGGGAAAACCTGGTGGCTGTAGACATTCAAGATGCCAATCTGCATTTTCCCACGTATTCACCTCACCAGTGCCTTCTACACTTTCCAGTAAGACATAATCCCTTTCAATTTTTCGCACTGCCTTTTGCCCTGTCCTTTGATCCCAGAGTAATCACAAGGGTCCTAGCACGTCATCTTCTTGCCCTTCTAAGAACTCCAGGGCATCCAGGCCACAGATTATCTAGATCAGTGTTTCTCAACTCCAGTCCTCAAGGCACGCCCCGACAGGTCATGTTTTCTGGCTCTCCATTATTTTGCACAGGTGATTTGACCAGTTTCATTGCCTTACTAATTACCACAGCAGTTTCATCTGAAGGAAATGCTGAAAACATGACCTGTTGGGGTGCCTTGAGGACTGGAGTTGAGAAATACGGATCTAGATGGCCTTCTTCTGAAGGTCTCCTCTCCCTTCCAGCTATCTGGAAACATCCACAGGACAATTCAGATCCCTTAGTGATATTCTCCATGTATTCTTTCTAGGCCTCATGGAGGTCCCAGGAAAATGGTCATTTGTGGAAGCCAAGCTCCCCCTCATCTTGGAGCTAAGAGCAATAATGATGGCTCTGCAACATTGGACCCCCCATATGTAAGGACACCCAATCGGGGTGCAATCAGACAATGCCAAGGCTGTGGCCTGCATCAACCACCAAGAGGGCAACAGCAGTTATGAAGCAAGCCATATAATCTCATGGACGGATACTCAATCTACAACATTCTCTGCTGTCCATGTCCCAGGAGTGGACAATTGGAAGGTGGATTACTTCAGCCTGGACCAAGGGGAATGGGTCCTTTACTCAAACATCTTAAACCTGAATCCACTGCAATAGAATTGTATGCATTTTACCCCTGGTCTTAGTTCAGGCTAATTTATGCTTTCCTCCAGTATTCCATCTCGTCTGCTCCAGAAAATGGCTGTTGAAGCCCAGATCTTAAGAGACAAAGGGGCCTCAGAGTCCATCATTCCTACATTTCTAAAAGCAAGAAAAGCCACTTCCAGAAAGATCTGTTTTTGTACCTTGAAATCCTTCTTTGCCTGGGTATGAGCACAGACACTTAAATCCTAGCACTTACTCTACTTCAAGTTCTAGCCTTCCTTTATCCTCCATCACCAGGCCTGGTGCTTGTGCTATTATAGTATGCATTGGAGTCCCAGAAGATGTAAACACTGTTTGGCAATAGGCTGGCCAGGCAGAGAGAACTTACATTAGTTAGCATCTGAGGTCTATATCCTTATTGCAGAATGCACCCTGCCAGTGACTAGATGCAAGAACCCCAGCGCTTAAGCGAATGGGGAGGTAGCCCCATTAAAAGCAATGGGTGGCTGCCAACTCCTACAGCTAACCATGCCCACTTGCATGTAGTCACACATGCAGTGATCAAATATGAGTGATCACATTCCTTGAGGCCTTAACTTGGTTCCCCCTGCTCTGCAGAGAACACCCTTTTAACTCATCAGGTTTATCCCCTTAGATGGCTTCTCCTACATAGTGTCCAATTGGTTGCTGTCACATTTGTCAGACATGTCTCTAACTTTAGAGGCTGTTACATAAGGTAATATCCTCGCGCTTTTCTTCCTGATTTTACTCTGATGTGGCTGACTTTTCCCTATGAGTGATGGAACATTGGCTGAAGTAGCTACAATTGCGCTGAGCAATCGTGAACACTAAACCGCTGCCACAATCTGACTTAATTTATCAGAAGCAGAGTCAAGTGGTGGGATCCATACAATACTGTCAGAATCTCACCACACCATGGACTCTAGTGAATCTCACCACACCATGGACTCTAATGCCCTGTACACACGGTCAGATTTTCCGAAAAAGTGCGATCGGATTGTGTTGTCGGAAATTCCAATCGTGTGTGGGCTCCATCTGACTTTTTCCGTCGGAATTTCCGACATACAAAGTTTGAGAGCAGGCTATAAAATTTTCCGACAACAAAATCCGATCGGTTAAATTCCGATTGTGTGTACACAAATCCGATGCACACAGTGCCATGCATGCTCAGAATAAATTAAGAGACGAAAGCTATTGGCTACTGCCCCATTTATAGTCCCGACGTACATGTTTTACGTCACCGCGTTCAGAACGATCGGATTTTCCGACAACTTTGTGCGACCGTGTGTATGCAAGACAAGTTTGAGCCAACATCCGTCGAAAATAAATCCGTGGATTTTGTTGTCGGAATGTCCGATCAATGTCCGATCGTGTGTACAGGGCATAATGGTAGGTTTTTGACTTATTGTGAACCTTTTACCTTTCTTTTTAATGTTGTACCTTCATTGGTTTAAAATGCAGAAGGCAAGGTTTAGAATTGTGTAATAGACAATAGTAGAGTTGCACTATTTAAGTGATTTAAACCATAAGTAACATTAAAAAAAGTCCATAAATAAATGAAGGTAGTGAAGAATTTCTTAATCCTAGACACCATCCGTCACCTAGAATCCATGGCCTCTAGAAGCAACAACACAGATAAAAGTGCTTGCTTACCAGCTCACACAGACCTCCTATTATGGAAAGTCAGTGACACTTGTGGCTATACACCCAGCCTGGGCCTTTGGTATCATAAGGGGGTCCTCCCACAGCGTCCAACCAACCGTCCATAGAGTGCTGGGACAAGTAAACCCAAAATACAGAAGGCTCCACATAGTGTAAAATCCTTAAAACTTTTATTGCCAGGGCTCAAAATAGCACTTAAATCAACAGAAGTAAAAATCAGCCTGTAAAATCTATTTGCCGGTCGGCAGATCAGCAAACAACCTATCCTTCCAGATCTCATGAACAGCGATGACGTCAGCGTGTCGCTTCACCCTTCTGTTGATGTAAGTGCAATTTTGACCTGTGGCAATAAAAGTTTTAAGGCTTTTACACTATGTGGAGCCTTCTGTATTTTGTGTTTACTTGTCACACCACTCTATGGCCGGTTGGTCGGACGCTGTGAGAGGACCCTCTGATGATACCAATAGCTGGGTGTATAGCCACAAGTGTCATTGACCTTCCATAATAGGAGGTCTGTGCGAGCTGGTAAGTGAACACTTTTATCTGCGTTGGTGGTGGTGCTTCTAGAGGTCACGGATTCTAGGTGTCGGTTGGTGTCAAGGATTAAGAATATCTTTAATACCTTCATTTATTTATGGATTTTTTAAATGTTACTGATGGTTTAATCACTTAAACAGCGCGACTCTGCTATTGTCCTTTTGCGTTTGGGACTGTTTGTATCTCACAGAAGATTTGCTGCTTTGATATTTCGTATTTGTTTAAATTAGCACAATTTCTCCTCGTTTTACTTATATATATAATTTATAATTGTGTATACTGTGACTACATAGGTTTAGATTAGTGATTGCATGTTTTAGGGAGTTTAATGTATACGGTATTTCTACAGTTTACCCCTTCCAAACACAGGTGAGCAGAGAGTGAGGGGGTGCAGGCTTCCCGATTTTTTTTTTTTTTTTAAATTGGAGATGTGCATACCTCCCAACATTTTGAGATTGGAATGAGGGACACCTACTAGCAAATGTATGAAGGCATAGGACACGCCCCCTGCCACACCCCCTTAAAGAAGAATTCACCGGAATTCCTTTATATTGGCTTTTGAAATTCACAAATGCAGCTATTTAGAAATGTAATGAAAGGTTTAGCAGTGGGAAACACTTTTTGAAAGATAAAAAGTGTTTTTTATATTAAACTATGTAGATCAGACCAAAATGAGAGACAAATGAGGGGGGAAGAGGGACAAAGGGACATTGCTCCAAATCAGGGACAGTCCCTCGAAATCAGGGACAGTTGGGAGCTATGTGTATGAATCCACCACAGGAACAGGAAGTGCATTCTCTTTGTTATTTACAGGCAGGATGGTAACTCAAAAACATACTGTAATTGAGGGCAGCTTGCGGTCTGCTCTACATAGGCAAAGCTACAATTAGAGTCTACTTGGAAGTGTCTGCATGTTACTTAAATAAAAGGTTATTGTGCCCCCAGCAAGTTCTGCACCCCTTTTCCTTAAGCTCTGTTGCTGGGTTTTCATACCAAAATACATAAATGGACAGACAAGGCAAAATGTACAAATTGTAAATACACTACCAAAGCATCATATGCTGTTTTTTTGCCTTGAGCCTTGACTGGCAAGATAGAATGGTGCTCATGTGGCAGTACTGTACCTGAACGATTGCTGTGTGATTTTTGATGGCAGCTGAAAGTCTAAAATTATGCAACTGCTGCCACAAGAGGGAGTGCTACCTAAAAAAATGCTCCAAGTGGAACACACAATTCTTGGTTTAATTTATCATTGAACATACTTCATCATGCCAGAACTGCAAGGAAGGACTTAAGTAGAAATCTGGGCTTTACCTAACTAGTCTTAAAATCACTCCTAACACCTATTCTGACTAACTTGTGTAAGAAGGATCTGTATCTGGGTCCTCTTTGTTCTGGTTAAAGTTAGCTGCTTCCCAGGTCCAGAGCCATTGGCCTTGCCTTAACACTATCCCTGTCTCTGAAGACTCACTGTGATTGAGGCGAAGCACTGGGAGCTACCTCAATTATTTAGGTTGTTGGGCATCATTCACACTGATGTTTGAAGAGGAAGGCAGTGTCTTGCGTACAGATCACTGCATTTTCCTAGGGCCAGGGAGCTGCAGATGGCACCAACAGCTGACCATAGAGGTAATTGACTGTGCAGATTTAAACGCCAATGCTTTTTTTCAATCAGCATTTACCCACACTTGTGCATAAAGCAGTTGTCAATTGGTAAATTATAGAAGACCTCAAGTGCAGTCTCCAAACCTCCAGAGGAATGCACAGTAGTACCACATTTTTACACTTCAATGCCCCAACATTTTGATCCTGCTGTATTTTTTAAAGCATATCGCAATGCTCACTGAAGAAGTTGGGAGTACAATATACCCCAACATTTGTGTCAGTGGATGCCATAATAGCCCCAACATTGGTGTCAGTGGACGCCATAATAATAAAACAACACACACACACGTGTTTATGGCAGTGAAGGTTAACTTGCATGTCTAAGTAAGCTTGTGTCAAGCAGAGCAGGGCTTGGAAGGGGATGTCCCTGCAATGCTGACCACAGGTGAAACAGGAGCTCAGTGTATTATTGTGGCGTTCTGTAACTCTAATGCCCTGTACACACGGTCGGACTTTCCGACGGAAAATGTGCGATCGGAGCTTATTGTCGGAAATTCCGACCGTGTGTGGGCTCCATCGGACATTTTCCATCGGATTTTCCGACACACAAAGTTTGAGAGCAGGCTATAAAATTTTCCGACAACAAAATCCGATCGTGTCAATTCGGACCGTGTGTGGACAATTCCGACGCATAAAGTGCCATGCATGCTCAGAAGAAATTCCGAGATGGAACTGCTCGCTCTGGTAAAATTAGCGTTCGGAATGGATACAGCACTTTCGTCAGGCTGCAATGTTTTAAATTGTTCAATGCAGCGCACTCTCTTTTTCTTTATAATGCTAGAAGAATGAAGTAGTTTTGCTGCTCATATTCACACAGACTTCTCACAAACTTCTTTCTTTATTATTTATCGTGACTTCATCAATATATTTAAATTTGTCACATCTGACCAAAAAGATATGTATTTTTATTTTTTTGTTTTGTATTGTTTTCAAGCCTGATTTTTTTTTTTTTTGGTTTGTATTGTTTTCAAGCCTGATCCTGTTGGTAATTATTTTTATTTTTTGATTTTACATCCTGAATATTTTTGGGTGTGTTTTGTGTGTCAAGTTACCACAACACCATTATTATCTTGTATTATTTAATCTTATGGAGATTGCTTGGTGTTGGTGTCCCTTGTTAATTTCACATTGTAGTTTACAAATGTACCTGCCTCCTCACAAACAAACTGTCCTTTTTGAAGGAAAACACACATAGGCCAGTCTAATTGAAACAAAAATTCCTTTATTAAGGGATCAGAACCAAACAAAGAGGGAGGCAACGCTGGAGAAACAGCAGAAATTGGCGAAGCCTTTGGCCTCCAGGGCACACATCAATTATTTTACAGCAAAATTGGTGGCCTGAGGAGTCCTTATCTAAGGGAGTGCAGTCTGGTCCAGAGGTCCCAGAGATCATGAAAGCAGCAGATGACAACTGTGGCCCCAGGCTGTGGTCATACAAGAGCCTGCATCTTTTGCCAGACCAGACTGAACCCAGGTCATCACTCTCTGGTCTTCCTTCCATGCTGTGTCTGTGGTGGTGGAGTAGTGGCAGGTGGAGGAGGAGGATGGTCCAACTCACACAGGTGGGTTTTGTATGTGATTTCGCCCCTCACCCCCTTAGTTAGTGTTTTGTAAAGAAGGTCCTCACACAGCTGGCGTTGACCCTACTGCATGCCCTGCAGTTTTGTGGCAGCCATGGAGGCAAAGGCCTCTTCAGGAGTGGGGGTGGCTCTGAGGGATGTAGAAGCCTCCTGAATCAGCCTGAGTGCTGAATCCTGCACGTGACTCCCCTTCCTGGGTCTTTTGGTTGGAAGGCGGAGGGGAGGAACCTGCGATTCTGTCAGGCTCCTACTGGGCCCGGCCTTCTCCTGGCTGCCACTTAGCCCCTCCTCCTCCTGGCTGCCACTAACCCCCGCCTCCTCCTGTGTGGCACATTCCACAGCCTCCTCCTGTGTGGCACATTCCACAGCCTCGTCCTGGCTGAGGTCTTCCTGTGTATGAAAAAGGGACATAGTTTTATTTTTTTCTTCATCAATCACACACAATTTTCACCTCTTGATTGTTGCAAATTGAATGTTAACAAATATAACAGATTATCATTCTGAGCCCAGCATTTTTCATTCTTGTCCCAATTATTTTTGCACACTACTGTCTATTGATATGTAAAACACTTTATTAAATCAGCAATTAGTGATCAATAATAACATCTAGTAAACATCCTTTATTGACCAGAAATCTGTAGAAGAATGCTATACCTGGCTCCAGCTGGGCTCCTCCACTTATTCCTGGCTGGAAGTCCCAGGTTGGACATCGGAAGCCTCAGCTGGGGTGGAAGATAGAGTGGAAGGAAGAGTTGAGTGGGATTCCCTGACTCCAGTCTGGTCTGACAGAAATCGCAATCTCTCATAGTACCACAGCCTGGGGACAAAAATGTCATCTGCTGCTGCTCCTGATCTCTGGGAATCTGTGACCTTCTTGCGCTCCCTAAGATAAGTGCTCCTCAGGCCACCAACTTTGGCTTTTAAATAGGGGATGGTTGCCGCGGGGACCACCGGCTTCACCAACTCCAGCAGTTTCTCCAGCGCTGCCTGCCTCTTTTTTTTATGATTGTAATGCGGGTGTTTGACCTGCCACAGACAGGGCAGCTCCCTGTATCTGTCTATAAACAGGGGGAGGAAGTTGTGGTCATTGAAGCCATCCATTTTATCTGCAAGACACAACACAAGACAAACCCTAATGTCATGCGAAACTCTCCTGATCTTGTTACAATATAGGCCTCAATCTAGAAGCAGTATAGGCCCAAGTTTAGATCTTACCTTCGTTATCACGATCGGCGCCTCCGATACTCCTTCCTCCGCTCACAGATCGTACGTACTACACACGCGTGTTACGCTTTATATACACTGCGCTTGCGTGAAACTCCGCCCACCCCTGACATTCTTTCTAGTCTATTCCCCGCCCCTTCTTGTTCGGCGCAGTGGGGGAAGAGCACATGGCGGAGACACAACAGGTGTCTGATAATTACAGCAACGAGGAGGAGGAGGAGGAGGAGGAGGAAAGCCCGGAGCCTGAAACGTCCCGATCCAGAAGGAGACGATTTAAGGCCTCAAATATGTCCTTTGGGGAGATGTTGGAGATGGTCGACATACTGAAAAGGACCGACTATGACGGGAAGTATGGACCTTACCCCAACCCCAATGTCAGAAAGGCCAAGATAATGGCGAAAGTGGTCAAAAGTCTGCAGAAGAATTTCGGGGTATGACGATCGAAAGATCAGCTCAGGAAGCGGTGGTCGTACCTCAAATTAAGGGAGCACGAGCAGTACAGAAGGATCAGGAGAGTACTGCAAAAAAGTAAGTAGTTGTACTGTGTTCCTATTCTTTATTTTTATTACGTTCGTGCTGC
Source organism: Aquarana catesbeiana (assembly GCF_042186555.1). Lineage (NCBI taxonomy): Eukaryota > Metazoa > Chordata > Amphibia > Anura > Ranidae > Aquarana > Aquarana catesbeiana. The sequence goes on along the minus strand of NC_133330.1, from coordinate 292,212,564 downwards.
TCCATGTGCTTTTTTTTACTGTTGTACAGTTTAAAATGGCAACTTTCATGTTCACGGGCACATTGTTTGTTCGTAGGAAACATTGTTCGTTCGGCATACAAAACACCATTGTTTTGGCCATATGCATTTGAATACATTTTTTATGGCCTACTTCTCTTAAAAGAATTTGGTTGTGTAGATGGGTTTGTAACTAGAATGAAATGCAAACTAGATTCTGTGTAAGGAGAGGACACTCAGCAGCAGTTTTCACATCTAGGTGCTGGAGCACTAGTGTGGGACAAAAGAACACCCTTTTTAATAGGGGGCCCCACACAGGTGCTCCAGTGGATACTATAGGGGTGACTCCATCTGTGAAGCTTGCACAAAACAGGTAAGTATTCAAGCTTGACAAATGAAAAAAATATTTCTTCATCTTGGAACTCTGGCAAAATAGACAATTATACCCCACTTCCAAAACAATATTTCATATTCCTATTTCTCCCATCAAATATCTGTGTGCTAAGTATACCTATTTTTTTTTTTTTTTACATAGGGGATAAAAGACTCGGAGGACACCCCTCATCCGAGGAGACCACAGACCCCCCCACCTCAGGAAGAAGTGGAGATCCCTCAAAGCCAACATGAGGAGGAGGAGGAAGGAGACGTGGTGGAACTAGTCACCACATCAGGTGAGTGTCTGCGACCACAGGCTCAGGTGAGAGATGGATGTCGGCATATTTATAATACATGGTGTGTTTTTGTTTCTATCTTTTTAGGTGATCGTGATGTTGTGGATCCAGGTCATTTCACCTCTGAAAGTGCACAGATCCTGATCGGGGAGATCATGGGGTGTAATAGGGACTTGGAAAACATCCAGAAAAACCTCAATGATGTTCAAAAAAATGAAGAACATCATTGATGTTTTAGGGAGAGTTTAAAACGACTCCAAATCTCTTCCCTTTTGTGTGCTTTTTGGGATCTAAAAATTTCTCACATTTTTTGACATATTCAAGAAAAGCCAAATTTTGAAGATGCACACAGTGTGTCAACATGTGCTGTCTGCCATCACGGGAGATCAATGTATGCGTTTTGGGGGTGCAACCCCTTCCTCAATAATAAAGTAGCTGGGAGGAAGGGGTTGCACCCCCAAAACAAGTCCCTTGATCCCCCGTGATGGCAGGTAGCACATGTTGACATTCGTCAATTTGTGTGCATCTTCAAAATTTGGCTTTTCCAGGGGTGATTTCACCCCATCTGAACGCAATATCAAACACAGTTTATAAATACTCATGTCTGATATTGCCTTCAATTTCTTTAAAAGTTGAACTTTGTAAGTTCCAGATTTGTGTCTTTCTTGTTGGTTTTAAACATGCCTGTTTTACCTTAAATGGACATTTCTACTTTTAGTAATGTGACCCAAAAAATTGTTATACAACAAACATGTTGGTTTGTTCTAAAAACCTTTTCTAAATGCACATGTTGATTGTGCTGGTATTAAAAAGATTGATAATCAAGAATGTGTGGATTATTGTTTCAACGCTCCAAAACTTTTGTTGTGCTGAAATTGGTGTTTTCTGTTATTTCCTAAGGGAAAATCCACTTTGCAGTACAAGTGCAGTTTCAGTGCAGTTTCAAGTGCACTTGTAGTGCAAAGTGTCTTTGCCTTTAGTAAATAACACACAACAGTGCTTTGTAATGTTACACAATCACGCTATTTTCAGGACTCACCACATTTCTGTCAGGGTCGGTTAAAAGAAACACAAGCAGTATATGTCACCAAAGATTTTAGTAATTAAAATGATTTTTTTATTTTTAAAATGTTTCAGACATTGTCTGGCATATTGATGGCCCCCCTACCCGCAAAGTAATCAAGGTATCTAAGACGGACCTAACGGGCACTCAGGGAGGGCAAGCCAGGACGGCTACTTTCAAGAGCTGTCAGGGTTGGTTCATTATGAATTCCGGCCTCAGGCCCAACTGAGGCAGCATAGTTGGCAGAATTTTGCCTTAAAAAGTTGTGTAGAACACAACACGCCAGGATGATATGATTCAGTTTGTACTCCGCCATGTGTATGGGTGTAAGAAATAGGCGGAACCGGCTGGCCATGATTCCAAATGTGTTCTCCACCACTCTTCTAGGTCTGGCCAGCCGGTAATAAAAAACCCTCTGGTCCGGGGTGAGGGTCCTCATAGGGAATGGCCGCATAAGATGGTCCCCCAGCGCAAACGCTTCATCCACAATGAAGATGAATGGGAGTCCTTCCACATTGTCTTCTGGAGGTGGCAAGTCCAAGCTGCCATTCTGGAGACGCCGGTAGAACTCCGTCTGGGCGATGACTCCACCATCGGACATCCGGCCATTCTTCCCCACGTCCACATACAGGAACTCATAAGTAGCCGACACCACCGCCAACATCACAATACTATTGAACCCCTTATAGTTGTAATAGTATGACCCCGAGTTGGGTGGTGGGACGATGTGGACGTGTTTCCTATCAATTGCCCCTCCGCAGTTAGGAAAGTCCCACCGCTGGGCAAAGTGGGAGGCCACAGTCTGCCATTCCTGTGGAAAAATACGGGGGAGGACCAGGGGGTCACAGGACAGGGTCAATCAATGAGGAACACACTGGCTATAATTATAAATAGAAACAATTTATTGCAAAAATGTATCAAAAAGAAGTTTCCACCCACATAATAAAAAATAAAAACCAACCTCCACCACTGAGAAAGTGACAGTGCAAAAGGACAGATTCACCACCTGGAACACCCTGCATACATGTACAATATCCCCATACAGCACACTGATTAAGCTAAATCCAGCTGAACCCACTCCTGGGAATAATGGAATAACCTTGGGAGATAAATATGGACAAATTAGCAATGCTGAATGATAGAATTGAAGTCCCTGTATAGTGAGCCTTTGTAGAACCTGCCGATCCAGGAGCCTGGAATGAAAAATCACTGGGAACCAAAACAATGAAGTTTATAAAGTGATTCCTGTAGATGGTATATATGAAAGCAGTTCTGTCAGTTGCCGTACCATCATTACATTTGTAAAAGTCAAAAGATGAGGGGAAGTTGAAACAGCGGCTTGTAATAAACAAATGAAGTGCAGTCTGTCACGTACCTTCCGTCCTCTGCTCTCTCTGCAAAGCGGTGTGGAGAAAGGGGGAGGAAAAACAGCTGATCTGAGGATACACGTGGTAGCTGGCTGTAGCATGCAGACAATCTCCTTCAGAGTAGGGGCCATCCCGACCTGAGCACAGGGTCCGTGATGATCGGCATTTGAAGGAAAGGTGACTTCAGGGTCCCAATAGCTGGTCTCCTAGTGTATCGTCGGTATCAGCCGTACGGCGTTAAAACAGTATACAACACTAGCTACTTGCAGCTAAGATGGGACGTTCCACAGATTGACTCAGCTAGGTGTATCAGTGTAAGGTGATAGAGTCTCAGATGGGATTGCAGCTGGGAAGGGCGTGGAAAAGCAGGAAGGCTTGCATTACCAAGTATAAGCATACATCCCAAGAGCGTTTCTTCAAGTGGTACTTGCTGGGGGGAGCACCATGAGTACAACCGGGGATGATGAGTACAGTCCAGGTGGTGACTGTCAGCGAATGGGGGCGTCAAGCTGAGGCGTTTCAATCGTTTGACCGATTTTCTTCAGAGCTCTGGCCCCTACTCTGAAGGAGATTGCCTAAATAATGTGTATTACTTTGGCCAGCCCCTCCTTACTTACACTATTGACAGCCCACTGGACAGGTAAGCAAGTGTCATAATACAAAGATATAAATACACATTGTACACATTTTAGCACATTTGGACATTCTGCTTTTACCTATCAAGATAATAATAGGATACAAAAACTTTAAACAGTACCATTTGAAAGTATACAGGCAGGCCCTTGCACTACATGCTTTGGGGAATTCATCTGACCACAAAAGAGATGGGTATAGTGTGTATGGGTTTGGCAAAGTCAGCAGATAGATGATTGAGGATAGATAGAGAATTGGGATCAGCTGACTTAGCAGTTGGGGGGAGGGAGGGTTCAAAATGATTTGGGGACCCAAAAAAAAGCCTCTGGCACTCTGCCTGAATTTAAAACACAAATCACATTTTTAAACATTTTAGGGGGTTTATAGGGTAAAGCACTACTATGGAGCTGACAAAATACACTGTTAAGTGACTACATGAGGTGAATATAGGGCCAGGAGACCATGATGGGGAGGTAAGTGAAGGCAAATATGTATGAAGGACAAAAATAAAATTACATAAAAATCCAGCATGCATGAGAACAAAGGGGACATTCACAGCATATTACAATCATGGTAATTAGGGAATGAGGAAAGAAATACAATAGATTATCAAACATTAAATACAATAAAATGTGATATTAAAGAATAAATCTTACCTTAATATAATCCTTCTGCACCTGGATGATGGCAGAACAGGTCTCTGGGATAATGATCCCCAGAGCCTGGGGGGAGATGCCTGTCGAGAACTTAAGGTCCTGCAGGCTTCTCCCCGTCGCCAAGTACCGCAGGGTGGCGACGAGCCTCTGCTCCGGAGTGATGGCTTGCCTCATGCAGGTATCCTGCCTGCTGATATAAGGGGTCAGCAAAGCCAACAAACGGTGAAATACGGGGTCCGTCATCCGGAGAAAGTTCCTGAAATCATCAGGATTATTCTCACGGATCTCACGGAGCAAAGGCATGTGACAGAACTGGTCACGCTGGAGCAACCAATTCTTGGTCCATGAACTCCTCCCCACCCTGTTCATGGACTGGACTTGTGTCAAGGTAAGGACACCAAGCCCCCACACAGCACGAACTCTACGAGGAGTACGTATACGCAACATGGCTAGAAAACAGTCGGCTGCTCGGAACGAAGTAACAGAACGCACTGAAGAGCAGCAAGGCCTGTGAAGAGCGACCTGAAAAACAGCAACGAGCGGACAAGAAAGCACTGAATAATCCAATACGAACTGACTGCACGCACTGAAGAGCAGATACAAACCCACAAGCACAAACTGAACAGCAGAAAACGATCTGAAAACCACGAGTCTGAAAAAGCGCGAATTGTCTCTCACCAAACTTTTACTAACACGAGATTAGCAAAAGGAGCCCAAAGGGTGCCACGCTTGGTTTAGAACTGCCCTTTTCTAGTCTCGTCGTACGTGGTGTACGTCACTGCGTTCTTGGCGATCGGAAATTCCGACAACTTTGTGCGACCGTGTGTATGCAAGACAAGTTTGAGCCAACATCTGTCGGAAAAAATCCATGGATTTTGTTGTCAGAATGTCCGATCAATGTCCGATCGTGTGTACGGGGCATAAGAAGGAAAGACTGATGCACACACTGATTACACCAGCATGGGTCTTCTTTTGCACTTAGATTACAAGGTGTGCTTAGATTACAAGGAAGAAGGGGGGCTGGCAGAATTGCCTGGTATCACTGGGACTAGCAATCTAATAAATGAACAGAGTACAGGCTAGATTTTGAAACGTTCATGTGGACACACAGACACAGATGAAATAATATATTTTGGGGTTGCATACACTATAAAGACCCAACCAATGATCCATTGGAAGTCCATTTCTGTTAAATGTTCTTTTTGTTTCTTCACTTTCTCAACCACCCGGTCAAGCCCCTGAAGCTTGGTTCCCTGTCCACCTGCAAGGTCTGACACTCAAAGCCTGCCAAAGCCTCAGAAAGTCTTCCTCTACATAAAAGTGTTCCCCCACCCTGAATGAGGGGGTGTTTGTTAACTTTAGCAGAGGCTTTAACAGCTTGTTTTTCAGACTGTAGGGTGCTAGAGGTGGTCACCCAGGGCTACAAACTGAAGATTTACTCCTTGCAGCCTCCTCAGTTTGTTACCTCCATGCTTCCTGTGTCACCCCACCAGGTTAGCAGATCTCCATCAAGCCCTTTCTGTGACCCAACAGTTGCAGGGGTTTTGATAAAACCTGTTCACTGTCTCATGCCCAAATGTTTGTTGGAACCGGCTCATTCTTTTGAGTATCTATGTCTAGTCCTGGACACAGCTCAGGCCAGAATATTACTTCCAGAGAAAAAGTTTCAGATATTTTGGTCTTAAATTCAAACTCTCCACTCCAGAAGCCATCCAACTCTATACTTCTGCATTAGAGTCCTAGATTTGATCATAGCTTCTTTTGAGGCAGTCCTATTTGCCCAATTTTACTTCAGACCGCCACAACACAACATTCTGTCCCAGTGGGACAAGTCGATCCAGTCTCTGGACAGACTCATTCATTTATCACAAAGAACCAGTTTGTCCCTGGCCTGGTGGTTCAGGGTGTCCTTTCTTCCCAACTTTAGGAGACTGGTAACGATGGATGCCAGACTATAGGGTTGGGTTGGAGGCCTGGGCACCCTGACCAGTGACTTGGTCATTGGAAGTCCTCTCTCCCGATAAACATTCTGGAAGGTTGGGTGATATGGCTGTCTCTAAAGCATTGGACCATCTTACAAGAGGGTCATCTGATCCAGATTCAATTGAACAACGTCATTGTTATATCAATCATCAGGGAGGAACCAGAAGTCTTGTTGCAGGAAGTGAGGTAGATTGGATCCTGTCCTGGGAAGAACTTCACGTTAGAGCCTTTTTAGACATGTACATTTCAGCTGTAAACAATTGGCTGGCAGTGCCTGGACCCAGGACAGTGGTCTTTGTACCCTGAGGTATTCCCAGGACCTGTGCTGCAGGTAGGGGATGCTGGATGTGGACCCCTTTGCCTCCAGGTTCAACAACAACTTGGACAGATTTGTCCCAAAGTGGAGTAATCCTCTAGTGGAGGCAGTGAATTCCAGTGGCGGCCCGTAATGCCGCCCCTATCCACCTATCCATGCATCCGGTCCCCTAATCCACATGCGGGGCATCAGACGCATGGATTCCAATGGGTTTTTTTTTTTAAGCATGTGATTAGAGCCAGACACTCTAATAGGCCCCAAGCGCGCCCAGTAGTGTGACAATAGCGCTGCCTCATAGATGAGGTAAGTGCGGGGCTGGGGACCAACTGGGGGGAGGGTAGCTGTGGGTGCATTGTTTGGCATCCTCCCCCACCAAGAAATATACCACTAGCCACTACTGGTGGTTACTCTGGTGGCTCAGTAGGAACAATATACATTGATCTATTCCTTCCCTGAAACTTCTTCCTCTGATTTGCAGGATTGAGCTGCAGGACATTCTGATGATCCTCATTGTACCAGACTGACCCAAGTGGATATGGTACTCTGATCTGGTAAAACTCTGAGCAGTAGCTCAGTGGCCTCCACTGGATTGTCAGGATCTTCTGTCCCCAGGAACAAGTTGCCATTCTCCTTCAAGGTTGCTGGCTTTGAAGGCATGGCTTTTAAAGCCCAGGTTTGGAGGGACAGGGGCAGCTGCTTCTATGAGTCCTATAATGCTTACAGCTAGGAAATCTATTTCTTGTAAGGTCTAACTTCGCACATGGAAGGCATATTTCACTTAGCGTGAATCTCAGGACTTTCACTCTTTGGGATGCATTCTCTCCTTCGTACAGCTAGGTCTGACCAGTGTCTGGCTCTGTGTCACTCAATGGACAAGACAGAAAATAGGAATTTTGTACTCATCATAAAATTATTTTCTCAGAGTCTGTTGAGGGACACAGGTCTCACCCGTCTGTGTTTGTGGTCTTACTCTCAGTACTGAGGCATGTTAGTCACCAGAGAGGTTATCCTGGGCCAGCCTACAGTTTTTTTTTTTGTTTTTTGCCTGTGTCCAATCTTCCTGTATGTGTCAGCATAACCTGAAACAATTTTCATAGGCATGCCATTGCCCCATTTCCTAGAGCTCAGGCCTGTTAATAAGCTGCTCAGATGCCCAGCACTGTAGTATGGGATGGAAGAGGAAGCGTGCATGTTTTACAAAAATAAGCAATTAACCCTTGCAGTGCGGGCATATAGTTACATAGTCAGTAATTTTGAATAAAGATGCTATTCCATCCTGTGGTGTGTGTGTGCATGTGTGTATGTCAATAGTAAATTTGTATATCCCTGTATGTTGTGATCGTTAAGATGCCCAGCTAATAGTTTTTGTTTAAACTATCAATGCTCCCTGCTGATACCACTGCTTGGGAAGAGAATTCCACATTCTTACCTCTCTGGCAGGAAAGAACCCTATACACAGTTTAAGGTTAAACCTCTTCTCTTCCAATTTCAGTGAATAGCCACGTGTCCTCTCACTGAAAAGTTTTTTCTCAATGCTAGGGTCACCAGTAACCATTTTTTTTACCCGGAGTTCAGCTTTAAATTATCATGAGAAATTTCCTGCCTTGCAGGCTTGTTTCAGTTCAGTAGACACCCCTAAACATGTGGGGAAACAAAACAGACATTTTGAGAAAGAGAAAATGAAAATGAAAAAATTAAAATAAGATGTGTCTTCCAGATTTTACAAACATTTTCATGTGAGACTTTCCAACATAACAGAGGGTTGACAAGGTTAATCCTCATGTGTCTTATTGGTAACAATTTAAAAGCAATAACCTATACTCAATATTGCGGCCGTACCAGGGCGGCATGTGCAACCATTTATCCCAATCCAGGGACCTACACTACTTCTACCTTTCCGCACTATCATCTGTAAGCATGGTAGAGTGCATAGACAGATTGGAGTCCAGCCATCGTGACCACATCTTTGGGGCATTTCCTATGTTTATATGTCGGTTCCTCCCTCCGTAAATTAAAATTGACAGAATGGGACCATTGGGTATTTATTGGTGGGGAGTTTGATATCCATTTCTGCAATATGAGTTTACAGGCTATATACATAGATTTCAGTGGCTCATTAAAGCTAGAAGGTTACCATCACAGCCAGGAAACTAACATCTTCAGAAGGAATGGTCAGCACTCAAAAAACTGATTTCTTTTTAAATGTAAAATGTCACAAAACACATACCTCCCAACATTTTGAGATGGGAATGAGGGACACCTACTAGCAAACGTATGTAGGCATAGGACACACCCCCTGCCACACCCCCTTAAAGGAGAATTAACAAAAAAAAAAGGCTAATTAAATCCACAAGAGCTTTTTTTTACTACTACTATTCCTTTATATTGGCTTTAAAAATTTACAAATGCAGCAATTTAGAATTTGGATGAGGGGTTTAGCACTGGGAAACGCTTTTTGAAAGATAAAAAGTGCATTTTATATACAACTATATAGATCAGACCAAAATGAGGGACAAATGAGAGGGAAAGAGGGACAGAGGGACATTGCTCCAAATCAGGGACAGTCCCCCTGAAATTGGGAACAGTGGGGAGCTATGCAAAACATGACACTTGTATGACGATGTCACGATGAAAACAACCATGCCCTGAACTGTGTTGCATATTAGTAATTGGGCCGCAAAGCCCTAGAAATAATTTATGATGCGTGAGTCAGGTAATGACTTTCAACCACAGAGACACATGCGTCAGGTAATGACTTTCAATCAGAACCTTCTCTTTGCTTAGTGAAAGTTTGTCCTTATCATCTAATGAAAAAAAAACTCCACAAATGAGCTCATATTCATGCAATGCTGACTTCTATGCAGTGCTACCTAACAAAGTACCTTCTTTCAGTCTGCTTGTATAATGGCAGACTGTGAACATATGTTAGAGATGTAATATTTCACACAACACTGAAATTTAACATTCACTTACTGGAAATTAACAGGCTGTTCCTCCTCACTGTGAATAATAAGTACAAGAAAGAGCAGTTACATAAAAATACTGTAAATACACTGGTATTTTTTCTTATGATAATTCAACTTTCTCTGACTAGCGTGACTCCCTAGGGCGTTTAAATGTACTGCTGCCTGTTCTCCATAACTTACAGTGTATTTCAAGGCAGAGTAGAAAAAAAGTAATCATTTTGTACATCTCCCCTAGCTAGGATAAACACAGAAACGATGTGCATTTCAGTACTTCAAGGTTCGGCACTGACTTTCCCAAGCCTCTATGGTCAGGGAAGAAGCTAACTGAGCACGATCTGTGCACCATTAGCTTTAATGTAATGGAGGTGAGACATCAGGGATCTAATAGACTACAATGTCTCATTACAGAGAACCGTTTATAGCAAAAAGCTATTACATATGGGGATAAAATAAAGGTAAAGTGGTTATAAAGTCTATACATTATTTTACCTTAAAGTGTTACTAAACCCACAAAAGTAAAATCTGTCTGTATATGCAGCATAGCATGCTTGTTATACTCACTGTGGAACTTAAAGTGATTGTAAAGGTAAATATAAAAAATATATATCATATTTACCTCCACTGTGCAGCTCGTTTTGCACAGAGTGCCCCAAACCTGCTCTTCTGGGGTCCCCTGGCGGTTCTCGCGGCTCCTCCCCACATCTGATAACCACTTCGGAGTAGCACTTCCCGAGGGGGTTACCTTGCGGGCGCGCTCCCAAGTCCGGCATTTGGCGTCCATAGAGGCCGAATGCAGGACTTGGCCCCGCCCCCGGCGCTCGCGTCATTGGCGGGAGCCAATGGCTGCACTGCTATCAATCTATCCAATCAAGAGCTGAGAACCCCGGGCAGAGAGACAGCGTGTCCCCGCTGGGTCAAGTTCGAGGGTTCAGGTAAGTAAAACGGGGGGCTGTGGGGCCGATCACTGACAGGTGTTTTTTCACCTTAATGCATAGGATGCATTAAGGTGAAAAAACACAAAGGTTTACAACCCCTTTAGGGGGTTAATCCTCTGCATTGTGTAAAAGGGCTGTTTTATCCTTTATGAACAGATCCTTCCCTCCTGCACTGTCTATCTGGGGAAAGCCAGCTAACACAGGCAGGGTAGCCAAGCCTGCACATGCTCAGTTGTGTCTTTTATGTTGGAGAGAACATTTACTTGTTCTCAGAGATAGCCAGGTCACATGATATTGACATCACACATGTGGGCGTGTTTTAACAGGCCGCAGTGGAAATCTCTTCCTACCTGAACTCTCAGCACTGGAGAAACTGTGCAGGTAATCACTGACTGTGGTATACAGATCAGCCAAAAGGTATATAGTGGCAATATTATAATGTAAAAAGAAGATTTATAAGCTGTGGGAGGGGGGGCGGATTAACTATTTTCATACTACTGGGTTTAGTAACACTTTAATGCATTCCCTGCATTAGGGTAACAAATGTTTAGGCATCCGTATCCCCCCCTCACCCTCTCCTTTTACTTACTTGAGCCCTCATTTGATCCAGCACTGAGCCTGTCTGCATGTCTTTTCTCCCCTCACTTCCCGGTCTCATTGGCTTTGCTGAGGCAGCAGGAGCTACTGGCTCCCGCTGCTGTCAATCAGAGCCAGTGACGGGTGCGCAGGCCCGAGTCCCGCTGTCTGCACTACACATATTACATAGCCCTGCACATGCTGGAGTAAGTGCAATAATTCTAAGGTCATTACTCACGGTTAACTCTAAACTGATGACTGTAGGGGCTTTTGCAGCATTCCCTATGGAACATTTTGGGTATAGAGGTTTGTTGTTTTATGGGTGCACGCAATTTTACAGCTTGACATGTATGACATCTATTTAGTATCATAACCTTATCTTATATATGTTACCAAAACTAAGTAACTAGGTTTGTGCTCTAAAAATAAATGATTTTTTTTTACAGAAAACTTGCTCTTGATAAACCGTTGCACTAATATTGTAGACATGAAGATTTCAAACTTACACCTTTTATTCTCCAGACTCTCTGCTTTCATAAAGCATCTAATGTTTAGGATTTTTAACTGATTTTCTGGCATAAAATGATTTTTTAAAATATGTAAAAGAAAAAAAAAATGCGAAAACTGCTCTGGCAGTGAAAGGGTTAAAGTTAGGGACCATGAAAAATCCTCTCTAAAGCCTCGTACACACGATCGGATTTCCGGCAGGGGATTGTCTGTTGACAGACTGTTTGCCTAAAATCTGACCGTTAGTACGCTCCTTCAGACAATTGTTGTCCAACTTTCCGCCAACAAATGTTGGATGGCAGGCTAGTAAATTTTCGGCAGGCAGCGGTCTGTTGTTAGATTTTCGTATCGTGTGTACACAAGTCCGTCACACAAAAAGTCCAAAGTACAAACACGCATGCTCGGAATCAATGCTTACCAAACGCGACATTAGCAGAAGGTGCTCAAAAGGTGGCGCTCAAGAGCTGATATTCCACATAGTACGTCACTACGTTCATGTTTGTTGGCTGACAATTGTGTGCCGTTTGTATGCAAGACAAGTTCCCGGCATACGCCCTTCGGACAAAAGTCTGATGCTATGTTGGCCAACAATCCGATGGTGTGTACGAGGCTTTAGTCCACATACAGCATAGAAAACCTGGAGTGAATGACTGGCAGTTGATGTTATAGTTTGGGTCTCACCCAACCAGCAGGACCTGACCAGTACAGATGCACCTCTTTAACCACTTCAGCCCCAGAAGATTTTACCCCCTTCCTGACCAGAGCACTTTTTACAATTTGGCACTGCGTCGCTTTAACTAACAATTGCGCGGTCATGCAATGCTGTACCCAAACAAAATTTGCGTCCTTTTTTTCCCACAAATAGAGCTTTCTTTTGATTTGATCACCTCTGCGGTTTTAATTTTTTGCGCTATTAACAAAAAAAGTGGCAATTTTTTAAAAAACAATCTTTTTAACTTTTTGCTATAATAAATATCCCCCAAATAAAAAAAAAAAAAAAAAAACAAATTTCATCATCAGTTTAGGCCAATGTATATTCTTCTATATATTTTTGGAAAAAGAAAATTGCAATAAGTGTATATTGATTGGTTTGCGCAAAAGTTATAGCATCTACAAACTATGGGAAAGATTTATGGCATTTTTATTATTTTTTTTTACTAGTAATGGCGGTGATCTGCAATTTTTAGCGGTATTGCAACGGACAGATTGGACACTTTTGACACTTTTTTGGGACTATTGATAATTACACAGCGATCAGTGCTATAAACATGCACTGATTATTGCGTAACTGTCACTGGCAGGGAAGGGGTTAACACTAGGGGGCAATCAAGGGGTTAACTGTGTGTTCCCTCAGTGTGTTCTAACTGTGTGGGGATAGGAGTGACTAGGAGAGGAAACATATCGCTGTTCCTACTTAGTAGGAACAAACAATATGTTTCCTCTTCCCTGACAGCACAGGGATTTGTGTGTTTACACACACAAATCCCTGTGCTGGCGCTCGTGCACGCAATCACGCGTGGCCGGCGGCAATCGTGCCCGCCGGCCATGCGTATCGGGTTCCCAGCCGTGCAGTGGGTGCGCGCAAATTCTCTGTTGGCTGAAAAAGAGAAGGACATACCCTATGGGGTTTCACCCAGGAGAGCCATTCTGCCGAAGTATATCTGCGTGAGCCGGTCGGGAACCGGTTAATAATTGTTTTGTCACTGGGAAGAGGAGATGTCAACGCAAATTTGAAAATACAAAAAACATGGAAAAATACAAGGTTAAAGTGGAACTTTACCCATAACAACTTGATAAAAAATAATGTTCTTTAGCAAGGAACATATATTCAACATTAATAATTATGCTACCGAAATTAGTATGTGTTGTAAATTGCCTCCAGCATTGCTCTTGCTTCTTCTTGCCAGAGGCTGCCATTTTGCTGAAGCCCAAAGCCCCTGAACAGCAGTAAATCATAAAGTGGAAATAAACCCATTGATATAACAGTTTCAGAAAACAGTTACATTCCTGGAATACCAGAATTGATAATTGTCACATTTGCTTGTATCCTCAACCAAACTGTCAAACCATCAAATGGCTGGTGTCATAACTGATCACATGTGCAGCACCATGGAAGTTGCAGATAAAACAGGAGCAGCTTCCTTGGCTGTAAAGGATAGGAGGGTTTAATTTTGCTTTAAGGCTGTCAGCAGGTCGGCCTCTACAAACTCGGTAGTGCCTTAAAATGGAGAGCAACTGAGCATGTGCAGAGCGAGGTGAGGCAGTGTATTACTGGATTTTAAACAGTATAGGCCACTAATTGCGATTCTTGGCACCCCAGATGTTTTGGAACTACATTTCCCATGATGCTCATACACTCTGCAGTGTAGGTGAGCATCATGGGAAATGTAGTTCCTAAACATCTGGGGTGCCAAGGTTCACCATCACTGGTATAGGCTCTTATTTTATTGTTTTACATGGCTATACCTGCAAAAGAGGCCAGCCTGAAGTGATCTAGCAGAACATAATCTTCTGACTAAAGTTCCACTTTAAGTATGATACTATTAACCAGTGTTTTCTGTACCTTCTGAAATGAACTTCAGGCACACAGCTTGAAGCCCGCTGAAGCACCAGCAAGTGCATGATAGTCACCCCTCACCTCTATGGATGAATGAGTAAGTAATAATAATGAACATTAGCCTAGCAGCTTTGGCAATAAGTGGGCAACACACTGGGAACTGTGACAGCAAGCAGATGGTCAGCAAATGTGAGTAATGCCGCCTACACATGAGCGGACTTTCCGGCATACTTGGTCCGGCATACCGGAGTCCGTCGGACAATTTGATCGTGTGTGGGCTCCAGCAGACTTTTTTTTCTCAAACATTTGACGGACTTAGATTTGAAACATGTTTCAAATCTGTCCGACGGACTTGAGTCCGGTCGAAAAGTCCGCTCGTCTGTATGCTAGTCCGACGGACAAAAATCAACGCTAGGACAGCTATTTGCTACTGGCTATGAACTTCCTTGTTTTAGTCCGGTGTACGTCATCACGTACGAATCCGTCAGACTTTGGTTGATCGTGTGTAGGCAAGTCCGTTCATTTGGAAAGTCCGTTGGAAAGTCCATCGAAAAGTCCGCCGGACAAAGTCTGCCGTAAAGTCCGGTCGTGTGTACGCGACATAACACAATGACAACCCCAACAATATGTGGGCAGTAAACCAGCAGTCCTATTATTGTGCAACAAGCAACCAATTGTGACAATAGGTAGGCAACATGTAGTCATCAAAATATGTGGGCAAAAAATGGGAAATCATTACCATGTAAGCAAAAAAAGCAAGAAAAATAACTGGAGCCTAGTTTGATTTCCACCTTTACCTTGACTCCAAGACTGCAAGTTACATGCAGTGATCTCCTTCCCCTTTGGGCTAAATGTGACAATTTCAGTTGCCAGAAGAAGCCACTTAATGAAGAGTGCGGATATCACACGTGTCTTCCTGAGGACCTCTACAACACCTACCAGCCACAATCTGATAATTGCCCTGAATCCCACAGGACTTTCCTAAGATTTCCGGGATCTAGGACTTGTCTATAGAGTGCTTATTTTAACACTTGCCATTGAATCTATTTTAGCTCTGTTGAGCTGAGTGAGCTCCTACCTAACAGCATTTGCATAGCTCTGGTGGTAACATCATCATACAGGCAGTGACATAAATCGACAATCGATGTAGGTAAGTTGAAACCAATACTTGTAATTTGCATGCTACCCCTGACCAAACACCAAGGAAATCTTATTGCCAGTGACCACTATTGATTTGGGTGGTTTGAATCCCAGCTAAGACATTATCTGCATTGAGTTTGCATTCTCTATATGTGCTTGTGTCAATTTCCTCCAGGTACACCAGTTTCCTCCCAAACTCCAAAGAAAAGCTGGTAGGTTAATTGTCCCCTTTCCAAAAAGGCACTAGTCTGTGTGTGCGTGTAAGTATGCATGTGAGATAGGAACCTTAGATTGTAATCTCACTGAAGGCAGGGACTGATGTGAATGTACAGCATGTAAAGCACTGCGTAAACTGTCTGTGATATATAAACAGTTAAACACCTGTGATAAATAATCTTTTTAATGCCACTGACCACTGTTGATTTAACCAAGTGGCTGGTGCTCAAAAAAATTTTTTTTTTGGGGGGGGCGCAAACAAACTGAAAAACTCTGAAAAAAACCCCATCAATTGCAGCCACTATACCATCAATTGCAGCCACTATACCATCAATCACAGCCACTGTGCCATCAATCGCAGCCACTGTGCCATCAATCGCAGCCACTGTGCCATCAAATGTAGCCACTGTGCCCATCAAACGCAGCTACTGTGCCATCAAACGCAGGCACTGTGCCATCAAATGTAGCCACTGTGCCCATCAAACGCAGCTACTGTGCCATCAAACGCAGGCACTGTGCCATCAAACGCAGCCACTGTGCCCATCAATTGCCAACACTGTGCCCATCAATTGCTCCCACTGTGCCCATCAATTGCTGCCACTGTGCCCATCAATTGCCGCCACTGTGCCCATCAATTGCTCCCACTGTGCCCATCAATGGCCGCCACTGTGCCCATCAATTGCTCCCACTGTGCCCATCAATTGGCGCCACTGTGCCCATCAATTGGTGCCACTGTGCCCCATCAATTGCTCCCATCAAACCCATCAAGCCCAACAAACGCAGCTACTGTGCTACATCAAATGCTGCCAGTGTGCCCCCCGCTGACCCCCCGTCTGCACTTACCTGTCTCGGTGGGACAGCTCCTCTATATCTTCTCCCATCCTCTCTTCCCATCCTCTGCTATGATTGGACGCCTGGTGTCCAATCACAGTGCCTGTCGTTTCAGCCAATCAGGTGACGGGTAACAGATCTGAGCCGTTGATTGGAGGAGAGGCGGTTTAGTGTTAGGAAAGCGAATATTCATTCTCTTTTCTAACACAGCTAAGTGACCTGCGAGCGCCCAGCATGGCGCTCGCAGGTCACCTCTTTTGACGCCTATTAGAGCCTATGGCTCTAATCAGGTGCTTCAAAACCACACCCCCCCGCCCCTGAAAAAGGGCCAGGCGTCTGAATAGGGGGTGGCAGCAGCGGCCATGGATAGATTCATGCAATGCATGAATCTATCTATTGGTGCAAGAGGAGGGTGGCAGGAGAGAGGGGGCGGCGCCCGTGCGCCCTTAATGCACGGGCCGCCACTGATTTAACCACTTTACTACCCAGGCCATTTTTTTTATGTTTTTGCAGACGTGTTAAAATCTGCATTTTTTGCTGTTTTTTGCAGGTTATAACCCTGTCTAAAGCTGGGTACACACCTATGCCCCGTACACACGGTCAGACTTTGTTCGGACATTCCGACAACAAAATCCTAGGATTTTTTCTGACGGATGTTGGCTCAAACTTGTCTTGCATACACACGGTCACACAAAGTTGTCGGAAAATCCGATCGTTCTAAACGCGGTGACATAAAACACGTACGTCGGGACTATAAACAGGGCAGTGGCCAATAGCTTTCATCTCTTTATTTATTCTGAGCATGCGTGGCACTTTGTCCGTCGGATTTGTGTACACACGATTGGAATTTCCGACAACGGATTTTGTTGTCGGAAAATTTTATATCCTGCTCTCAAACTTTGTGTGTCGAAAAATCCGATGGAAAATGTGTGATGGAGCCTACACACGGTCGGAATTTCCGACAACAAGGTCCTATCACACATTTTCCATCGGAAAATCTGACCGTGTGTATGGGGCATAACAGTTTTATTTTTTGCTCACCCAGCAGGTTGAACGAAAAAAAAAAAACAACTGACAGATCGCTGTACCAACACAAAGTTGAAGTTGGTGCAGCGATCTCCCCTGCTGTTCTTTTGATTTCTGACAGCAGGGAGCAGTGCCGGGACAAGGCCAAATGCACCCCCCCCCCAAATGTATGAGCAAATGCATCAGCAAAAATCCCCTCCCTGCCCCCCCCCCCCCCTCCCCTCCTAGCACAAATCCTCACTATTCAAATTTCTTCTCTAAACATAAATCCTCTCCCCCCTCCAAATCCCCCTCCTTCAGGACAAATCCCCCCAAATCCCCTCTCCTAGCATTAATCCTTCCCCCAATTTTCCCTCCTAGCACAAATCCTAACACGCCCCCCCCCCCAATCCCTCTTTCTAACACAAATCCACCCTCCTAGTTCAAATCCACCTCCAAATTACCCCTTCTAGCAACCCTCCAAATTCCCAACTGCACCCAGGGCAGCCACCTCTCCCGCCCGCCCCTTGTCCTGGCGGGGAGGCTCTCCTGCCCAAACTTCCCCCGCCAGAATTCACAGATGAGTGCTCGCAGGCATTGGCTGTGAGTGCTGATCGGATACTGGTTTTCCAGCATGTCCCTTCGACATAAGCCAGTCGTTAGACCGGCTTCTGTCAGACAGACAGCTGTACAGCCGGACTGAAAGTTGGCCGGTTTCAACTGAACTGGCCGATTTTCAGCCAGTGTGTACCAAGCTTTACTCTATCCAAAATGAAGAAAAAAAAAGTTTTGCATTTAAATTTAGATACTGTAATGTAAGCTCAAAGTGTCAGATCTCTGTCTATATTCTGTGTACATAAAAACATATGTAGTGGAAGAGTTTCACTAACATGACCTGAGTAGTAATTTATGCGTACAAGGACTGTGTAGGCCAAAGATGGCCATAGGCAGATAGATTTTTTTTAATTCAAGCTGCGGGCTGAGAAATAAAAAACTTACAGATTCCCCCATCCACGCTATACAGCATGGACAAATCTGCAGTGATGGCTATTGCATTCTGACAGCCAGTGCCAGCAGCTGTCAGAATACCCAAACAGTGGCTGCCTCTGATTGGATGCAGCTGCTGTTTTGCAGACTATTTTCAACCAGGCTCTTTTAATTTTTCAGTCAAAAGATGTCAGGTGGTGGTTGCCAACAGGGCCACCTGCTAAGAACATTTCAGATGGTTCATCAGTTTACATCACCGGCATGGTCACTTCTGCGAATGTGCTACATCATCTCACACTGGCAAATGAAGATGCCTGAAGACCAGCACCCAGAAGGAGCCGGGGGGGGGTTTGAACATGGCGGTGCCAGTGAGGACCCTTTCTGAACTTCAGATATTTAGGGAGGAGGTAAGTTTAGTGCCTTTGGCAGCTGGATGGAGTTGTATACTTGCTGCAGCTGGGGTACTTTGCTTTATGATGGTGAAGTCATTATTACAATAAATATTATTCGAGGGTGGTTACGGATTCCCTCTATTTATTGCATATATGTATTAACTTGACTATTCCCATAGTTAGCTAGTCTATTAAAACTCTGATAAGCACAATGATATAAGGTTAGCTATGAAAACAAACACACTGCTTAGTAAAACAATGTCTTATTTATTTCCCAAGAAAATAGGAATATGCTAGCATGGAAATACTATAGAGAATTATACAGAGTATATGACAAAAGAACATCAAAGATACTTATCACAATGCTTTGCTCGAGATATTGTTTCATCGGCTGGGCTCAGGATGGCAAAAAGAGGGAGCTCTCTGACTCGTTCAGCCTTTTATACTTCAACCATACACCATCCAGAACCCCATTGCCATCCCATCTAGACTTTTGACGAATCACAGTATTTATGGGGCAGTCCTCCTCAATATATTATATTACTGTCCGTCCTGCTGTATTGGTCTCTAGGGGCAGCATTGTCCATGTCTATGTATCCTGGTCAATCTTCAATGCCTTTGAGCTTTTGATCTTCTGTAGCAGGACATTCATCAATCATCTTGTCAGCTATGGTCTCTTTCAAGCTTGCTTGCATAGCGTTATAACAACAGACGGTCCGGAGCCAAGCTTTGTTCAGCCTAATGGAGGCCTAATCTCTTCTTTCAGATATGCTACAAAGCTTTGATGTGTTACATTCCAGACCTGGTATCAACCAGGAAGAACATCAGACCTTTACCCTTTAAAGCCATGTAACTGCAAGTATCAGCATGGCTGATCTTTGGGAACAGGAAACAGATATGTAACAGATCCAATTCAAACTCTGGATAATACCAAAACACTGTTACCAATAAACGCAGTAACATTGACAGAGAGGAAACTCCAGAAATATGACATTAGACCATGTTGCCTTCCAACATGTGGTAAGAATTATACTCCCTGTTATGCTCAGCAGGCAGTACCTCCCTCCAAATGTAATCCATAAGTGAATGAGGCTGTGCCACTACCCTCCTGCAACTGCGGTTGGAGCACGGTGGTGAGGAATTTTAGGGGTTAAACAGGCAGAGAAAAGGTGACATATTATCATCTCACCACCTGTCAAACATCTTATGAAAAGTGATCCACCACGGATCACTCTTCTGAGTACAATAAATGTGTGAAGGAGCCCTCAGGGTGTTCACCCTCTCTAATTGTCCTGACCAACAGAAATGAAAGTGAGGGTAAATTCTAAACCTGGAGTTGCCACTGGAGCAACTCCAGGGGGGGGGGGGCGGCACGCAAACAATCCCCGGTGGCTCGCACTACGCTTTTATTGTAGCGCTAGTTTTATGGGGCAGACTGGACCGGGAGACAAATCGGTCTGGCGCTCCTATAAAGCAGCCGCACTGCTGCCGCTATGATAATACTAGCAGGGCCGCCATGGGGGGGGGGGCAGCCCATAAATATGTAGGTGGCCCGGGCGTCCCGTGGTGCCCAGGTGGCAGATCCCAACCAATGAGTTGTTGTGCGGGCGGCCGGCGTTCCACAAATGTGGGGAGGGGCCGGCGCTTCTAGTTTTGACTCTCTTATTATCACAGCGGGCCGCTCACCTAAATTCTCAGCTACAGAGAGACAGGTGCCATGTCGGGAGGCTGAAACTGTCTGTAGGAGAAAGTCAGCTGACGGGCGCGGGCAAGTAGAGTGAAGGGGGGGGGGGCTCTCCACTGTGTGAGGAGATGCCGTGTCGGGAGAGGTGCAGGGGAGACACAAGAAGGCAGGCAGGCTGTAGGTACCCAGGCTGAAAGTAGAACTATAGGCAACACACTTTTTTTTTATTTTGGATACAGTAAGAGAGGGTTATAGCCCCTGTTGGTTTATTTTTCACCATCCCTGTCCCATTGCAGACATTTTCCTTCATTTCCTGCCCTATAGCCAAACGGGAAGTTAGAGGAAATCCCTGCAAATTAAGGGAATCCTTAATGACTACATTGCCACCCCCAAAAGCCCTCAGAACTAGTGTCCCCACTGGAAAATTTCAGGTTGGGTCTTAAACAGGAAGAGGTGTGGCCTTGAGAGGACTGGGTGGGTCATATTTAAATTAGGGTGTGTATGAATTTAGTCACGCCTAGGGCAGTACAAAACCTAAATACCCCACTGCCCCCTGTCACTCTTGGCTGCTGAACATGAACTATTCAAGTGAATATGGCTGCCCCGCAACTGCCCACAATTCACTTGGCTGCGGCACAGTTTTTAGGGGGTTAAAAACAGGCAGTGAGGAGGCCATAAAGCGCCTGTCAAATCCTCTCTGAAGAGCGATCTGAATCCCCCCCTCCTCAATCCAAAGCAAAAAGAGAAAGTTTTGCCTCTACATTTATACATTTTGTGGTCACTGACCAATAGCAGCCATGCAGATGAGGAAAGTCAGAGAAATGCCAACAGAGCTCCTGACTTCCCATACACTGCATCCTGGTTCATGCTCAGTGATTGAATGGACTGCAGCCACAGGGTCACCATGGCAACCAGAGTGTTTGGCAGCAATGTCTCTGTGCCAGTCCTCTCTGCACACCACGTGTCCCCATCCCTCCGCTCTGCGGGCCGCCTGCACTGCTCCCTCCTCTCCGCCAGGGGGCGCCGGTGTCCTCCCGGCTGGTGCGCGTCCTCTCTCGTCCCCCCGCCTCTCCTCTCGTCGGGCCGGACATGGCAGTGACAGCGGAGCTGGGGGTACACGGAGCCGGGCCGCGCAGCAGGCAGGAACCGGACGGCGGGGAGAACAGGTGGCCGGTGGCCTTCCCTCCTTTGCAGCGCGGACTGTACTGAGGAGCCGTGTCGGCAGGCCGGGGAGAGCGGAGGACGGAGGGAGCCTGTGCCGCCAGCCCGGCATGAGGAACCCCCTGGTAAGTAGACTGCAACAAGGGCACCGCCGGGCCACATGCCGAGTCCGTCCCCTAGAGGGCAGCACAGCGCCCAGGTGACGTCACTCACCTCCCCGGGACAGATGGGACTCGCCTGCTGCAGGGGAACCACTAGTCCCAGCATGGACTGCCAGATCAGCGTCCCTAGAGGGCGCCATTGCGTCACCCTTAGTCTATAGAGCGGGGTGCCATCTGCAGGGGACTACAAATCCCAGCATGTCCTGTTAGGAGAATATTAGTAGAGGGTGCAGAGTGTCTGTGGGTAATCAGGGACCTCCTAGAATGAGTGCTGACAGACTACAGATCCCAGCATGCCCTGTGCAGAATGATCCTGATAGAGGGTGCTATAGTGTCTATGGGTGATCCTTGACCTCTAGAATGAGTGTTACCATCAGAGGAACTACAAATCCCAGCATGCACTGCAAGAAATAGAGCAGATGGACCATGCCACCGTGTCTATATGGGTAACCAGGCACTGCAAAATATAACACTGATAGAGGGTGCCACAGTGTCTGTGGGTAATCCTTGATCTCTACAATGAGTGCTGCAATCAGAGGAACTACAAGTCCCAGCATGCACTGCAAGGAATAATACTGATGGTGCCACAGTGCCTATGGGTAACCACTGAGCTCTACAGTAAGTGCCGGCATCAGGGGAACTACAAGTCCCAGCATGCACTGCTCAGTATACTAATGATGGAGGGTGTCACAGTGCCTATGGGTGACCAGTGACCTCTATAGTGAGTGCTGGCATCTGGGGAACTACAAGTCCCAGCATGCACATTTAGGACTAATACCAAAGGAGGGTGCCACAGTGTCTATGGATAACCAGGCAGCTCTATAGCGAGTGTGTGTGTGATCTTCCTGGTCCCATTTATAGTCGTCTTCCCTCGGTGCTCTGAGCTGTACACACGTCCTAGCAGATCTGGGCTGAGTACTGCCCCGGTGCTGTGTGTATACCCGGGCTGGTATAATGCCCGCTTCATGTGACAGTTGGCAGAGTATAACCTGTGTGTGAGCAGAGCAACATCTGCAGCTTCTTCTCTGCCATTTACTTTCTATTTCTAAGGACTACATATCCCATCTTGCTGCCTGTAAGCAGTGATTCCCGTACTGACTCCGCCTCCTGAATCTCCTCCTCTCAGCACCTCTGTAGTTTAGATGGCAGGATCTGTGAAATGTGTGATGCAGCAGTGCTACTCACAGGACATAGTGACTACGTGTCAGAGAACTTAGGAAGTAAATGTGGATCTTCACAAAGTAACCTTACAAACTTTAAGGTCGTTCAAATAATAGGAGTAGGCTAGAAATAATTGAAATACAATGTATAATTGCAATATGATGTGGAAATGTATGATTTGAAAATGTGACCATAGATACACTTATACTGAGAACCCCTATGCAATCTCTTTTTTTTTTTTTTTTTTATTTTAGCACATCTAAAACCACAATTTTTTTATTTTTTGTTAATTATGGATAGGATGTTGAGATATTACACTTTTAGGTTATCATTGTCCATGTTAATGAGACTCTCCCCATCTGTTTGTTTGTCCTGATAAAAATTGTCATCAGGGCTAAAAAATTGAGAGGGAGAATCCGGAATTTCATGTTGTCACCAGAACAGGAATAGAGGAGAAATCTTCTGATGGGTGAACTTGTTTTGTTAAATCGAAACCCCGGCCAAAGACAATCCTTAGCCATTTGCACTGTAATGAGTGAACACTAATGCAGTTTGTACAGTGTGTGGCCTCTGCTGTGTTATGTAATACTCTTACTTTCAGTACGCTCAGCACTAAATGTCTGGTGCTGAAACTTCCAGCCCCGTCTGGAGTCGGCCGGCCGTTCACTCACTCTGCAGCTCATCAATTCTGAAAACATCTTGCCTTCTTTTCAGTGTATGCAAGGTGCTTTGTGACTGGAGGAGAAGAGCTTGTGGTGTTCATCTGCACCTCCTCCAATCTCAGAATGCCTTGCATACTTTTAAAAGAATACAAGATGTTATCAGAATGGATGGGCAGCAAAGCGGGCAATTCTGGTTGGAGCACTCCGATTGTGGTAAGTTTTGGCACTGACTGTACTGCACAGGGGGAATAAAAGTAGTAATATTACATAAAAACAGCAGCAGCCGCATATTGCACATACTTCATTAGCGAAAGGGATGCACCGTTACCAAGGAGTACGAGTACCGATATTTTTTTTTTTAGTACTCACTGATACCAATTACCAATACCTACCGCAACTGTTTTGTTTTCACTTCAGCTGTCAGCAATGGTGCAAAGCATTGAAAAGTTATTTACAAATGAAATAAATAGATTTTTTAAAATTTTTTTTCGCTTTTTCAATGTGAAATGTATAAATATATGTTAATATATATGTGTAAAATATTCACTAACACAAAGCAAACAAAAAAAAAGTTTTGTTTATCGTTTATAAAATAGATGTGAACAAACAAAAAAAAAAAAAAGCAGGAAAATAATTAAATGGAAGAGAATAGGGAGTTAATTGAGGCTGATTAGAGTAAATTTAGGGTTAAAAAAGTGTTAAACGGAGGAACTTTTGTTCATCCCTTTGATCTGCAGATGAAGAAACAGAAAGATTTAAAAAGAAACAATGCTTCTTTTTATTTTAGTGTTTTAGCACTGAGCAATGTTGTTAATAAACATTTCTGGCTGCTGTTTTTTTTTTTTTTTGACAGCTCCAATTACTGGACTTCTTTAACACTTCAGCTGTCAACAGGGGAAACCCACTGACTGCTCAAAGAACCGAGCCTGAAAGTATCGGTGCATTTGCAGGAGTACCAATACTTGTGCAAATACTCGGTATCGGTGCAACCCTAATTAGCGTTCATTTATTTTTACAGTGAAAATGGTGTTTTTTCTTAAATCCAAATGTTTGCTTCAATAACTAAGAGGGGATCCAACTCACTTTCAAGTGATTTTCTATAGGGGTGCACCGAAATGAGAATTCTGGACCGAAACCCAAAATTCAGGATGCACTTGGCCGAAAACTGAAACCGAAATGGACTGTTTAAAAAAAAAAAAAAAAAAATATTTTATATATTTAATATCTTGAATTTAAATTAAGAGGAATTTATTTTCTGCCACTATAGGCACCATTTCAGCTGATAGGCTGCTTTCACACTGAGCAGTTTTTGAAGCGCTTTTGCATTAAAAATAGCGCAAGAAAAGCTCAAGAAAATTCCATCCCTTTAAATTCTATGTATGTCTTCACACTGGTCCTTTGCACTTCTGTTATGAATCCTGCTTGCCTGCATTTTTGGTGCGTATTCGGTCAGTTAAAAAAAAATCGGACCAAACGATCAATTACCCATTGGAAACGCAGCAAAAACGCACCCATGTTGCATTTTTGATGTGTTCTTTGAGTCTCATGACCTATGAAAAATGCACTGTGAAGGTGGTAAAGTTGTGTCAGTCTCGTGCATTTTCGGCGGCCATAAACAGCACCTTTTTTTTCTATTGGTACAACGCTGATAACCCTATTTTCAGTTGATATAACGGTGCTTCCTTAATTTTCTTTCATTTCCTGTAGTATTTACAGTTCAGTAAGCAAACAGAAATCTGATCAATGGGACATGGCAAAAAAATAGAGAAAAACCCTTCAGGGTTAATCCTTAGTGTAGGTGCTAATAAGCCCATTGCAAAAGCGTAGTGTATGTGCAGTTTAATACACAGTTTAATGCTAGAAAGGTCTCAGGCAAAGTGCATTTAATATCACTCCGCCTGGGACAGGATCTGGCGCTACAGACGAAGCATCAGCTCATGTGGCTCCTGCTCTCTCCACGGCCGCCTGTTTCCTGCACTGCTGGTGCCAGCTCGATGCACTCTGATATGCTCTGGGATGGCAGATCAACAAGTTCAGGTTGCGATCAATGGATTGCTGACCTGGTTTGAGGTCAATGGCCAAAAAAAAATGAATGGAAAAAAAAGAACTGTTCAAAAGACTCATAATGCCTCCTAGAATAGATATTGGGGTTTTTGCTTTCCAAAATGGGGTCATTTTGTGGGTAATTCCATTGTCCTGGTTCTCCAGGGCCTTCAAAAATGTAAAGGTCGTTAAAAAATTAGATGTGTAATGTATGCTCCTAGAACCCCTGACGGTGCTCCCTGCATGTTGGACCTCTCTGTGTGGCCAGGCTGTGTACAAGTCCCACACATGTGGTATCGTCATACTCGGGAGGAGTAGCAGAATGTATTTTGGGGTGTAATTGGAAGTATGCCTATTCTGTGTGTGAGAAATAACTTGTTATTATGAAAAGTTTGTGAAAAAAAAAAAGTCTTCATTTATCCCAAGAATTGTGGGGAAAAATTTTACAGCTTCAAAAAACTCACTATGCCTCTTACTAAATACCTTTGACTGTCTACTTTTCAAAAAGGGGTCATTTGGGGGGTATTTGTACTTTTTTGACATTTCAGGGCCTCAAGAAATGAGATGGGCCGTCAGTGCATCAGGTGTGATCAATTTTCAATGATTTGCACCATAGCTTGTAGACTCTATAACTTTCACACAGTCCAAATAATATCCACTAATTTAGGTTATTTTTACCAATGAGATGTAGCAGTATAAATTTTGGCCCAAATTTATGAACAAAAATTACTTATTTGCAAAATTTTATCATAGAAACTAAAAAGAATTGTGTTTTTTTTTT
This sequence comes from Aquarana catesbeiana, assembly GCF_042186555.1. NCBI lineage: Eukaryota > Metazoa > Chordata > Amphibia > Anura > Ranidae > Aquarana > Aquarana catesbeiana. The sequence continues at coordinate 292,186,113 of NC_133330.1, read as the reverse complement.
TTCAAAATTTTCACTCTTTTTTTTCACTTATGTCGCAAAAAATAAAAAACCCAGTGGTGTTTAACCACCTCAATACAGGGCACTTTCACCCCCTTCCTGGCCAAGCCATTTTTCAGTTTTCAGCGCTGTCGCACTTTGAATGACAATTGCGCGGTCATGCTACACTGCACCCTAATGAAATTTTTATCATTTTTTCCCCACAAATAGAGCTTTCTTATGGTGGTATTTGATCACATCCGTGTTTTTTATTTATTGCGCTATAAACAAAAGAAGAGGGACAATTTTGAAAAAACACAATATTTTTTACTTTTTGCTATAATAAATATCCAATTTTTTTTTTTTAAACAAATTTTTTCCTCAGTTTAGGCCGATGTGTATTCTTCTACATATTTTTGGTAAAAAAAAATTGCGATAAGCGTATATTGATTGGTTTGCGCAAAAGTTATAGCGTCTAAAAATAGGGGATAGATTTATAGCATTTTCATTTATTTATTTTTTACTAGTAATGGCAGCGATCTGCGATTTTATTGTGACTGCGATATTGCGGCGGACATATCGGACACTTGACACATTTTTGGGACCATTCACATTTATACAGCGATCCGTGCTATAAAAATGCTTGATTGATTACTGTGTAAATGTGACTGGCAGGGAAGGGGTTAACACTAGGTGGCGATCCAGGGGTTAATGTGTGTCCTAGGGAGGTGATTCTAACTGTGGGGGGAGGGGACTGACTGGTGGAGGTGACTGATCGGTGTCCCTATGTACAAGGGACACGCCATCGGTCTCCTCTCCTCTCTGACAGGACGTGGATCTGTGTTTACATACACAGATCCACGGTCCTGCTCTGTTACCCGCCAATCGCGGGTGCCCAGCGGACATCGCGGCCGCCGGGCACGTGCACTGGGTCCCGAGCGATGCAGCGGGCATGCGCGCGCGCCCCCTAGTGGCTCGGGAGGGCAATCACGTCATATGACGTCCGCCCAGAACAAGTGCTGCCTTGTCCCACCGTCGTATGACGGTGGGCGGTAGCTTAGTGGTTAAATACCACCAAAAGAAAGCTCTACTTGTATGATAAAAATGTTGTTTGCGTACAATGTTGCATTGTTGCATGACTGAGTAATTGGCATTCAAAGTGTGAGAGAGCTGAAAATTGGTCTGGGCTAGGAAGGGGGTGTAAGTGCCCTGTATTGAAGTAGTTAAAGATATATGGACAATTTTGGGTGAAAGATTTTATCATTATTTCACTGGCACTCACAGTTTTAAGGCTTGACATGTTGAGTTTGTATTTACTCATCGCTACCCAACCTCATCTTTTATATATTACCAAAAAATTGGGTAATTCTGTATATTGTGGTGTTTGTGTTCACTAAATTTTATTGTATTTTTTACTGAAAATATGTGCATTTGGTAAACATGCTCTAATATCATGTGACATAAAAAAGAGCAAAATGCAACCATTATATTCTCCAGGGTCTCGCTTTCAGAAATAATATTTGAGGATTTTAACACATTTTCAGGCCTAAAATATGCATTTAACACCTGAAACTGGTAGATAAGTGGCTAAAATATAACTAAATGCAAAATCTTTTTTTTTTTTTTTTTGATGTGGTAAAGTGCTAGGCTTTTACTGCTTTCTGTGTCCTTGTTATCAATGGGTGTAAACTAAAATTCCACATTTTGGGTTGTCACCAGATCGCTAATAAATGGGAAATATTCCCTTCTACCCCGGTGACAACAAGGGATTCCCTCACTTTGGACGGATTTCCTCCCACTTACTGTTTTAGTTATAGGACAGGAAGTGAAGGAAAATCTCTCCAATGGGACACAGATGGCACAAACTGTCAGGTGTAATCAACTTCTCTTACTGTGTCCACAATTTATATAAAAAAAAGTTTACCTGTAGTTCTACTTTAATGTAGGTTGTAGTATGTGTGAGAAGCATTTGGGTGAGTGAAAATTTCCCTTCTGCAGAATTACAATATATTGGAATGGATTGATTCCCTATTCCCGGTGGTGATGTTAATGTACCTTTGGTCTCATGATACGGAGTGGTGCCTTTTATTGCAGCAGAATTGATTTCTTATTAGCTGCAGTAAAAATAAAATGGAGGTTTTAAAACGTCACATCATGAATTGACATTATTGCTATAAATTATACTGTTTAGGTTTAGAACATTTTCACTTATATACAGTCAGGTCCATAAATATTGGGACATCGACACAATTCTAATCTTTTTGGCTCTATACACCACCACAATGGATTTGAAATGAAACGAACAAGATGTGCTTTAACTGCAGACTTTCAGCTTTAATTTGAGGGTATTTACATCCAAATCAGGTGAACGGTGTAGGAATTACAACAGTTTGTAGATGTGCCTCCCACTTTTTAAGGGACCAAAAGTAATGGGACAGATTAACAATCATCCGTCAAACTTTCACTTTTTAATACTTGGTTGCAAATCCTTTGCAGTCAATTACAGCCTGAAGTCTGGAACGCATAGACATCAGCAGACGCTGGGTTTCATCCCTGGTGATGCTCTGCCAGGCCTCTATTGCAACTGTCTTCAGTTCCTGCTTGTTCTTGGGGCATTTTCCCTTCAGTTTTGTCTTCAGCAAGTGAAATGCATGCTCAATCGGATTCAGGTCAGGTGATTGATTTGGCCATTGCATAACATTCCACTTCTTTCCCTTAAAAAACTCTTTGGTTGTTTTCGCAGTATGCTTCGGGTCATTGTCCATCTGCACTGTGAAGCGCCGTCCAATGAGTTCTGAAGCATTTTGCTGAATATGAGCAGATAATATTGCCCAAAACACTTCAGAATTCATCCTGCTGCTTTTGTCAGCAGTCACATCATCAATAAATACAAAAGAACCAGTTCCATTGGCAGCCATACATGCCCACGCCATGACACTACCACCACCATGCTTCACTGATAAGGTGGTATGCTTTGGATCATGAGCAGTTCCTTTCCTTCTCCATACTCTTCTCATCACTCTGGTACAAGTTGATTTTGGTCTCATCAGTCCAAAGGATGTTGTTCCAGAACTGTGAAAGCTTTTTTAGATGTTGTTTGGCAAACTCTAATCTGGCTTTCCTGTTTTTGAGGCTCACCAATGGTTTACATCTTGTGGTGAACCCTCTGTATTCACTCTAGTGAAGTCTTCTCTGGATTGTTGACATTGACACACATACACCAACCTCCTGGAGAGTGTTCTTGATCTGGCCAACTGTTTTGAAGGATGTTTTCTTCACCAGGGAAAGAATTCTTCGGTCATCCACCACAGTTATTTTCCTTTGTCTTCCGGGTCTTTTGGTGTTGCTGAGCTCACCGGTGCGTTCTTTCTTTTTAAGGATGTTCCAAATAGTTGATTTGGCCACACCTAATGTTTTTGCTATCTCTCTGATGGGTTTGTTTTGTTTTTTCAGCCTAATGATGGCTTGCTTAACTGATAGTGACAGCTCTCTGGATCTCATATTGAGAGTTGACCGCAACAGATTGCAAAAGCAAATAGCACACTTGAACTCTGGACCTTTTATCTGCTCCTTGTAAATGGGATAATGAGGGCATAACACACACCTGGCCATGGAACAACTGAGCAGCCAATTGTGCCATTACTTTTGGTCCCTTAAAAAGTGGGAGGCACATATACAAACTGTTGTAATTCCTACACCGTTCACCTGATTTGGATGTAAATACCCTCAAATTAAAGCTGAAAGTCTGCAGTTAAAGCACATCTTTTTCATTTCATTTCAAATCCATTGTGGTGGTGTATAGAGCCAAAAAGATTACAATTGTGTCCATGTCCCAATATTTATGGACCTGACTGTAGAAGATCAATTCAAAATTTATTGCTTTTTCAGATTTCTGCTTCTGTCATTGTTTTGTCATCACTGACAAATAGTACCAGAATAATTTTGAACTAAAGGCTTAGTCCACTATTGTTGCCATGTTTCATGTTACCCTATACATGAAACATGGTTGCATTCCCAAATTCCTCACCTTGAAACCACCCCCACATACCTAAATCCCGGGGTGCTTCTGTCTGGAGTGTCCTGCACAAGAACTCGCCACAAAAGGTGCATGCAGTATTTTATGAAACAATTGTGTTACCATGCATTGCGTTGGGCTGCAACACAGGTGCGTCAGCAAGGTGTGCTATTAGAAATGAATGGCACACCAATGCACAAAACATACATTACTGCAGTTTATCAGCTTTAAAATGAATACTTTGGAGAATTATTTTGGGTTCACGGGTTCTATTCCAAATTTAGTTTGTGTTCCAGACTTTTCAGTACTATGAGGGCCATGTTGTATATTTCACAAATATTTGCAAGCCTAAAAAAAAAATAAGTTTTATAAATTAATTATTAATATTTAAATTAATGAATAAAGTTTTACTTGGGGTTTTTTTGTAATCTGTATGATGTGACTCAGAAACTCCTTAGGCACCCCCTTACATCAAGGTCCCCATTAGAGTCCTTTGAGCCCCCCCACCCTTTCATCTGGTTCCCTATCAGAGCCCCCCCCCCCGCTCTTTACATCAGGGCCTCCATCAGAGTTTCCTCCTCTTACATCAGGGTACCCCATTACCTTACACAGTTACTGTAGTGGGAGCCTAGAGAGCCCAAGAGCTTGGCTGTAACAGGGGGTCTGCTTGGACAAAGTGCTGTCCTTCTGTGATACTAGGGCAAGCACTTAGAGTATGTAAACCCAACATTTTGTATTCCTGATATGTGCCTGCTGTACCATGTACTTGTATGAAGCAGTATCCCGTTCTTTGTATTGCTTCCTTTGTGTGAAATCTCTGGTGTTCCTCCCAGTTCCTCTGCTTCCCTATTAAAAACTGACCACACTAGGCAGGAGAACACACCGTGGTCAGTTTTCTAGTTATGCTGGAACCCAGTGTGCTCTCCTCCAATGATCAGACTCACACCCCTCCCTGCACAATCTTTTACTGGGAAGTTCAGTGTGTTGCTGAGCCCCCCCCCCCCCACACACACACACAAATTTGCTTTGAATCTAGGAGCCAGTTAAAAAAGTTAGGAGCCAGTTGTTTTTAGAGTGGTATGGATTAGAGCTGCACGATTCTGGCCAAAATGAGAATCACGATTTTTTTGCTTAGAATAAAAAGCTCACGATTCTTTCACGATTCTCGCACTGTAAAATCTTTCACATTATACCCAAAAAAAAAAAAAAAAAAAAAAGGGCTAACTTTACTGGTTAGATTTTTTTTTTTTTTAAATTCATTAATAAGTAATTTTTTCCAAAGAAAAAAGACCGCTGTACAAATACAGTGTGACATAAAATATTGCAACAACCACCATTTTATTCTCTAGGATGGCAGGTGGCACTGAATGGCACTGGCAGGTGGCACTGATTGGCAGTGGCACTGGTTGGCACTGGCAGGTGGCACAGGTTTGGAACTGGCAGGTGGCACTATTGGCACTGGCATGTGGCACTGGCAGATGGCACTGATTGGCAGTGGCACTGGTTGGCACTGGCAGGGGGCACTGATTGGCGGTGGCACTGGCAGGTGGCACTGGTTGGCGGTGGCACTGGCGGGCACTGGCATGTGGCACTGGTTGGTTCCACTGGTAGTGGCACTGGTTGACAGTGGTAGGTGGCACTGGTTGGCGATGGTAGGTGGCACTGGTTGGCACTGGCAGGTTTCACACTGTTGCTGTGTGTGAAACTGACAAGTAATAGAGAGGAAAGAGGAGCTGTCAGAATTGAGCTTAATGTCAGGGGTGGGCAGGACCCGGCCGGGGTGGGCGGGACCCAGCAGCTATCAAACACCAGCCAATGATTGGGCTGCTTAAGAAAAGGGGCGGGGCCACATACACGTAGCGGCCCGCTCAAATCCTATCCCATTGGCTGGTGCTTGATAGCTGCTGGGTCCCGCCCACCCCGGCATCAAGTTCAATTCTGACAGATCCTCTATGTTACGTGTCAGTTTCACACACTCAGCGGCTCTGGCAAGCATCAAGCGCCGTGCTGAGTGTGGAGAAGGGAGGAGGAACGGCGGTCAATGTTAAATATCATAGCACTGCATGTCTGGGGCATCGGGAGTTGCAGTGAGTGGGTTGGTGCCAGTCTAGGCGCCAGGGTGCGGTTTCTGGTCGCCTTGGGTTTGTTGAGCCCTGCTGTACCCAAATTAAATTTTTATCATTTTTTCCCACAAATAGAGCTTTCTTTTGGTAGTATTTGGTCACCTCTGCGGTTTTTATTTATTTTTTTTTATTTAAAAAGACCGAATTTGAAAAAAAAAAATAAATATATTTTTATATTTTGTTATAAAATTTTGCAAACAGGTAATTTTTCTCCTTCATTGATGTACGCTGATGAGGTGGCAGTCATGGGCACTGATGGGTGGCAGTGATAGGCACTGATGGGTGGCAATAATGGGCACTGATCGGTTACACTGATAGGCAGCACTGCTAGGTGGCACTGATTGGCACCACTGGTGGGCATTGATAGGTGGCACTCATGGGCATTGATAGGTGGCACTGGCAGGGGGGTACTGTTGGGCACAGATAAGGCATAATTGCCTCTTCTACTTCGGGACCGATGTCCCTTGCAGATAAGCCGGTGATCGGCTTTTTTTTTTCTCCTCAAGCTGTCAGCATGAGGAGAAAAAAAAAACGATTACCGAGCTTTTGTTTACATCATGTGATCAGCTGTCATTGGCTGACAGCTGATCACGTGGTAAGGGGCTAGGAACGGCCCCTTACTCAGATCTGTGATCACCCGAGTCTCAGTGACTCCGTGATCATGGCGAGTGTGCCCTGCAGGGGGCGCGTGCAAAGGGGAGGCCGTCATATGGCAGCCTCTCGGAAATTCAGGTCCGCGTTGTGGCCGTCATTCGGCTATAGCGCGGACGGCAAGTGGTTAAACTAAATGGGTTGTTTTACAAGGTGATTGTTTTCAATCAGTTTCCGCCAAATAATGGCTACAGCGCAGTCGTCCAGTTCTGAGAGGGTGTCCATAGATGTCCTCCCAGAACCCCGCATCATGCATGCCTCCTGCGGTGTGCATCGGATGCGCGCTTTGACCGCTGTGTCCCCCCGGACACAGCTGATCACAGATCCGGGTAAAGGGCCAGTCACAGTGGCCCTTTACCATGTGATCAGCTGTGTCCAATCACACATAAACAGACTTGCCGCTTATCAGCAGTCCTTTCCTCCCACACTGTGTTTGTGGGAGGAAAGGAGAGCAGTTAACCTGCAAGCCTGTCAGCATAATCACACATCAGTGAAGAAGAAAAATTACTTATTTGAAAAATGTTAGAGCAGAGGCGTTTTTTTCTTTTTAAAATGTTTGGTCTTTTTTCATATGTTTAGAAAAAAAAGTGGTGATTTACATACCACCAGGAGAAAGCGTTATCTGTCTAAAAAAAAAAAAAATGGGAGAGAGGGGTAAAAGGGCCCGGCATTGAAGTGGTTAATAATGTATACTGGCAGTCCTAGCATCCAATGACAGTACAGTGACAACGCACCTGGGACTGGAGACTAAAAGGATAAGGGGGGTGGGGGTGTAAAAAGGGGGTTGTGAATTGCTGGGGAGAAAAGGAGGCCATAGTAGGCTGACCTGTGTGAGAGACCACTGACGCTAGCTGTGGGCAGATTAACCAGTTGCCGACCGCCGCACGACTATATACGTCGACAGAGCGGCACGGGCAGGCAAAAGGACGTATATGTACGTCCTTGCCTGCCCGCGGGTGGGGGGTCCGATCGGACCCCCCCCCAGTGCCTGCGGCGGTCGGCAAATCTCCCCCGGCGATCGGTGGTGAGGGGGAGGCCATCCATTCGTGGCCCCCCCCTCGCGATCGCTCTCAGCCAATGGGATCATTTCCCTGCCTCTGTATTGTACACAGAGGCAGAGGAAATGATGTCATCTCTCCTCGGCTCGGTATTTTCCGTTCCGGGCCGAGGAGAGAAGACTGCAATGTAAGTGCACCAACACACTACACACAGTAGAACATGCCAGGCACACTAAACACCCCGATCCCCCCCCCCCCCGATCGCCCCCCGATCCCCCCCCAATCACCCCCCCCCCCCGTCACAAACTGACACCAAGCAGGTTTTTTTTTTTTTTTTTTTTTTTTCTGATTACTGTATTGGCGTCAGTTTGTGACAGTTACAGTGTCAGGGCAGTGAGTGTTAGGCCCCCTGTAGGTCTAGGGTACCCCCCTAACCCCCCCTAATAAAGTTTTAACCCCTTGATCACCCCCCGTCACCAGTGTCGCTAAGCGATCATTTGTGATCGCTGTATTAGTGTCGCTGGTGACGCTAGTTAGGGACGTAAATATTTAGGTTCGCCGTCAGCGTTTTATAGCGACAGGGACCCCCATATACTACCTAATAAATGTTTTAACCCCTTGATTGCCCCCTAGTTAACCCTTTCACCACTGATCACCGTATAACCGTTACGGGTGACGCTGGTTAGTTTGTTTATTTTTTATAGTGTCAGGGCACCCGCCGTTTATTACCGAATAAAGATTTAGCCCCCTGATCACCCGACGGTGATATGCGTCGCCCCAGGCAGCGTCAGATTAGCGCCAGTACCGCTAACACCCACGCACGCAGCATACGCCTCCCTTAGTGGTATAGTATCTGTACAGATCAATATCTGATCCGATCAGATCTATACTAGTGTCCCCAGCAGTTTAGGGTTCCCAAAAACACAGTGTTAGCGGGATCAGCCCAGATACCTGCTAGCACCTGCATTTTGCCCCTCCGCCCAGCCCGGCCCAGCCCACCCAAGTGCAGTATCGATCGATCACTGTCACTTACAAAACACTAAACGCATAACTGCAGCGTTCGCAGAGTCAGGCCTGATCCCTGCGATCGCTAACAGTTTTTTTGGTAGCATTTTGGTGAAATGGCAAGCACCAGCCCCAGGCAGCGTCAGGTTAGTCCCAGTACCGCTAACACCCACGCACCGTACACCTCCCTTAGTGGTATAGTATCTGAACGCATCAATATCTGATCCGATCAGATCTATACTAGCGTCCCCAGCAGTTTAGGGTTCCCAAAAACGCAGTGTTAGCGGGATCAACCCAGATACCTGCTAGCAACTGCGTTTTACCCCTCCGCCCGGCCCAGCCCAGCCCACCCAAGTGCAGTATCGATCGATCACTGTCACTTACAAAACACTAAACGCATAACTGCAGCGTTCGCAGAGTCAGGCCTGATCCCTGCGATCGCTAACAGTTTTTTTTGTAGCGTTTTGGTGAACTGGCAAGCACCAGCCCCAGGCAGCGTCAGGTTAGTGCCAGTAGCGCTAACACCCACGCACGCACCGTACACCTCCCTTAGTGGTATAGTATCTGAACTGATCAATATCTGATCCGATCAGATCTATACTGGCGTCCCCAGCAGTTTAGGGTTCCCAAAAACGCAGTGTTAAGCGGGATCAGCCCAGATACCTGCTAGCACCTGCGTTTTGCCCCTCCGCCCGGCCCAGCCCAGCCCACCCAAGTGCAGTATCGATCGATCACTGTCACTTACAAAACACTAAATGCATAACTGCAGCGTTCGCAGAGTCAGGCCTGATCCCTGCGATCGTTAACAGTTTTTTTGGTAGCGTTTTGGTGAACTGGCAAGCGCCAGCGGCCTAGTACACCCCGGTCGTAGTCAAACCAGCACTGCAGTAACACTTGGTGACGTGGCGAGTCCCATAAGTGCAGTTCAAGCTGGTGAGGTGGCAAGCACAAGTAGTGTCCCGCTGCCACCAAGAAGACAAACACAGGCCCGTCATGCCCATAGTGCCCTTCCTGCTGCATTCGCCAATCCTAATTGGGAACCCACCACTTCTGCAGCGCCCGTACTTCCCCCATTCACATCCCCAACCAAATGCAGTCGGCTGCATGAGAGGCATTTTTATGTCCTCCCGAGTACCCCTACCCAACGAACCCCCCCAAAAAAGATGTTGTGTCTGCAGCAAGCGCGGATATAGGCATGACACCCGCTATTATTGTCCCTCCTGTCCTGACAATCCTGGTCTTTGCATTGGTGAATGTTTTGAACGCTACCATTCACTAGTTGAGTATTAGCGTAGGGTACAGCATTGCACAGACTAGGACACACTTTCACAGGGTCTCCCAAGATGCCATCGCATTTTGAGAGACCCGAACCTGGAACCGGTTACAGTTATAAAAATTACAGTTACAAAAAAAGTGTAAGAAAAAAAAAAAAAAAAACACAAACAAAAATATAAAATAAAAAATAATAGTTGTCGTTTTATTGTTCTCTCTCTATTCTCTCTCTCTCTATTCTCTCTATTGTTCTGCTCTTTTTTACTGTATTCTATTCTGCAATGTTTTATTGTTATTATGTTTTATCATGTTTGCTTTTCAGGTCTGCAATTTTTTATACTTTACCGTTTACTGTGCTTTATTGTTAACCATATTTTTGTCTTCAGGTACAGCATTCACGACTTTGAGTGGTTATACCAGAATGATGCTTGCAGGTTTAGGTATAATCTTGGTATCATTCTTTTCAGCCAGCGGTCGGCTTTCATGTAGAAGCAATCCTAGCGGCTAATTAGCCTCTAGACTGCTTTTACAAGCAGTGGGAGAGAATGCCCCCCCCCCCCCCCCCACCGTCTTCCGTGTTTTTCTCTGGCTCTCCTGTCTCAACAGGGAACCTGAGAATGCAGCCGGTGATTCAGCCAGCTGACCATAGAGCTGATCAGAGACCAGAGTGGCTCCAAACATCTCTATGGCCTAAGAAACCGGAAGCTACGAGCATTTTATGACTTAGATTTCGCCGGATGTAAATAGCGCCATTGGGAAATTGGGAAAGCATTTTATCATACCGATCTTGGTGTGGTCAGATGCTTTGAGGGCAGAGGAGAAATCTAGGGTCTAATAGACCCCAATTTTTTCAAAAAAGAGTACCTGTCACTACCTATTGCTATCATAGGGGATATTTACATTCCCTGAGATAACAATAAAAATGATTAAAAAAAAAAAAAAAAAAATGAAAGGAACAGTTTTAAAATAAGATAAAAAAGCAAAAAAATAATAAAGAAAAAAAAAAAAAAAAAAAAAAAAAAGCACCCCTGTCCCCCCTGCTCTCGCGCTAAGGCGAACGCAAGCGTCGGTCTGGCGTCAAATGTAAACAGCAATTGCACCATGCATGTGAGGTATCACCGCGACGGTCAGATCGAGGGCAGTAATTTTAGCAGTAGAGCTCCTCTGTAAATCTAAAGTGGTAACCTGTAAAGGCTTTTAAAGGCTTTTAAAAATGTATTTATTTTGTTGTCACTGCACGTTTGTGCGCAATTGTAAAGCATGTCATGTTTGGTATCCATGTACTCGGCCTAAGATCATCTTTTTTATTTCATCAAACATTTGGGCAATATAGTGTGTTTTAGTGCATTAAAATGTAAAAAAGTGTGTTTTTTCCCCAAAAAATGCGTTTGAAAAATCGCTGCGCAAATACTGTGTGAAAAAAAAAAATTAAACACCCACCATTTTAATCTGTAGGGCATTTGCTTTAAAAAAATATATAATGTGTGGGGGTTCAAAGTAATTTTCTTGCAAAAAAAAATAATTTTTTCATGTAATCAAAAAGTGTCAGAAAGGGCTTTGTCTTCAAGTGGTTAGAAGAGTGGGTGATGTGTGACATAAGCTTCTAAATGTTGTGCATAAAATGCCAGGACAGTTCAAACCCCCCCAAATGACCCCATTTTGGAAAGTAGACACCCCAAGCTATTTGCTGAGAGGCATGTCGAGTCCATGGAATATTTTATATTGTGACACAAGTTGCGGGAAAGAGACAAATTATTATTTTTTTTTTTTTTTTTTTGCACAAAGTTGTCACTAAATGATATATTGCTCAAACATGCCATGGGAATATGTGAAATTACACCCCCAAAATACATTCTGTTGCTTCTCCTGAGTATGGGGATACCACATGTGTGGGACTTTTTGGGAGCCTAGCCACGTATGGGACCCCGAAAACCAAGCACCGCCTTCAGGCTTTCTAAGGGCGTAAATTTTTGATTTCACTCTTCACTGCCTATCACAGTCTCGGAGGCCATGGAATGCCCAGGTGGCACAAACCCCCCCCCAAATGACCCCATTTTGGAAAGTAGACACCCCAAGCTATTTGCTGAGAGGTATAGTGAGTATTTTGCAGACCTCACTTTTTGTCACAAAGTTTTGAAAATTAAAAAAAGAAAAAAAAAATTTATTTTTTTTGTCTTTCTTCATTTTCAAAAACAAATGAGAGCTGCAAAATACTCACCATGCCTCTCAGCAAATAGCTTGGGGTGTCTACTTTCCAAAATGGGGTCATTTGGGGGGGGGTTTGTGCCACCTGGGCATTCCATGGCCTCCGAAACTGTGATAGGCAGTGAAGAGTGAAATCAAAAATGTACACCCTTAGAAATCCTGAAGGCGGTGATTGGTTTTCGGGGTCCCGTACGCAGCTAGGCTCCTAAAAAGTTCCACACATGTGGTATCCCCGTACTCAAGAGAAGCAGCAGAATGTATTTTGGGGTGCAATTCCACATATGCCCATGACCTGTGTGAGCAATATATCATTTAGTGACAACTTTGTGCAAAAAAAAAAAAAAAAAATAAATTGTCACTTTCCCGCAACTTGTGTCAAAATATAAAATATTCCATGGACTCAACATGCCTCTCAGCAAATAGCTTGGGGTGTCTACTTTCCAAAATGGGGTCATTTGGGGGGGGTTGTGCCATCTGGGCATTTTATGGCCTTCAAAACTGTGATAGGTAGTGAGGAGTAAAATCAAAAATGTACGCCCTTAGAAATCCTGAAGGCAGTGATTGGTTTTCGGGGCCCCGTATGCGGCTAGGCTCCCAAAAAGTCCCACACATGTGGTATCCCCATACTCAGGAGAAGCAGCTATTTTGGGGTGCAATTCCACATATGCCCATGGCCTGTGTGAGCAATATATCATTTAGTGACAACTTTTTGTAATTTTTTTTTTTTTTTTTTTCATTATTCAATCACTTGGGACAAAAAAAATGAATATTCAATGGGCTCAACATGCCTCTCAGCAATTTCCTTGGGGTGTCTACTTTCCAAAATGGGGTCATTTGTGGGGGTTTTGTACTGCCCTGTCATTTTAGCACCTCAAGAAATGACATAGGCAGTCATAAATTAAAGACTGTGTAAATTCCAGAAAATGTACCCTAGTTTGTAGGCACTATAACTTTTGCGCAAACCAATAAATATACACTTATTGACATTTTTTTTACCAAAGACATGTGGCCAAATACATTTTGGCCTAAATGTATGACTAAAATTGAGTTTATTGGATTTTTTTTAGAACAAAAAGTAGAAAATATCATTTTTTTTCAAAATTTTCGGTCTTTTTCCGTGTATAGCGCAAAAAATAAAAACGGCAGAGGTGATCAAATACCATCAAAAGAAAGCTCTATTTGTGGGAAGAAAAGGACGCAAATTTCGTTTGGTTACAGCATTGCATGACCGCGCAATTAGCAGTTAAAGCGACGCAGTGCCAAATTGTAAAAAGTGCTCTGGTCAGGAAGGGGGTAAATCCTTCCGGGGCTGAAGTGGTTAAAAGAAGTTAAAAAGCTATGGGTTGGGTGCCTTTATCACCTGGGTCACTGGTGTCTAAATTTATGCCCCAATCGTTCTCTTTAGCAGCATCTGCAATAATAATTCTAGATGAAAACAATATCTACTTTACATTGTACGTACACTTTGACATTTTTCTGAGTGGTCTTCAGCTAACTTGTCGTTATTGTTAACGTCGTAAGCCTTAAATAAAACACAGGATGCCATTATAGGGTGGAGAACAAAATGCCTTTCTGAGTAAACATCTTAAAGTAGATCTATCGCCTCTACAACATGGGTGTTTTGTCTCCTGAAGTCTTACTCACTGGAACACTCTGTAGAATTCAGCATTCGTTAACGGAAGAGAAGCAGAGATTTAGCAAGCTTGGTTGTTTTAGTAAATTGGTGGCCTTTTTAGTTATGTTGTTGACAGATCTGGTTTTAGCTGGTAGTACACAATGAACACATTACACACAGTAGAATAACTAAAAGCTCTATTCTGGTTGAATTTTTTTTTTTTTTTTTCTGTGCCATGGTCCCCCAGCTGGTTGACCGCTTGAAGACGAGGCCTTTTTATGACCCTTCTCACATATATTTAAAAATCAGTATTTTTTCGCTAGAAAATTACTTAGAACCCCCCAAACCTTATATATTTTTTTAAAGCAGGGACCCTAGAGAATAAAATGTTGGGTGTTATTTTTTTTATTTCACACAGTGTTTGCACAGCGGTTTTTCAAATGCAAAAAAACAAAACAAAATTTTAATGCACAAAAACGCAATATAATACCCAATTGTTTGGTCAATTCTAAAAGATGATGTTCTGCAGAGTAAATGGATACCAAACATGTCATGCTTTCAAACCACCAGAAAGATGTGCATATATGGAAGGAGCGCAAGACCTAAAGATTAATTTATTAATATTGTGTTGAGACAGCCAACACGTTTCGGGGGTCAAAGGAACTCCCCCTTCATCAGGGTTTCAGTTAGAATTGAAAACTTTCAGTGGACTCAAAGTAAGGCTTTCCTGTTTAAATCTGTGCAGGGAAGATCATTGCTGGATTAGGATCCCTGGCCAGCTGTATCTGCATCAGCAGTCAAAATAAGTAGTATCTGCATTAGCAGTCAAAACTTTAGAATTGTGCACGCCCGTAGGACGGGAACAAACTATGTATATTATATTGTCCATAGGCAATGCTTTAAAATCCTTTACAGGTTACCACTTTAGATCTACACAGGAGGTCTAGTGCTAGAATTATTGTTCTCGATCTGACGTTTGCGGTGATACCTCATGTGTGGTGTGATTGCTGTTTATGTACATACCCAGCTATAGCCGGTAGCAGTAATTATTGTATTCTGCTGGCTGGGTAGGTTCCCTGCACCCCCCCCCCCACCCGTGGTGGAAGGAAGAAAAATTGGGTAGCTTAAGGGGAAGGGGTTTTTTTTTTTTTTTTGCACATAAAAATGTATTATTATTATTAGTATTAACGCCCAACATGGGCTAGGACAATAAAATACAGATCTATATTAAAAACACAAAAAAGAAGGGGAAAAAACATGATCAGCATCAACACATGGAGGAAGAGATGAGACGGGGTTTCATATACATTTCCAAGCTTGTGATTATATATGAAGTGACGAATACCTCCTGAAATGAATACTAAGTCGAAGCCCTCTTCATCAGTAAATCCTCCGATAGGAGGTGATGGAGGAAGGAAAGCTTCGGTCACCTTCTGTCTCCTCTCCCACCTCCCCCCAACAACCCCCCACCCCATCTGGGTGGAACTCCATTGCCAGAGGGGGGATGGGTCAGGGAAAAGGGAGGGCACACACAAGGGAAGGGAAGAAGGGGAAATCCAAGGAGGAAGAGGGGGAGGGGGGCGCAGGGACGGAATTGCAGGGATGGAGGGGTATGGGAGGACCCTGGTTGATTCAGGATGGCTTTGGAGTCCATGCTTACTGGGATATTGACCTCATCAAGAAGTCCTAAGGGTGATACCCTCTGGGGAGAGAATGAATTGGTTCCACAGCGCCTATGTCTTGTTATATTTTTCTTGTTGGTGCCTCGCAGTGACCACTAGGTCTTCCATTTTACTAATGTCCTCTACCCTCCGGATCCAACTAGCCACCGTTGGTGGGGTTAGACTTTTCCATTGAAGTGGGATGCAGGATTTTGCGGCATTTAACAAGTGGCGTACAACTGACTTTTTGTATCTTTTAGTTGATATTGTGTTTACATGCAATAGGAAGAGGGCCGGGTCGTCTGGGACATTATATTCCATAAACTTTTGGATAGTTGTTCTGACTGTAGACCAGAAATAGGATAGCTTCAGACAAGACCAAAATATATGTAGTAACGTACCCCTGTCCTCCTGACACCCCCAGCAAAGTGCTGAGGTGTTCAGGTAGTAAGTATGTAAAGCATGTGGGGTTAGGTACCACCTTGTTAGGAGCTTATAATTAGTCTCCTGTACTTTTGTACAGATAGAGGATTTTAGGGTGAACGTTATGATACGTTGGGTCTGGTTCGAAGTAAATGTACAGTTCAGGTAGGGGAAGGGGGTTTACTGGACAACAACATTGCTGAAATATGGCAATGCCCTTTATCTAGAGTCCGTGTATAATAAATCGGACTGTGGATAGTCTATTGAATTTCAAATGCTTTCTAGTGAAATATAACAAAATTCACTAGAAACTACCAAATCTATACATCGTGAGTCAGGATATCCCCACTTTGTATGTATGATTGCAGTTTGTGTATGGAAACATTCAAGTACCGAATACTGAAGCGAACATAAACTATATTATAGGCAAGATAATCCTTCATTTTGGCTGTTGTCAGTCTTGCTTTTTCTTGTGATTAAAAATGTGAAGGCGTGCAATCATTGCCAGGGATTACACAGATAATGACAAAATCCCACATTAAGGTTTCATCTGGGCAAACAATCTACTGTGCCATATGAATAATAATTTTATTCCAGTACAGAGAGTTTAGTAAAACTTTGGTCAGTTTAAATGCAGAAAATGGAGAGAAAAATAATCATTTTTCTTTACTGCTTTCCCATCATTCTTTGCACTCTAGCAGTAACTGTTAGCCCCCTTTTACACAGGGAGGACTGCGGCAGCGGATCCGCCTGCTCAGCAGGTAGTCTGTCCGCTGATCCCTGCTGAGCAGATGGATGACAGGTCCGTGTCCGTTCCGCTTATGCTGAGTGGACACGGACATGGTTTGCTGTTCTCTATGAGGCGGTGAGATGAAAACGGACCACCTGTCTGTTTCAATCTGACTGTCATCCGACCCGATCTGCCAGACGGATCTGCCCGCTTGTGCCCTTTCTTCAGTATTCGTGCCGTGACTGGTGGCACTCGCATGCATGTGGGGGAGTGATGTCATCGCGGCTCTGGCCAATCACAGCTCCGTAGCCCGCGAACCCGGAAGTAACTCCGGTGAAAGATGTCGGCCGTGGGAGCGGAGTGCAGACTGCACTCTGCAATGCATCATTCTAAGTTAAGTATTTCATAATGAGCTAGTATGCAATACATACTAGCTCATTGTGTCTTTGTCTTGCAGGTTTGTTTTTGTTTTTTTTTTAAGGAATTTTTTTTTCTCTGAAGTTTACAACCTCTTTAAGCCGTTAGACTGTGACACTACTTTTGTGATATTCAATATTAAAGCCCAACAAAACGCCCCACAAATTAAGGATCTATGCATGGAGGAGGGGCGGATGATTGAAAGGACTGCCCCCTTCATTTATAGAACTTGTTTTATTCATAGAAGCTGTAGTAATGGCTTTCTATGAAAGGGGGAACTAGGCAGAAACAGCGGGCGTAGTCGGGCACTCTTGATGTAAGCCAGTGACAGCTCCTCAGTACTATTAACCCCCGACAATCTGGAAGATTACGGGGGTGGGGGTAAACAGTTTTTTTTGTAGTTAAACGTAGGCTTTTTATATGTACTGTTTTCCTTTTGAGGTAGCATGTAGAAATGTTGGCTATTTTTTTTTGTTTTGGTTTTGTTTTGGTTTTCTGTTGTAAAATACCTGTTTCTAAAGCTCAGTAGCTCAAGCTGAAATGTAAATATCGTGAATGGTGCTATATCAATATACTTTGCTTTTAAAATGTAACTGGTTTTGTTTAATTAAAAGAAAAAAAAGACATCTTGTATATTGTATGGAATCTTAGTACATTTTATATTAAACACCCTTTTATTATTAATTACGTTTTGCAGCAAGTAGGACAGTGCGTAGATTTTTGTCCTTTAGTCCTGGTTCACATTGGTGCGATTTGACATGTCAAATCGCATGTCAAATCAGTGGCAATGGCACCGTCCTAATCGGTGCGATGCCTCGCCTATTTCAAAAAGTCATAACTGTACTACTTTTTGTGATTTTGGAATGCAATTTCCATTGACAACTGTGCAGAAACCCGCACAGTTGTCTGTGAAATCGCAGCCGAAATCGGGACTGACATGCAGGAGTGAAATCGTGCGAGTTCAGCTGGACTCACACGGCTTCATTTCCGCAGCTCACTGTGAACCTGGGCTTAGACCAGAGTTTTGTGTTAATCTATCGGTAGTGGCAGCAGAGGGACCATCTTTGATCACAATCTAGCAGTGTTAATGTCATTGACGAAAATATTTTCATCATCTTTTTTGTCAGAGACGTGTTTTCAGTGACAAAAAGTAGATGAAAATCAATTTGAATTTTTGTCAATTGACAAAAATCAATGCCAATTTATATCAACAAACGAAAACTGAACTAAAATGTGAGGGAGGTATTTTTTTTTTTTTTTATAGTAATGATAGGGGAGAGAGAGGGACCAGGCTGCCAATAGTGCAGCAAGATTTTATTCATATAAAATTAATAAAAACAATGGTAATGAAGCATCAGTGTGAAACAGGCATAGAATTAGCTTAATATGAAGCGGTCAGGAGTCGCTGGGATCATGGAGAGGCAGTAGATGCCGGTGATAAGATCCAGAAAAGCTGTTCAAGTGCCTCTGCCGTGGGAACCTCCAAAGAACTGTCAGATGGAGCTGTCAAAAACCTGGGTGCTGGTAGCCAATCGGGAACTGTTTCAGAGGCAAAATCACACTTCCTTCATAAGTTGATAGAGATGTCGTTTTGCCTTTTGAAACAATTCAGATGACTAAAACTAAAATGGCATTTTTGTCAAAAGACTAAACTTAATTGAAATTTGATGTCAAAATTAAAGTGATTGTAAAGTCTTGTTTGTTATTTTTAACTAAAAAAAAAAATGTTATACTTACCTGCTCTGTGCAGGGGTTTTGTACAGAGCAGCCCCGATTCTCTTCTTCTCCGGTCCCTCTTCGGCACTCCTGGCCCCTCCCTCCCGTTGAGTGCCCCCACAGCAAGCAGTTTGCTATGGGGGCACTCGAGCCGAGCCACAGCCCCTGTGTCCATTCAGAAACACAGAGCCACGGCCCCACCCCTTTCTCTCCTCATTGGTTGACTGACCTTGATTGCCAGCAGTGGGAGCCAATGGCGCGGCGCTGCTGTCTCAGCCAATGAGGAGGGGAGTCCCGGGCAGCCGAGACACACCTGCCAAATTGCTTGATCTAGAGGGACCTCAGGTAAGTATTAGGGGACTGCTACACACAGAAGGCTTTTTATCTTAATGCATAGAATGCATTAAAGTGGAGGTAAACTTCCATCTCTGAATTTTACCTATAGGTAAGCCTATAATAGGGATTATCTATACGTAGTGTAAATATCTCCTAAACGTGCACGGTTTACGAGGATTTTACTTTACATGCAGCCAGTGACAGCCCGGTTGGCCATTCTTTCAGAGCCCTGTGCTGTAAACGATGGCTCCCGTGCACATGCGCAGGAGGGACGTCATCGTGGCAATGCATACTAGCACATTATGTCATTACCTTGCAGGGTAGGAAAAAAAAACGTTCAGCGGTTTACAACCGCTTTAATATTAAAAAAAAAACAAACAAAAAAAAAAAAACTGCCTTTTCAATCACATTAACATTTGTTGGACAAAAATTTGTTGAACATGTTTTTTTTTTTTTTTACGCAGAAAGTAAGTTCTTTGCTGTTACATCATACTTATCAGGTCAAATAATACAGATCTTAGACATTAAACTCAAAGCGTGATGTACAAGATAAAATCGCTTGCCATTATTATAACGATTGCTTATCTGTAAAACTCAGTTTCAGAATGTACTAGAAGCCATCAAGAACGATGATTACAGACCTGCCACTTTTCTGCTGGTGTCAAAAATGTGTCACTTACTACATACACTTCTACTTCTCACAGGAGACTATAGGAAGGAAGAACGAAGACAAAGTGGGAGAAATTTACAATTAAAATGTACCAGTAGTGACAGCAGAGCAGAAATGAACAGCTAGCACCTACGTAGCTGTAAAAACTCAGGTCATCCAGTATGCAAATCTTGACTTTTTCAGCTCTGACGTTTGAGCTGTAGCCCATGCTCTACTGGCTCCCACACATTACTATTGGTTGGTGAGGCTTTGCATTATATTGATGGACCATTAAGAAGAGGTGAAGGACAGAAGGTTTTGGACCAGAGCTCCATCGCTTCCCAGCAACATTTTGCTTATTTCTTTCTTTAAATAAACTATACTTGCCTTAATTCGCCTCACCTATTCTGTTCTCATAGGAAAGAGTGAGGTGGCAGCACACATGGACTTTAAATCGATTCAATGAGGGAGACCAGTAAGACCCAGTGAGAAGCTATTCCACTCAGAAATGGGACCGCATAGTGAAAATATACAGGTACATATTTATCTTAATGAACTACACTCAGGGGGAGTGGGCAAATAATTAAAGGACAACTGTGCAAAGTACAGAAATATGAGCCTAGGGATCCTGTTCCTTCACTTTAGGAATAGCAGCTTTTTTATTTTTATCTTGACAAATCTCCTTTGATAAGTCAGTTAAGGCATGTTGCCAACAAGCATGTATGCAATGCTTTTAAAGTGATTGTAAAGGAATTTTATTTTAAATAACAACCATGTTTTACTTACCTACTCTGTACAATGGAATTGCACAGAGCGGCCTCAAACCTCCTCTTGTCGGGTCTTCCGCCAGTGCTCTTGGCTCCTTCTCTTCAGCGAGTGCCCCCATAGCTAGCTGCTTGCTATGGGGGTACTCATGCAGGCTTGATCCTGAGCTTTGCTGCTTGTGTCCATATTCACAGATGACACAGCTCGGCCCACTCCCTCGCCACAGGTTTTGACTGACTACAGTGGAAGTCAGTGACTCCCATTGCCTCCATAAAGCTTATGAGAGCAGGCAGAGGAAAGACAGAGCTACTGCAGATGGGCACAGAGCTGGATCGAGTGAGGACTCAGGTATGTATGGTTGGGGGGGTGAGGGCTATTACTGAATGGGTTAAGGTAAAAATGTTTAGGCTTTATACTTTAAGGTATAAAGCTTAGATTACTTAGGACACTCAATGTCATGAATGCTTTCATGTTTATGCCAAATTCTGAACCTAACATGTGAATGTCGCAGCTGAAATCGAGACTCATCCGACCAAGGCAACATTTTTCCAATCTTTTATTGTCCAATTTTGGTGAGCCTGTCCCAATTGTAGCCTCAGTTTCCAGTTCTTAGCTGATAGGCGTGGCACCTGGTATGGTCTTCTGCTGTTGTAGCCCATATGCTTCAAGGTTCGATGTGTTGTGCGTTCAAAGATGGTATTCTACATACCTTGGTTGTATCAAGGAGTTATTTTGAGTTACTGTTGCCTTTCTATCATCTGTAACCAGACTGCCCATTCTCCTCTGACATCAACAAGGCATGTGCATGAGAATCCCAGTAGATCAGCAGTTTTTGAAATACTCAGACCAGCCCGTCTGGCACCAACAACCATTCCACTCTCAAAATCACTTAAGTGTGTGTATGTATGTATGTGTGTGTGTGTATATGTATGTATATATATATATATATATATATATATATATATATATATGAGTTCTAGTGCTCAGCATAAATGAGTATACTTTCCTTTCAGAATCAACATTTTCTATGGAGCACTGTACTACAAAATACTCCCACAAATGCGGGTCATTGATTGTAACCAAGATTTGTTAATTTGCGCACACAAAAAAAAAAGTATTTTTCCTAACAAATGAATTCAAGACCATGCTGCAAAAATGAATACACCCCAATGAAGGTCTTAGGAGCAAAGCTAAATTTTTAGACAACAAAATCCTAATTTAACAAGAATTCAACTACAGGTGAGTGTAATTATCCATTAAACAGGTTCCAGCAAACAGTTGATTATAAAGAAAACCCTTTCCCATTTTTTGCTGTCAGCAATGGCACCACATGGAAGAAAAATGTCACAAGACCTGAGAAACAAAATAATTTATTTACACAAGAAAGGTAAAGGCTACAAGATCAGCAAAGCTTTACTTATCAGTCAGAATACTTTAGCAAAAGTGATACAAAAATTTTACGAAGATGGAACTGCAGCCATCTCACAGAGACATCCAGGCCATCCACAGAAGTTAACACCTCGACAGGGGCTTCTTCTGATTAGAAGAGTTGAATAAAACCACCATGCAAGTTCACAGTAGTTAGCTAAAGAAGTATAAAACCAAACTGGGGTGATTGTTTTACATGACACAATACAGCATACAATGCACAGGAATGGCATGCATGAGTGTTGTCCACGAAGGAAGCCTCTTCTAAAGCCCATGCACAAAAAAGCCCACCTAGAATTTGCCAGGGCCCATACTGAGAAAGAAGAAGACTACTGGAACTCTGTACTTTGGAGTGGTGATACCAAGATAAATGTTTTTGGAACTGATGGTTTCAAAACTGTATAGCGTCGCAAAGGTGAGGAGTACAAAGAAAAATGCATGGTGCCTACAGTGACACATGGTGGTGGCAGTGTCCTTCTGTGGGTCTGCATGAGTGTCGGAGAGCTGCATTTCCTAGATGTTATCATGAATTCACAGATGTACTGCTCTATATTGAAAGAGAAGATGCTACCATCACTCCCTGTCCTTGGTCATCGTGCACTTTTCCAACATGACAATGATTCAAAACACACATCTGAGGCCACTGTTGCCTTTTTTAAAAACAGGGTGAAAGTGATTCAGTGGCCAAGTATGTCTCCTGATCTGAACCCAATTGAACACCTATGGGGAATTCTGAAGAGACAAGTTGAACATCACTCTCGATCCAGCATCCAGGCTCTAAAAGAGGTCATTCTTGAAGAATGGAAAGAGATAGATGTTGCAATATGTCGCTAACTTGTTCATTTCATGCCTAGAAGACTTGGTGCTATCCTTACAAATCACGGAGGTCATACAAAATACTAGATGTAGTAGTTTTTGTTGTGGGGTGTATTCATTTTTGCATCAACTAATTTGAGTAATACTGAAGATTTTGTAATCCAAGTTATATTATTAACCTTTCTTCCATGTAATGAGCTAAACAAATGTTCTCTAAAACCCAGCTTTGTCAAAATGTTGGAAAGAGATATTGATTAAAACCTTACTTTTCAAAAGGGGTGTATTCGTTTATGCTGAGCACTATGTGTGTGTGTGTGTATATATATATATATATATATATATATATATATATATGTGTGTGTGTGTGTGTATATATATATATATATATATATATATATATATATATATATATATATATATATATATATATATATTCTCTTAAAAAAAAAACTATGCAAGTAAAATAAATTACAAGTTGATCCTGCTGAAAATACAGTTAGCTCCTAACTTCATATAGTAAGCTGATGATGCTGCCTTTGCTACACTGACATCCAAAGAAATGTTTTTCCCTCTTGGACTACAGAACATCCCCATTTTTAGATGAGATGAGAAGTGTGGTGTTCTATAGTTCAACAAGGAACAACAAGTCAAGGCAGACAGCACTTGTGGGATTTCAGTACAGCATAGGCAGCATTGTCCGCTCACTACAGGTAGTTAGGATCAGCAGGTATTTTTCTGTACCTACAGCATATTTTACAAAGACAAAACATGAGAAAAATATGCATATATTGCAGAGATGTTACCACCTATGTTTGTTTTTAGATTTTGCACAGATATTTTCTGTGCATATGAAAGCAAGACAAATGTGCTTTTAGGTTGAGTTTTTATAATTGATGTTATCACTGGAACTGAATCCATTTGTTCAATATATAAAAAAAAAAGGTATAACGTATTAAATTTGAAGTCTGTGCAGCATACATGCTGGTTTCCCTGTTCTGTGCTTCAACCCTGTTGTTGAAATGCATAAAAGGGACATTTGTGTTGATCAAAAAGTGTTTTCATGAATGCAAAGCGAGTATGTTATTATAGAAGACATTGGCAAGCTGTTTTTGACTTGACAGTGTAAACGGCATCTGTGAATCACACTGGATGAATAAGGCATGGTTATGACAACCTTTTTGTAGGTCATCTCTGATCAGCATGTATCATTACATGGGTGGGCCTATGTACGCTGTGCTTTCTCAACTGTCAGGGTAGCTGTGGACCTCTGCTGTGTTTTAGATAAATTTGCTCTCATTACCGGCAGCAAACAGAGACTCTGATCTGTGAATTGTGTGACATGGACAATAGTTCTTGGCAGGGTGGATTTGATTTTAATCACAATTTAAATCGCTAGTAAAAAAGGCTTGATTTAAATCAACTTGAATCATAATTTTTAAAGAGCAACTGACATCTCTGTCCCACAGCGGTTCCTCCTCTGACCCGCTGTTGACTCATCGACAGTCCCTTTCACTTTAATGGGACGGCTGGTGATGCGGCAGTGACACAACAAGGTGAGGGACGTGGCGACAGCCGGTGAGTGGATGCCCGCTAAAAGGCGCTGCCATGATGAAACTGAAATGACAGGCGCTCTTTAAATGTAAGGACTTATTCTTGCTGGTAGTTAGAATCTTTAATATTTGCATACAAAATAAATATTTCCTATTAAGAATAATAAGCTGTCAGGTTAGTAAATATTCCCAAATTGGGTCTCTTTTACAGCCTGCTGCCATTTTGCTCCTCGAGGGAGGAATAAAGCACTTCAAGCTATGTGCCGAAAGATCACAAGGTTTATAAGCTGCTTTGGAAGGTTTTATTTTCATTTTTACTGCTTGCCCTTCCTCCTCACACTTAGAGCCTGGTACAAATGCATTTGTCTTCTCACAATCATACAGTTTGTAGTGCACATTGATTTGCAAAACAATGGGATAAAGGAACATTCCTGAACTTTGTTTTATGTGATGGTTACTGTAAAATTGTGTGATTGCATCGATGGGTGAACTAGAGATATTGCTGTACAAGGAGGATTTGGATTTTGTGGGAATTTCAGAGACCTGGTTCAACAGCTCTCATGATTGGCTGGCAAACATTCAAGGGTATACCCTATACCGCAAGGATAGAGAGGGTAAAAAAGGGGGAGGGGTATGCCTATATATCAAGAATAATGTACAAGTGAATGTGAGAGATGACATCACTGAGGGGGCTAGGGAGGAGGTGGAATCTTTATGGGTAGAGCTCCAAAGGGATGAAGCTAAGGGGAAAATAATACTGGGAGTATGCTATAGGCCCCCTAACCTGAGGGAAGAAGTGGAGACGGATCTCCTATCACAAATTGGATTAGCAGCAAGGATAGGAAGTGTTATCATAATGGGGGATTTTAATTATCCAGACATAGACTGGGCGGAGGGAACCGCGCATTCATTTAAGGCTCGCCAGTTCCTTAATGTCTTGCAGGACAATTTTATGGGTCAGATGGTAGACGCACCAACTAGAAATAAAACATTACTGGATCTACTGATTACCAACAATACAGACCTGATCACAGATGTGGAAATACAGGGCAATTTAGATAACAGCGATCACAGGTCAATTAGTTTCAGTATAAATCACACAAATAGGAAACATGAAGGGAACACAAAGACACTGAATTTCAAAAGACCCAACTTCCCTAAACTACAAACCTTGCTAAAAGGCATAAATTGGGATAAAATATTAGGAACAAAGAATACGGAGGAGAGATGGGTTTGCTTTAAGAGCATATTAAATAAGGGCATTAGCCAATGTATCCCATTGGGTAATAAATTTAAAAGAGCGAACAAACATCCTGGATAGCTTAACTCCAATGTAAAAATGCATATAAAAGCAAAGGAGAAGGCCTTCAAAAAATACAAGGTTGAGGGATCATCCTCAGCATTCAGACTTTATAAAGAATGCAACAAGAAATGTAAGGGTGCAATTAGGATGGCTAAGATAGAACATGAAAGACACATAGCGGAGGAGAGCAAAAAAAATCCCAAGAAATTCTTTAAGTATGTAAACAGTAAAAAAGGGAGGACAGACCATATTGGCCCCATAAAGAATGAGGAAGGACATCTGGTTACAAAGGATGGGGAGATGGCAAAGATATTGAATTTATTCTTCTCCTCAGTCTTCACGAGTGAATCGGGGGGCTTCAGTAACCAAAACTGCAGTGTTTATCCTCATGACACAACACAGGAAGCACCTACATGGTTAACAGAGGACGGAATTAAAATTAGACTTGAGAAACTTAACATTAATAAATCACCGGGACCAGATGGCTTGCATCCGAGGGTACTTAGGGAACTCAGTCAGGTGATTGCCAGACCGTTGTTCCTAATTTTTACAGACAGTCTATTGACTGGAATGGTACCAGCTGATTGGAGAAAAGCCAATGTAGCACCAATATTTAAAAAGGGCCCAAAAAACATCCCTGGGAATTACAGACCAGTTAGCCTAACATCGATAGTATGTAAACTCTTGGAGGGGATGATAAGGGACTATATACAAGATTTTAGTAATAAGAATGATATCATTAGCAGTAATCATCATGGATTCATGAAGAATCGTTCTTGCCAAACCAATCTATTAACCTTCTATGAGGAGGTGAGTTGCCATCTAGATAAAGGAAGACCCGTAGACGTGGTGTATCTGGATTTTGCAAAAGCATTTGACACAGTTCCCCATAAACGTTTACTGTACAAAATAAGGTGCGTTGGCATGGACCATAGGGTGAGTACATGGATTGAAAACTGGCTACAAGGGCGTGTTCAGAGGGTGGTGATAAATGGGGAGTACTCAGAATGGTCCGGGGTGGGTAGTGGGGTTCCCCAGGGTTCTGTGCTGGGACCAATCCTATTTAATTTGTTCATAAACGACCTGGAGGATGGGATAAACAGTTCAATCTCTGTATTTGCAGACGATACTAAGCTAAGCAGGGCAATAACTTCTCCGCAGGATGTGGAAATCTTGCAAAAAGACCTGAACAAATTAATGGGGTGGGCGACTACATGGCAAATGAGGTTCAATGTAGAAAAATGTAAAATAATGCATTTGGGTGGCAAAAATATGAATGCAATCTATACACTGGGGGGAGAACCTCTGGGGGAATCTAGGATGGAAAAGGACCTGGGGGTCCTAGTAGATGCAAACAGAATATTGGCATGCATTAAAAGGGGGATCAACTCCAGAGATAAAACGATAATTCTCCCGCTCTACAAGACTCTGGTCCGGCCGCACCTGGAGTATGCTGTCCAGTTCTGGGCACCAGTCCTCAGGAGGGACGTACTGGAAATGGAGCGAGTACAAAGAAGGGCAACAAAGCTAATAAAGGGTCTGGAGGATCTTAGTTATGAGGAAAGGTTGCGAGCACTGAACTTATTCTCTCTGGAGAAGAGACGCTTGAGAGGGGATATGATTTCAATTTACAAATACTGTACTGGTGACCCCACAATAGGGATAAAACTTTTTCGCAGAAGAGAGTTTAATAAGACTCGTGGCCACTCATTACAATTAGAAGAAAAGAGGTTTAACCTTAAATTACGTAGAGGGTTCTTTACTGTAAGAGCGGCAAGGATGTGGAATTCCCTTCCACAGGCGGTGGTCTCAGCGGGGAGCATTGATAGCTTCAAGAAACTATTAGATAATCACCTGAATGACCGCAACATACAGGGATATGTAATGTAATACTGACACATAATCACACACATAGGTTGGACTTGATGGACTTGTGTCTTTTTTCAACCTCACCTACTATGTAACTATGTAACCCAATAAAAATCAAAAAAATCTTTTTTTTTTTTTTTTTTTTTTTTTTTATATCCAACCTGGTTCTGGGATCAAACTGATCCATTCACTTGCATGGTTGCACCCTGCTTCCCATTACAATTACATTTTATGGCTCGTAGATGAATTTGCTGATATTATCACTCTATCTTCTAGCTTTCTGTTTAGGTTGCACAGTTAAAGCTTCGTCATCTGTCAGTTAGTTTTGCATGTATTGGAGCCTTGACAAGCCGATTCTCTGTGATGCAATGAATATAATTGGCCTGTTCAGGTAATTGTAATTTACAAGAGGGTTTTATATGCATAAGGGATTTGCACTTTTTAACAAGAGGCTGTGGTTGAAAATAAAGCTTGTTAATTAGCTAAGATTGCTGAATCACAAAATGCTGCCAATCGGCATGACAGTTTAGAGGGATTTTCGTCTTTATAATAGAACTACGGGAAAAAATAACATGAACATATAGTGTATGTTGTAGTCTGCATTAACGCAGCAGTTTCTATTTTTTAGCGTTTTATTACCTGTTTATCCTGCCAGTAGAGCTTGTTGATTTTCCACTTCTTTTAGTGCTAGGTTCACATCTATGCAGGTGGTTCCCACTACGGGTCTGCACCTGTTCCCACAGACTCAACCACCCGCACAGAAGAATGCAGGGGATGTGTGCCAGTGCCATCAATCCTTATTGCACACGCTGGAAATTGCTTCCACACCAGGAACTGCACTTGCAGTTCCCGTGCGGACTGCAATTCCAGAAATATTGCAGGGAACTTTTTTCTGGCATTTCAGGAAGCATGGCAGCCCATTTAAATGAATGGGCTGTCATGCCGGTGCACAATTGGGGCTTGCAGAGCCGCATCATTGTGAACCTAGCCTTACAGGGTGGCAGTGCTGTTTGCTCTGTAAAAAAAAATCACTGCATTGTTGTCCTACTGGGTAGTTTTTAGGTGGACTTAAAGGGGTTGTAAAGTCTCATGGTTTTTCACCTTGATGCATTCTAGGAAGTCTGACAGACTCATGTAGAGGAGAGCCAATCGGCTCCTGACAGGGGGGGTCTGCGCTGCCCCCCTCGGATGCCCACCCAGGACCACCAGGGATGGCCACCACTGATGACCACCAGGGATGGCATCCCTGGTGGCCATGGGTTGCAATGTGTGCCCACACATGATGCAATACCTACCAGTGCCTCCTAATCAGTGATGCCAATCAGTGCCATCTATCAGTGTCTATCCATGCCCATCAGTGCCACCTCATTCGTACTCATCAGTGCCACCTTATCAGTGCCCATCATTTAAGGAGAAAAACTTTTTTTTTCAAAATTTTCGGCCTTTTTTTTTATTTAGCAAAAAAGAAAAACCGAAGAGGTGATCAAATACCACCAAAAGAAAGCTCTATTTGTGGGAAGAAAATGAGAAAAATGTCTGGGTACAGCGTAGCATGACCGCGCAATTGTCATTTAAACAGCGACAGCACTGAAAGCTGAAAATTGGCTTGGGCAGGAAGGGGGGAAAGTGCCCTGTATTTAAGTGGTTAACAAAGAAAAGCCCTTCCCATAAGCTTTACTTATCAGTCAGAATACTGTAGCAGAAGTGTTATAAAAATTTAACAAAGATGGAACTGCAGTCATCTCACAAAGACATCCAAGCCATCCACGGAATTGAACCCCTCAACAGGAGCGTCTTCTGATTAAAAAGGGTTGAAGAAAATCGCCATGCAAGTTCACTGCAGTTAGCTAAAGAAGTAGAAAGGGATAGGATGATTGTTTCCTGTGACACAATACAGCGTACAATGCAGAGGAATGGCATGCATGGGTGTGGTCCACGATGGACGTCTATCCTAAAGCCCATGCACAAAAACCCCCCTAGAATTTGCCAGGGCCCATACCGAAAAAGACTACTGGGACTCTGTACTTTGGGGTGATGAGACCAAGATAAAGGTTTTTGGAACTGATGGCTTTGAAACTGGCTTCGGCGAGGAGTACATGGTGCCTATAGTAAAACGTGGTAGTGGCAGTGTTCTTCTGTGGGGCTGCATGAGTGCTGTTGGTGTTGGGGAGCTGCATTTCATTGATGGCGTCATAAATTCACAGATGTACTGCTTTATAATGAAAGAGAAGATGCTACTATCACTCCGTGCCCTTGGTCGTTGTGTGCTTTTCCATCATTACAATGAGCCAAAACACACATTTAAGACCACTGTTGAATTTCTGAAGAAGAAGGGGTGAAAATGATTCAGTGGCCAACTATGTCACCTATGGGGAATTCTGAAGAGACAAGTTGAGTATCACTCTCCATCCAGCATTTAGGCAATAAAAGAGGTCGGTCTTTAAGAATGGAAAAAGATAGATGTTGCCACATGCCTAGAAGACTTGGTGCTGTCCTTACAAATCATGGAGGTCATACAAAATACTAGATGTAGTAGTTTTTTTTTTTTTTTTTTGTGGGATGTATTCACTTTTGCATCAACTAAATTGAGTAAAACTGAAGATTTTTTTAATCTAAGTTATATTATTAACCTTAATTTCATGTAATGAGCTAAACAGATGTTCTCTAAAATTCAGTTTTGTCAAAATGTTGGAAATTGTTCTTGTGTTCATTGAGATATTGATTAAAACCGTACTTTTCAAAAGGGGTGTACTCGTTTATGCTGAATACTGTCCCACATGGTTGATAAACAGGTGAATATAGTTAATATTTTCAGATATTAAGCATTTGCCATCACAATTTCTTGAATTCACTGATGTTGGGATGATGTTACAGGAGGGCTATTGTGAATGGGTTTAATAAAAAAAAATGAGACTGTCGACTTAAAAAATAACTGATTTTTTAGGCTAAAAATTGTGTGCAATTGCACAAAATAGGTACCCCAAAAAATAGGTGGTGCTTAAAAAATGCTGCAGCTCCTCAATTTGGAGTCAAACTATCCTTTTACCTCTGGTGTAGGATGTGGGTTTTTTTTGTACTTCTGTAAAAATTTTAGTAGGAGAAAAAAGTGTTACACAATAGATACATACAGCTACTGTGTGCACAGTTATTAAGCAGGTGAGCATTTTGAACAAATCATAATTTTTATGCTTATTGTCCAACTCCAAAATGTATAAACTTGAATGTTTGTTGGATTTAAGCATATCCGGTATATCAAGGTGCGCATAATTATTAAGCAGCTTAATTTTCTCTTGCAAAATGGGCCAAAAAAGAGCTGTAACTGACACTGAAAAGTCAAAATGTTAAAGTCTTTCAGAGGGATGCATCACTCTTAAAATTGATAAGATATTGGTGTGTGGTCACAGAGCCATCAAATGTTTTGTCGCAAGAAACATGTTGAGAGAAAAAAAGACACAAATTAATGGCCAAAGATTTGAGAAGAATCAAACGTGAAGCTACCAGGAACCCATTATCCTCCAGTACTATCATATTCCAGAGCTGCAACCTACCTGGAGTGCCCAGAAGTACGAGGTGTTCATTGCTTAGAGACATGGCCAAGGTAAGGAAGGCTGAAACCCCCACTACCACTGAACAATACACATAAGTTGAAACGTCAAGACTGGGCCAAGAAATATCTGAAGACTTTAAGATTTTATAAAGGTTTAAGGGACTGATGAGATGAGAGTGACTCTTGACAGATCAGATAGATGGACCTGTGTCTGGACGCCAGCAAGCTGAAGGTGGGGTATGGGCTAGTATTAATAAAGATGAGCTAGTTGGACCTTTTCGGGTTGAAGATGGATTCAACATCAACTCCCAAACCTACTGCCAGTTTTTAGAAGACACTTTCTTCAAGCAGTGGTACACGAAAAAGTCTGCATCTTTCAAGAAGACCATGATATTTATACAGGAAATTCTCCTTCACATGCATCGAAGTACTCAACTGTGTGGCTAGCCAGTAAGGGCCTTAAAGGGGTTGTAAACCCTCGTGTTTTTTCACCATACAGTGTCTGTGGTTGCTGCTGTACAAAAAGTTGATCGTCAACAGATCAAGAAACTGACAGACTCCATGTATGGAAGGCTTATCACTGTTAATAAAAAGAAGGGTGGCTATATTGGTCACCGTTTGTATTTTTTTGTTGTTTTTGTTTTTTTGAAATGTCAAATGTTCATTTGTAAATGTTTAGTTGTTTGTTTATTAATCTCACTTTAACAGATGAAAATAAACAAGTGAGATGGGAAAATTTTAATTTAGCTGCATAATAATTCTGCCCACTAATAGCCCAATAAATGCGCACACAGATCTTTTCCTAAGAAAGCCAAAACCTCACTTTTACTTTAAATATTTAGGTTTGAGGTTTATTAACATTTTGGATTGAGAGCATTGTAGTTCAATTATGAAATTAATCCTCAAAAATACAACTTGCTTAACCACTTCCACCCCGGAAGGTTTTACCCCCTTAATGACCAGAGCACTTTTTACAATTTGGCACTGCGCTGCTTTAACAGGTGATTGTGCGGTCATGCAATGCTGTACCCAAACAAAATTTGCATCTTTTTTCCCCACAAATAGAGCTTTATTTTGGTGGTATTTAATCACCACCTGGGATTTTTATTTTTTGCGATTATAAACTAAAAATGTATGAACATTTTGAAAAAAAATTAATTTTTAATTTTTTTTTTTTTTTTTTTAATTTAAATTTTTTTATTTTTTGTTATAAAAAAAATCCAATAAACCCAATTTTAGTCATACATTTAGGCCAAAATGTATTCAGCCACATGTTTTGGGCAAAAAAAAAAATTCAATAAGTGTATATTGGTTTGCGCAAAAGTTATAGCGTCTACAAACTATGGTACATTTTCTGGAATTTATGCAGCTTTTAGTTTACCTGCCTATCTAATTTCTTGAGGTGCTAAAATAGAAGGGCAGTACAAAGTACAAGGAAATTGCTGAGAAGCATGCTGAGCCCATTGAATATTTTATTTTTTGTCACAAGTGATTGAAAAAAAAAAAAAAAAAAAAAGCTGTCACTGAAATTATATATTGTTCACACAAGCCATGGGTATATGTGGGATTACACCCCAAAATACATTCTGCTGCTTCTCCTGAGTACGGAGATACTACATGTGTGGGACTTTTCGGGAGCCTAGCTGCTTGCAGGACCCCGAAAACCAATCACTGCCTTCAGGGTTCTATGGGCGTAGATTTTTTTATTTCACTCACTAACTATCACAGTTTCGGAGGCCATGAAATGCCAAGATAGAACCCCCCCAAATGACCTCATTTTGGAAAGTAGACACCCCAAGCTATTTGCTGAGAGGCATAGTGAGTATTTTGCAGATCTCGCTTTTTGTCACAGTTTTGAAAAAAGAAAAAAAATGTTTTCCTTTTTTCTTTCTTTGTTTTCCATAACAAAAGAGAGCTGCAAAATACTCACCGTGCCTCTTAACAAATACCTTGGGGTGTCTACTTTCCAAAATGGGGTAATTTGGGGGGGGGTTGTGCTATCTTGACATTATTGACACAATTTTACGCCCTTAGAAATCCTGAAGGCGGTGATTGGTTTTTGGGGTCCTGTACGCGGCTAGGCTCCAAAAAAGGCTCACAAATGTGGTATCCACGTAATCGAGAGAGAGCAGCTTGGGGTGTCTACTTAGCTTGGGGTGTCTACTTTTCCTACGGCACTGGAGTCACGGATCTATCATGAGAGAAAACCCTGTTGCTGTCAAAATAAATCCATGCGGCAGCTGAATAGCGTACCTGCAAAGCAAACCATGGTAACAATAAATCACAGTATCAATAAAACTTTAACTCATTTTTTTTTTTATTGCAATCTGTGCAAAAAAAAAAAAAAATTTATATAACGACGCATTGGGGCAGTCCGCCCCTAATGTCCACCCCTGCCCCTATACTTCGGCATATATGCTCTTTTTTTAACTGTGGTGGTGAAATCACCTCCTACAGCGCTGGAGTCACGGATTTATGTATCGTGAGAGCAAACCCTGTTGCTGTCAAAATAAATAAATCAGTGCTTCAGCTGACTGGCGTACCTGCAAAGCAAACTATGGTTAACAATAGAACACAGTGACAGTACAGTAGAATGACATACCTGCAAAGCAAACACGGTAAAACACAGTAACAAAAACATTACAGTTAAGCATAAAATACAGTAAAACAGAGCAGAACAATAGAGAGAGAAGAAAAATAAAACGACAACTATTTTTGGCTTTTTTAATATATATATTTTAAAATAAAATAGATATATTTATGATAGACATATATTACCAGTTAAAATGGTGAAAAATTGACTCAACCTTTCTGTTGTCTCTGTGTGCCGCATGGAGAAAAGAAAGAGCAGCAAAGAATTGTCTGAGGATGTGAGAACATAAATTGTGGAAAAACATGGACAATCTTAAGGTTACAAGTCAATCTCCAGAGATCTTAATGTTTCTGTGTCCACTGTGCGCAACATTATCAAGAAGTTTACAGCCCACGGCATTGTAGCTAATCTCCCTGGATGTGAGAGAGTGCCAATAATTTTGTCCAGTCCATTTTTGGAGCTTTGTGCGGAATGTGTCAGATTTGGCTTTTTGTTTCTGGACTTTTTTTGTATCATACCAATACAAACAAAGGATATAAACATGTTAATGCCTAAACGTTTGTAATTGCAACAATATTCTGGGCGAAGTGGTGCATTATCTGACAGAAATGCAGTGGTGCCAATATTTTAGGCCCTTACTGTGTGTGTGTGTGTGTGTGTGTGTATGTATGTATGTATGTATATATGTATGTATATGTGTGTGTGTATATATATATATATATATATATATATATATATATATATATATATATATATATATATATATATTAAAATGTGTGTGTGTGCGCACATATATGTTACTTTTTTTTCTGTTTGCTGACACCACGAGGGGGCTGTAATTAGGGTTGCACCAATACCGTTTCTTTGTCGGCGGGTACGAGTATCAAAACTTTTGGTCAAGTAATTGCCAGGACGATACATTTGTGGTGCGATTTGAGCCCATACAAAATGAATGGGCTCAAATCGCACTGCAAAGAATTGCATGCAATTTGAACAGAAATGCGGTGTGATTCTGGTTCGAATTGCGTTCGCTTTCCCCCACTGCTTCTGTGTGAACCCAGGCTGAAGTCACTATGACAAGTCTGGGTTCACACAGGATTGGTGTGGGAAACTGCATGTCTTTTGGACAGGAATCGCACTGCATTTCTGTTCAAATTGCATGCGATTCTTTGCAGTGTGATTTGGGTCCATTCCTTTTGTATGGGCTCAAATTATACCGCAAAGTTATCAGTATTAGGTATTGCAGCATTTGCACGAGTAATGGTTCAACCCTAGCTGTAATAGGGGAGCCCCCAATGTTAGTGACAAGTAATCTTGATGGAAACATTAGGATCAACCCCTAATATCGCCCTGTCGTTAGTAAAAGTAGATTTGGGGACAGATACCCTTTTTGATCTGCTTATCTACCTGGTATCTTTTCTGAATTTTGGTAGCTTTGAACTTGGAAGTATACAGAGCTAGGCACTTCTGGGTTCGTTCTCGGCAGGAGAAGATTAGGAATTCATGTTCCCACACTCTGCCAACTTCTGCGCCATTCTCAAGGCTTCCGCAGTGGTCTACAGCTCAGAGGAGTAAGGGTATTCTTGGGAGGGGGGGCCCGATCACCTGCTGGCAGAGCCATTAATTT
The DNA here is from genome assembly GCF_042186555.1 of Aquarana catesbeiana. NCBI lineage: Eukaryota > Metazoa > Chordata > Amphibia > Anura > Ranidae > Aquarana > Aquarana catesbeiana. Next base: position 292,150,823 of record NC_133330.1, on the reverse strand, counting down.
CCTTGTGGAATTATTGGGCAACTATACAATGATAGTAGGGCTATTCAACAATCCTCAGGATCTGACTGAAGTATGGTGACGTCACTCTCACCCAAGTGGCGCAGGCGAAAGTTGAAAGTAAGGTGAGTGTATTATCGAAATTAAAAATGGGCTTTTCTTTTTATTTATTGTGAGGTAGCATTTTGGGATTGGGTTGGCTCCACTTTAGCCTTATTTCTGAGTCTGCACCCTCACAAAGGATTCCTAAGGAACTCTTTGTGTAGCGTTAAGGCCAGGCATTTCACCTGCTACAGAAGTGATGTAACAGCCCAGGTAATTGAAAACTATGCAGAAATGCAATCTGGCCATGTTTTTGCTTAGGTAGGTTTTCCAGTCTCCCCAGTATAACCTTGCAATCTTTTCAAACAGATTGCATGTAGTGGCTGAAATTCTTCAACTGCGCTAATCTCTCTTGCTGAGATTAGTTTTCCCAGCTTGGGATGCTTTTGCTGATGGTGAACGGATCTTGCTGTTTTTATAAATCTCTGGAATACCATGTTTTAGTCACATTCTGGATGGACATTGTGTTCCGTTCAGTGCCAGCTGGTGTTTTGCTAGTTTTTATTTTGTGGTGAAAACAGTTGATTATTCACACTCAGAGAAGAAATTAGTCTGCTTTATGTATAAACATAGTATGCATTCAAGTTCTTAGGCAGTGCCTATTGTGAGGGAAGCTGAATGTACAATGCAGGATCACATTGCAGGAAGCTTTTCATATAATCCTAGTGTATGAAATAACCCATAATTCTTTCTACTCTAAGTTTTTGAGTGTCATTGAGGTTTTGATGTATTTATGTGTTGGTTAGGTCTGGATAGGTATTGTATTGCTTTGGATGAAGTAAACCTGTCAAATAGTACATACGTTAAAAAAAAAAAAAAAAAAAAATGACATTACATTATTGCAGCCCTGCATCCATTAATACATCCTTAAGACCCCTTTCACTCTGGGGTGCTTTTCAGGCGTTTTAGCGCTAAAAAAGAAAAGCGCCTCTCGTGCCCTGCGCTTGCAGGACGGGAAAAAAATTCCTGCAAGCAGCATTTTTATATAGCATTATACACCACTCCTAAACAGCCCCTGCCATTGAAATCAATGGGCAGTGCTGCCCCCCCCCCAGGGGGTTAAAAGTGCCCCGCTAGCAGCCAAAAGCGCAGCTATATTAGCGGTAAAGCACCGCTAAAACTAGCAGCGTTTTACCACTAACGCCCCTCGCTCCAGTGTGAAAGTAGCCTTAAAGTATTATTTGTAAATGCAAGCAGTGTCTGCACCTGAATTTGACTTGGTATTGGTATTTTGCACTCTACTGACAAAGAGAAGGTAAAGGTTTTAAATGCATTCTTCTCCACAGTTTTCACAAAGGAAAGGGGGGGGGGGGTTATAGTAGCCAAGGCTGTAATGTTAATAACACGGCAGAGAATGCACCATCATGGCTAACAGAAGACCGTATCAGAAATAGACTTCAAAAACTTAACATCAATAAGTCACCAGGACTAGATGTCTTACACCTGAAGGTCCTTAACCACTTCAGCCCCGGAAGGATTTACCCCCTTCCTGACCAGAGCACTTTTTACAATTTGGCACTGCGTCGCTTTAACTGCTAATTGCGCGGTCATGCAATGCTGTAACCAAACGAAATTTGCGTCCTTTTCTTCCCACAAATAGAGCTTTCTTTTGATGGTATTTGATCACCTCTGCCGTTTTTATTTTTTGCGCTATACACGGAAAAAGACCGAAAATTTTGAAAAAAAATGATATTTTCTACTTTTTGTTCTAAAAAAAATCCAATAAACTCAATTTTAGTCATACATTTAGGCCAAAATGTATTTGGCCACATGTCTTTGGTAAAAAAAATGTCAATAAGTGTATATTTATTGGTTTGCGCAAAAGTTATAGCGCCTACAAACTAGGGTACATTTTCTGGAATTTACACAGTCTTTAATTTATGACTGCCTATGTCATTTCTTGAGGTGCTAAAATGACAGGGCAGTACAAAACCCCCACAAATGACCCCATTTTGGAAAGTAGACACCCCAAGGAAATTGCTGAGAGGCATGTTGAGCCCATTGAATATTCATTTTTTTTGTCCCAAGTGATTGAATAATGAAAAAAAAAAAAAAAAGAAAATTACAAAAAGTTGTCACTAAATGATATATTGCTCACACAGGCCATGGGCCTATGTGGAATTGCACCCCAAAATACATTTAGCTGCTTCTCCTGAGTATGGGGATACCACATGTGTGGGACTTTTTGGGAGCCTAGCCGCATACGGGGCCCCGAAAACCAATCACTGCCTTCAGGATTTCTAAGGGCGTACATTTTTGATTTTACTCCTCACTACCTATCACAGTTTTGAAGGCCATAAAATGCCCAGATGGCACAAACCCCCCCCAAATGACCCCATTTTGGAAAGTAGACACCCCAAGCTATTTGCTGAGAGGCATGTTGAGTCCATGGAATATTTTATATTTTGACACAAGTTGCGGGAAAGTGACAATTTATTTATTTATTTTTTTTTTTTTTGCACAAAGTTGTCACTAAATGATATATTGCTCACACAGGTCATGGGCATATGTGGAATTGCACCCCAAAATACATTCTGCTGCTTCTCTTGAGTACGGGGATACCACATGTGTGGGACTTTTTAGGAGCCTAGCCGCGTACGGGACCCCGAAAACCAATCACCGCCTTCAGGATTTCTAAGGGTGTACATTTTTGATTTCACTCTTCACTGCCTATCACAGTTTCGGAGGCCATGGAATGCCCAGGTGGCACAAAACCCCCCCAAATGACCCCATTTTGGAAAGTAGACACCCCAAGCTATTTGCTGAGAGGCATGGTGAGTATTTTGCAGCTCTCATTTGTTTTTGAAAATGAAGAAAGACAAAAAAAAAAATTTTTTTTTTCTTTTTTTAATTTTCAAAACTTTGTGACAAAAAGTGAGGTCTGCAAAATACTCACTATACCTCTCAGCAAATAGCTTGGGGTGTCTACTTTCCAAAATGGGGTCATTTGGGGGGGGGTTTGTGCCACCTGGGCATTCCATGGCCTCCGAGACTGTGATAGGCAGTGAAGAGTGAAATCAAAAATTTACGCCCTTAGAAAGCCTGAAGGCGGTGCTTGGTTTTCGGGGTCCCATACGTGGCTAGGCTCCCAAAAAGTCTCACACATGTGGTATCCCCGTACTCAGGAGAAGCAACAGAATGTATTTTGGGGTGTAATTTCACATATTCCCATGGCATGTTTGAGCAATATATAATTTAGTGACAACTTTGTGCAAAAAAAAAAAAAAATAATAATAATTTGTCTCTTTCCCGCAACTTGTGTCACAATATAAAATATTCCATGGACTCGACATGCCTCTCAGCAAATAGCTTGGGGTGTCTACTTTCCAAAATGGGGTCATTTGGGGGGGTTTGAACTGTCCTGGCATTTTATGCACAACATTTAGAAGCTTATGTCACACATCACCCACTCTTCTAACCACTTGAAGACAAAGCCCTTTCTGACACTTTTTGATTACATGAAAAAATTATTTTTTTTTGCAAGAAAATTACTTTGAACCCCCACACATTATATATTTTTTTAAAGCAAATGCCCTACAGATTAAAATGGTGGGTGTTTAATTTTTTTTTTTCACACAGTATTTGCGCAGCGATTTTTCAAACGCATTTTTTGGGGAAAAAACACACTTTTTTACATTTTAATGCACTAAAACACACTATATTGCCCAAATGTTTGATGAAATAAAAAAGATGATCTTAGGCCGAGTACATGGATACCAAACATGACATGCTTTACAACTGCGCACAAACGTGCAGTGACAACAAAATAAATACATTTTTAAAAGCCTTTAAAAGCCTTTACAGGTTACCACTTTAGATTTACAGAGGAGGTCTACTGCTAAAATTACTGCCCTCGATCTGACCGTCGCGGTGATACCTCACATGCATGGTGCAATTGCTGTTTACATTTGACGCCAGACCGACGCTTGCGTTCGCCTTAGCGCGAGAGCAGGGGGGACAGGGGTGCTTTTTTTTTTTTTTTTTTTTTTTTTTTCTTTATTATTTTTTTGCTTTTTTATCTTATTTTAAAACTGTTCCTTTCATTTTTTTTTTTTTTAATCATTTTTATTGTTATCTCAGGGAATGTAAATATCCCCTATGATAGCAATAGGTAGTGACAGGTACTCTTTTTTGAAAAAATTGGGTTCTATTAGACCCTAGATTTCTCCTCTGCCCTCAAAGCATCTGACCACACCAAGATCGGTGTGATAAAATGCTTCCCCAATTTCCCAATGGCGCTATTTACATCCGGCGAAATCTAAGTCATAAAATGCTCGTAGCTTCCGGTTTCTTAGGCCATAGAGATGTTTGGAGCCACTCTGGTCTCTGATCAGGTCTATGGTCAGCTGGCTGAATCACCGGCTGCATTCTCAGGTTCCCTGTTGAGACAGGAGAGCCAGAGAAAAACACGGAAGACGGTGAGGGGGGGGGGGCATTCTCTCCCACTGCTTGTAAAAGCAGTCTAGAGGCTAATTAGCCGCTAGGATTGCTTCTACATGAAAGCCGACCGCTGGCTGAAAAGAATGATACCAAGATGATACCTAAACCTGCAAGCATCATTCTGGTATAACCACTCAAAGTCGTGAATGCTGTACTCAGACAAAAATATGGTTAACAATAAAGCACAGTAAACGGTAAAGTATAAAAAATTGCAGACCTGAAAAGCAAACATGATAAAACATAATAACAATAAAACATTGCAGAATAGAATACAGTAAAAAAGAGCAGAACAATAGAGAGAATAGAGAGAGAGAGAATAGAGAGAGAACAATAAAACGACAACTATTATTTTTTATTCTATATTTTTGTTTGTGTTTTTTTTTTTTTTTTTTTTCACTTTTTTTGTAACTGTAACTTTTATAACTGTAACCGGTTCCAGGTTCGGGTCTCTCAAAATGCGATGGCATCTTGGGAGACCCTGTGAAAGTGTGCCTAGTCTGTGCAATGCTGTACCCTACGCTAATACTCAGCTAGTGAATGGTAGCGTTCAAAACATTCACCAATGCAAAGACCAGGATTGTCAGGACAGGAGGGACAATAATAGCGGGTGTCATGCCTATATCCGCGCTTGCTGCAGACACAACATCTTTTTGGGGGGGGTTCGTTGGGTAGGGGTACTCGGGAGGACATAAAAATGCCTCTCATGCAGCCGACTGCATTTGGTTGGGGATGTGAATGGGGGAAGTACGGGCGCTGCAGAAGTGGTGGGTTCCCAATTAGGATTGGCGAATGCAGCAGGAAGGGCATTATGGGCACGACGGGCCTGTGTTTGTCTTTTTGGTGGCAGCGGGACACTACTTGTGCTTGCCACCTCACCAGCTTGAACTGCACTTATGGGACTCGCCACGTCACCAAGTGTTACTGCAGTGCTGGTTTGACTACGACCGGGGTGTACTAGGCCGCTGGCGCTTGCCAGTTCACCAAAACGCTACCAAAAAAACTGTTAACGATCGCAGGGATCAGGCCTGACTCTGCGAACGCTGCAGTTATGCATTTAGTGTTTTGTAAGTGACAGTGATCGATCGATACTGCACTTGGGTGGGCTGGGCTGGGCCGGGCGGAGGGGCAAAACGCAGGTGCTAGCAGGTATCTGGGCTGATCCCGCTAACACTGCGTTTTTGGGAACCCTAAACTGCTGGGGACGCCAGTATAGATCTGATCGGATCAGATATTGATCAGTTCAGATACTATACCACTAAGGGAGGTGTACAGTGCGTGCGTGGGTGTTAGCGCTACTGGCACTAACCTGACGCTGCCTGGGGCTGGTGCTTGCCAGTTCACCAAAACGCTACAAAAAAAACTGTTAGCGATCGCAGGGATCAGGCCTGACTCTGCGAACGCTGCAGTTATGCGTTTAGTGTTTTGTAAGTGACAGTGATCGATCGATACTGCACTTGGGTGGGCTGGGCTGGGCCGGGCGGAGGGGTAAAACGCAGTTGCTAGCAGGTATCTGGGTTGATCCCGCTAACACTGCGTTTTTGGGAACCCTAAACTGCTGGGGACGCCAGTATAGATCTGATCGGATCAGATATTGATGCGTTCAGATACTATACCACTAAGGGAGGTGTACGGTGCGTGGGTGTTAGCGGTACTGGCACTAACCTGACGCTGCCTGGGGCTGGTGCTTGCCATTTCACCAAAATGCTACCAAAAAAACTGTTAGCGATCGCAGGGATCAGGCCTGACTCAGCGAACGCTGCAGTTATGCGTTTAGTGTTTTGTAAGTGACAGTGATCGATCGATACTGCACTTGGGTGGGCTGGGCCGAGCTGGGCGGAGGGGCAAAACGCAGGTGCTAGCAGGTATCTGGGCTGATCCCGCTAACACTGTGTTTTTGGGAACCCTAAACTGCTGGGGACGCCAGTATAGATCTGATCGGATCAGATATTGATGCGATCAGATACTATACCACTAAGGGAGGCGTATGCTGCGTGCGTGGGTGTTAGCGGTACTGGCGCTAATCTGACCCTGCCTGGGGCGACGCATATCACCGCCGGGCGATCAGGGGGCTAAATCTTTATTCGGTAATAAACGGCGGGTTCCCTGACACTATAAAAAATAAACAAACTAACCAGCGTCACCCGTAACGGTTATACAGTGATCAGTGGTGAAAGGGTTAACTAGGGGGCAATCAAGGGGTTAAAACATTTATTAGATAGTATATGGGGGTCCCTGTCGCTATAAAACTCTGACGGCGAACCTAAATATTTACGTCCCTAACTAGCATCACCAGCGACACTAATACAGCGATCAGAAAAATGATCGCTTAGCGACACTGGTGACAGGGGGTGATCAAGGGGTTAAAACTTTATTAGGGGGGGTTAGGGGGGTACCCTAGACCTACAGGGGGCCTAACACTCACTGCCCTGACACTGTAACTGTCACAAACTGACACCAATACAGTAATCAGAAAAAAAAAAAAAAAAAAAAAAAAAAACTGCTGGTGTCAGTTTGTGACAGGGGGGGGGGGGTGATTGGGGGGGGATCGGGGGGCGATCGGGGGGGGGATCGGGGTGTTTAGTGTGCCTGGCATGTTCTACTGTGTGTGTAGTGTTGGTGCACTTACATTGCAGTCTTCTCTCCTCGGCCCGGAACGGAAAATACCGAGCCGAGGAGAGATGACATCATTTCCTCTGCCTCTGTGTACAATACAGAGGCAGGGAAATGATCCCATTGGCTGAGAGCGATCGCGAGTGGGGGGCCACGAATGGATGGCCTCCCCCTCACCTCCGATCGCCGGGGGAGATTTGCCGACCGCCGCAGGCACCGGGGGGGGGTCCGATCGGACCCCCCACCCGCGGGCAGGCAAGGACGTACATATACGTCCTTTTGCCTGCCCGTGCCGCTCTGTCGACGTATATAGTCGTGCGGCGGTCGGCAAGTGGTTAAGGAACTCAGTCAGGTTATAGCCAGACCATTGTTCCTAATTTTTTGAACCGATAACTGACCGGATGGGTGCCAGCTGATTGGTGAAAAGCCAACATTGTACCAATATTTAAAAAAGGGCAGAAATTTATCCCTGGGAACTATAGGCCAGTTAGCCTAACCTCAATAATATGCAAGCTATTGGAGGGGATGATAAGGGATCAGTAATAAAATCAATATCATTAGTGGTAATCAGCACGGATTCATGAAGAATTGTTTTTGCCAGACCAATCTATTAACCTTCTATGAAGAAGTGGGCTGCCATCTCTAGATAAAGAAAGGCCTGTGGATGTGGTGAATCTGGTTTTTGCAAAGGCATTTGATACAGTTGCCCACAAACATTTACTGTACAAACTGAGGTCTATCAGCATGGCTACAGGGGCGGGTCCAAAGGGTGGTGATAAATAGCAAGTGCTCGGAATGGTCCTGTGTGGTAAGCAAGGTCCCCCAAGGATCTGTCCTGGGACCAATTCTGTTTAATTTATTCATTAATGATATAGAGGATGGGATAAATAGCTCAATCTCAGTATTTGCAGATGATACAAAGTTAAGCAGGGCAAAAACTTCTAAGCAGGATGTGAAAACCTTAAGGGCCCTTTCACACTGGGGCGGTTTGCAGTCGCTATTGCGCTAATAATAGCGCCTGCAAACCGACCCGAAAGTCCCGCTGCTTTGTCTCCAGTGTGAAAGCCCCGAGGGCTTCTCCCACCCAAATCGCTTTGAAGCCTCCGGGCAACCAGACCCTGTTCTGGGAACACAGAAAACCATAAACTGTTTTTCTCAACTCAGAACACTATTCTGGAGCCCCTCACGTACATGAGACCCCTGTGGAGCAGGGTGAAAGATCAGTCCAAGGGGCAGGCAAAATTATGGTCAAGAGGCCAAGGTCAGTGCAGGTAAAAGGCAGAAATAGACGGTAGGCAGAGGCAAAGTCGATACAGTCCGCGGTCAGTTCACGTGAAAGGCAGAAACATGGCGGATAAACAATGCATGCAGGCAGAGGCATAGTCGAGAAACAGGCCAGGGTCAGTTCACATGGAAGACAATGATATGGCACCAGGGAAATATTCAGAACAGAAATTGAAAATGGGGAAATGGCAGTATTAGATATATGGGCTAATAGTTTACAAGAGTGTGACAGTGTCTGAAGCATTCTCCGATGCAAAGGCCAGGTTGGGAGGGACATTGGGGACAATGGAAGCTGGTGTCTTTCCTAACTCCTCTTTTGGTGCACACCCGACATTTTTTTTGGCGTCGTCTTCCGGATCCTGATGGTGGAATATGGTCCGGAAAATGGAGCTCATGTAGTCTGCTGACACAATCGGAACGAATGCTTTCTGGGGGGGATACTTGTTAATAGATCAGGGCAGTGACAATGTCTTCAATAAACTTTATGAAGGTGTTGGGTGTTTCAGTCGATTTTTGGTAGATGATGAAAGAATTTAAAAGGGCCAAATGAAAAAGTATTTTGCGACTTTTTTGTACCAGAAGAGGGATTTTAGTGTTGATAAATAGGGCTGCAACATTTGATCATTTAAATCAGCCCCCCCCCCATGAATTTATTGTACTCAATGATACAGGAAGGCTTTCGAACGGGACCGCGTCGTCTGCGAAGTTCCACTGAGGTGTCATCATGGATGGTGGACATGATGTACACATCTTTCCTATCCCCCCACTTCACAGCCAACACTTCCTCATTCCTCAAGCTTCATTCCCCCCTTTGTAGCATTGTGGTGACTAGACTCTGTGGGAAGCCCTTTCTGTTTTTCCTTGCTGTACCGCAGGCCAGAGTATTTTTCAGGTATAGGTAGCGGAGAAGGGGCAAACTGGTGTAGTAGTTGTCCATGTAAATGTGATACCCCTTTTAGAGGAGTGGGAATGCCAACTCCCAAACAATTTTTCCACTTATTCCCATGTATGATGGACACTCAGGGGGCTGGAGCTGGGGAGTCTTTGCCTTCGTACACGTGGAATGAGTGCACATATCCGGTGGAGCTTTCACAGAGCTTGTTGAGCTTCAATCCATACCTCGCCCTCTTTCTGGGGATATATTGTTTGATTCCCAGCCGGCCTGTGAAACGGACCAAGGATTCGTCCACAGAGATGTTTTTGTCAGGGATATAAAGTTCGGCAAAAAAAAATCAATTAGGGGGCTAATTTTATAGTTTATCAAAGTTTGGGTGATTTCAGGGGGGCACTGTGAGTTATCACAGAAATGCAGGAACCACAATTATAATTTCATATCGCGACCTGAACATGACGGATGAAAAAATTGGCATGTGGTGGACAGGGTTGGTCGACCAGTATTTATGCACTTCATTTTTTTTTTTTTGTAAGCCCCATGTTGAGCGTTAGGCCTAAAAACAATTTAAGCTCCTCCACTGTTAGGGGTCTCCATTCAAAAGGGTGGGTATAGCTTGAGCTGGGGTTGTTTTCAGTGAATTGTTGGGCAAAAAGATTGGTTTGGTCCACGATGCCTTGAACTAATTTGTCAGGGAAAAATAAATTAAAAAAATACATTTGGGAAAAACCTGCAGTGTTGACCTGCACACCTGTGCTGTGAAAGGGGGGATCGTGGCTGACCCTGTGCTAGAAGGCAGCCACAATGGGTTTGCCAAGGCATCTGGAAGCTGATTCTTTGGCGTGCACTTGTGCTGGGCCTTTCCTCCTGGGTTCTAGCAGCGCTTGTGCTGGGCCTCTCCCCCTGGGGTCTAGCGCCGTTGGCACTGCTGGTAGCTGCCTGGTGTTCAGACCATCTTCTTTTTGGACGGACTGCTTCCTCCTCTGATTTGGATCCTGATGTGCTGCCTTCGGGGGGCTCATATTCCGAACCAGAATCGGAATCAGAACTGGGCGGTGAGAGCTCCCCGTTGCTCTCATTTGCCAGACTCAGAATCTGATATGCCTCTTCTGGGTTGTATAACTTTCTGGACATAGTGGCTGTATGACGGGTACTCTGGTGGCAAGTACTCTGGTGGCGGGTACTCTGGTGGCAGGTACTAGGATGACAGGTACTCTGATGAGGTGGCAGGTACTGCCTGGTGTTCAGACCGTCTTCTTTTTGGACGGACTGCTTCCTCCTCTGATTCGGATGCTGATGTGCTGCCTTCGGGGGGCTCATATTCCGAACCAGAATCGGAATCAGAACTGGGCGGTGAGGGCTCCCGTTGCTCTTATTGGTCAGACTCAGAATCTGATATGCCTCTTCTGGGGTGTATAACTTTCTGGACATAGTGGCTGTATGACGGGTACTCTGGTGTCGGGTACACTGGTGAGGTGGCGGGTACTCTGGTGGCGGGTACTCTGATGAGGTGGCAGATACTCTGATGAGGTGGCAGGTACTGCCTGGTGTTCAGACCGTCTTCTTTTTGGACGGACTGCTTCCTCCTCTGATTCGGATCCTGATGTGCTGCCTTCGGGGGGCTCATATTCCGAACCAGAATCGGAATCAGAACTGGGCGGTGAGGGCTCCTGTTGCTCTCACTGGTCAGAATCAGGATCTGATATGCCTCTTCTGGGATGTATAACTTTCTGGACATAGTGGATGTATGACAGATACTCTGGTGGCGGGTACTCTGATGAGATGGCAGGTACTCTGGTGGCGGGTATTCTGGTGAGGTGGTGGGTGGTGAGGTGGCGGGTACTCTGGTGACAGGTACTAGGATGACGGTACTCTGGTGGTGGGTAGGCGGGTACTCTGAGGTGTCGGGTACTCTGGTGGTGGGTGCTCTGGTAGCAGGTACTCTGATGAGGTGGCAGGTACTCTGATGTGGTGCCTTCGGGGGGCTCATATTCCGAACCAGAATCGGAATCAGAACTGGGCGGTGAGTGCTCCTCTTGCTCTCATGGGCCAGACTCAGAATCTGATATGCCTCTTCTGGGTTGTATAACTTTCTGGACATGTGGCTGTATGACGGGTACTCTGGTGGCAAGTACTCGGTGAGATGGCAGGTACTCTGGTGGCGGATACTCTGGTGAGGTGGTGGGTGGTGAGGTGGTGGGTACTCTGGTGGCAGGTACTAGGATGACAGGTGCCCTGGTGGTGGGTACTCTGGTGGTGGGTACTCTGGTGGTGGGTACTCTGATGAGGTGGCAGGTACTCTGGTGGCGGGTACTCTGATGAGGTGGCAGGTACTCTGAAAAGGTGGCGGGTACTCTGGTGGCGGGTGCTCTGGTGGCGGGTGCTCTGGTGGCGGGTGCTCTGGTGGCGGGTACTCTGGTGGCGGGTACTCTGATGAGGTGGCGGTTACTCTGGTGGCGGGTACTCTGGTGGCAGGTACTCTGATGAGGTGGCAGGTACTTTGGTGGCGGGTACTTTGGTGGCAGATACTTTGGTGGCAGGTACTCTGGTGGCGGATACTCTGATGGCAGGTACTCTGGTGGCGTGGCGGGTACTCTGATGGATAGGTACTAGGATGACAGGTATGACAGGTACTCCTGATGACAGGTCTTCTTTATTTAGGGGGGGCAGTCTGGGCACAGTAGTATATATAGATATAGTACTGTATATCTGTAACTCACTGTTAGCTGATATTCTCCTCACACTGGATCTGTGTGTGAAGAGGAGAACCTAGCAACAGCAGTTACACCTCAGGTTTGTTTACATTTAGTGGCCGGCTGTGATTGGACACTGGCGGTCACGTGGTAAAGAGCCAATTTCATTGGCTCTTTACCCTGATCGGGGCTGGGCTGTATCCGAAGGAAAAGCCTCAGCCCCGATCGCCGCTTGCATGAGCGCCGTGCATGCCGCTTCACATGCCGTTCTGCATAGTAACCGGCTGTGATTGGATACAGCTTGTCACACTGCTCCCCACGCTCCGCAATCCGCTCATTACCCTCATCGGGACACGCCGGATCTCCGATCGCCGCGCTGCGGGGGCCCGCAGTAGCGACGGTAAGCCGAGGACGCCCTATGACGCCCGCCCAGGATGGGAGATCCCATCTGTGGACGTCATATGACTATGAATGGGTAATGAAGTTGTTAATTATCACAACATACAGGGATATACAATGTACCATTGACATAAACACAAGCGCACACACCACAGGTTGAACTGGATGGACTGGTGTCTTTTTTTCAACCTCACCACCTATGTAACTATATGTACTGTAGAGCAGAGCTTGGGGGGGGGCAGGAAGCAGCACAGGAAACTAATAAGGTGTGCTGCAGTGCAAGGAACACACTGATAGGAGGAGCAAAGTGACAGGTGCGATCTTTAGTGTGCTCTTTCTCTCTTCAACGATCAGTCACAGGTTGGGTACGAGATTTCCAAGGAAAAGTAAAACTGTAGCAGAAAAAAGATCAGGTCTCCTTCCCTTTCTGGATAGGGCTGCACTGTGTGGCAGAGCTTTGTCAATCTCAGGACTGGGTGGACAGAAATACATTATAAGAAAAAAAAAAAAAAAAGGTAATTTTGAAATTGATGGCAGCAACATGTCTCAATAAATTTGGGACAGAGTAATAAAAAACTGACAAAATAATTGATACTAACAAGGAAGAGCTAAAAGAACATTGTGCAACAAATTAGGTTAAAGTGGTAGTGAACTGTGGACTTAAATAAAAATTCTCCTTTAAGGCAATGGCATAACGTGCTAGTATGCATTGCATATAAGCACATTATGATATGCTCACCACTGACAGGGGTTCCATCCTCCCTCCCCTGGTCTTCCTTCCGGGTTTGCCGGCTCCGGTCCTGTGAATGACTGAGCCACTGCTATGCATGGGAGTCACGGTTTACAGCACAGAGCTTTGAAGGGGCGGCACGGGTATGCTGTCTCTTCAGAGCACATGTTGGTAGCGTCACTGGCTGCATCCAGTGTTAATATTGCCGAAACACCGCAAGTTTAAAAGATATTCACTGTGCCTACAGGTAAGCCTTAATATAATATTATTTAAGTTGAAAAGCAGAGTTTACTACCACTTTAATTGGCAGAAGGTCAGTAACATGTTTGAATATAAAGAGCATCTTTGAGAGTCTCAGTGTCTCAGAAGTAAAGATAGGCAGAGGTTCACTAATCTGTGAAAAGCTGTGTCCAAAAAAATTGACGAACAATTTCAGAATAATGTTCCCCAATGTAGAATTGAAAAGACTTTAAATATATCCTCATCTACAGTACATAATATCAAGAGTCCAAGAATCTGGAGAAATCTCTGTGCGTGATCTTCGGGCCCTCAGATGCAGTGCATTAAAAAAACAAAAAAAAACCAAAACATGACTCTGTGATGGACATCGCTGCATCAGGCTCAGGAATACTTCCAAAAATCATTGTCTGTGAACACAGTTCACTGTGGCATCCAAAAATGCAAAGTAAAGCTCTATCATGCAAAGAAGAAGCCATATCTGAACATGATCCAGAAACATTGCTGTCTTCTCTGTGCCAAATCTCATTTAAAATGCTCTTTTGCAAAGTGGAAATATGTTCTGTGGTCAGATGAATCAAATTTTGATATTCTTTTTGGCAACCAGTTCTCTGGACTATAGAGGAGAGGGACCTTCTTGCTTATCAGCGCTCAGTTTAAAAGCCTGCATCTCTGCTGGTATGGGGGTGCACTAGTGCGTATGGAATGGTCAGCTTGCACATCTAGAAAGGCACCATCATTGCTGAAAGATACATCCAGGTTTTAGAGCAACATATGCTCAGTCAAGAATGAGACAACGCTCATCTCCCAAAACTCCAGCAACTGATCTCCTCTGTTCCCAGACATTTACAGAGTGTTGTTAAGAGAAGATGCTGCACTCTGGTAAACATGGCCCTGTCACAACTTTTTTGAGACATGTTGCTGCCATCAATTGCAAAATTGCCTTATTTTTTTCCTAAAATTGTACGTTTTCTCAGTTTAAAACATCTAAGGTTTTTTCTATTTTCTATTGTGAATAAAATATGGGTTTATAAGATCATTGAATTCTGTTTTTATATAGATTGTACGCAGCATCCCAACTTTTTGGGAATTGAGGTTGTATTTAGCTGTTTGCCCAGAGTTCAGCTTTAATACCCTGCGCCAGAAGACACATAGTGGCACCCTATCAATCCTCTTCAAGACCCTATAATAAAACCTGCAGAAACCAAATATTTCCTTATACAGTATAAACTGTGCTGAAAAGAAGTAAGAAGATGGCAAAGGACTTTATCATCAGTGTTTGCTGTAGGCTCCATGTAGCTGATCTTTCTTTCTGTCATTCACTTACCACACCTTGATCTGCTCCATGACTGTGTGAGGAGGCCATTTTGGTAGAGGTGCAGGGCTTTGCTTTCTCAAGTAGGCGGGGTAATGGTTAGGAAATGGCAAAAGAGGTGAAGGATGCACAGAATAAATGAAGCAGAAGCAGGGAGATCCTTGCACCACAGGTCTTCGGGTACAGCTTTCTCTCTAGCAACCAGAACATTAAGCAGCACAGTAGTGACTTCACAAACCTTGCTCCAAATCTTCTGCGACTATCAGCCAGAGAAAAGCAGTTTCTTAGCTGATTCTACGCTAGAGATATACATCCAAGAGGCTACAGAACACTTAGGGCTCTTTCACAAAGGAATTGAAAATAGACAAGTGGGTCCCGTTTTTAATGCTTCCCAAACACCTATCAATGCCACTCAAAATTGTTACAACAGGGAGCGGATGAAGGTGTTCACACTGCAGTGTTAGCATTGCTTCATGTTAAGGTGAGGCAAAAATAACGCTGCCTGCAGAGTTTAGCAAGCATTGACGCTTTGCAACTGCCTCCATTCACTTTTATTGAAACGCATCACAACCGTACCTTAGACGCACTGTAAACATGCCTATGGTGTTTACAGTGTGGTGGCAAAGCATCAAAAGTGATCATTTCCCATTTTAGCCTTGTAGAAAAAAAAAACCCACAGGGCGTTTGAGAACTGACACAACATGTGCGAATTACATGTGATCTCTAGGGTACGATTTGAGCCATGGATCTGTGTTTCTCAAATCGCAGTGCATTCAGACCAAACTTGTACAGGACCCTTTTTTTTTTTTGCCCACACCAGAATCGGATTGCATGAGTGTTCACACCCATGCGATCCGATTCTGCAAATCGCGTTGCATTTTGCAAAACCGATTTCAGGTTGTCTTTACAGTATTTGTAAAGTCTCGCTTTAAAAAAAAAAACAAAACAAAAACAAACACGTTCTTCCTACCTCCTCCCTGCAGTTGGTTTTGCACAGAACAGCCAGGATCCGCCTCTTCTCAGATCCCTCTTTGCTGCTTCTGGCCCCTCCCTCCTGACGAGTGCCCCCATAGACCAGCAGCTTGCTATGGGGGAACCCGAGCCGAATGAGAGCTCCGTGTATCCATTCAGAGCCCCGCCCCCTCTCTCTCCCCTAATTGCCTAACTGACTTTGACAGCCGTGCCAATCAGGAGGAGAGTCCTGGATGGCCGGGGGAATCATGGACATCGCTGGAGAGAGAAGGGGCTCAGGGTAAGTATTAGGGGGTGCTGGGGGGCTTGCTACACACACAAGGTTTTTTATCCTAATGCATAGAATGCATTAAGATAAAAACCTTTTGGCTTTACAACTCCTTTAACTTAACATACACTCGGCAATTGGTTGAGATTTTGATGCAGTGCAGGATCCGCAGTGTGAGACAAGACTAAGGCTGCATTATAATGTAACGCAAGTATGAAAGAGCCCTTAATGTGGCATCCTTAGATTCTATACTGGTATACTATGTGCACAGGCTTTTGGCACATACAGTGGATGCCTTTTAATAAGCTCACTTTGTGATCCTTAGGCCTCATGCGCACTGAACGTTATAAAAATACCAATAGCGTTGGCTGTAGAAAGCTGTAGCTGTAGAATGAGTTTTTCACAGTTTTTTTAGCTGTAGCATTTTTTTTTTAGCAAAACTATACTCCCACAAAAGCTTATGGCTCGAAAATGCTGTTAAACGCAGAATAGTCATGTTTTTCATCAACTGTCAGTGGTTTTAAGCTTTTTTCAGAGAGCGTTTTTACAGCTGAAAAACTCCCCTGCCAAAAAACGCTGATAACAGCCTGTGCATGGACACATAGGAATAACATGCTGGGGAGTTTACTGGCTGGAGAAAATAATGCCTAAAGCCAAAAACAGCAGCTGAAAAAATGTCCAGTGTGCATGAGGCCTTACTGTCAAGCAATTATGGAAGTTTATGTATAGTTTGTTTTTGGAGGTCCTCCAGCCTAATTTATCGCTTCTGGATCGCCCGCTGCACATTTACTGCGGCTACACGAAACAACGTACCTGTACATTGTCTCTTCTTCCGGGTCTGAGGAGCACGTGATTGGACACAGTGGGAGCCATCGCGTCCACCGGGACCCACTGAGCATTGACAGGAGAGGCCGAACGTCAGAGAGGAAAATGGAGATCTTGTGTTTCATCTAAGCAGAAACACGGATCTCTGTTTTCCTCCAGTTAAGCCATCCCCCACACAGTTAGAAAGCACTCCCTAGGAGCACACTTAACCCTTTGCTCGCCCCTGATGTTAACCCCCTCCCTGCATTTTTTTTTTAGCACTGATCACTGTATTAGCTTCACTGGTCTCCAAAAAGTGTCACTTAGTGTCAGATTTGTCAGCCGCAATGTCGCAGTCCCGCTAAAAATATCTGATCGCTGCAATTACTAGTAAAAATAAAAATGCCATAAAAAATATCCCCTAGTTTGTAGACACAATAACTTTTGCGCAAACCAATCAATATATGCTTTTTGGGCTTTTGTTACCAAAAATATGTAGTAGAATACATATTGGCCTAAATTTGATGAAGAAATTAGCTTTTTTCAAAAAAATGTATTAGATATACTTTATAGCAGAAAGTAAAAAATATTGTTTCTTTTTCAAAATTGTCGGTCTTTTTTTGTTTATAGTGCAAGAAATAAAAACTGCAGAGATGATCAAATGCCACCAAAAGAAAGCTCTATTTGTGGGAAAAAAAGGACATCAATTTTGTTTGAATACAGCGTCGCATGAACGCGCAATTATCAGTTAGAGTAACGCAGTGCCGTATCTCAAAAAAATGGCCTGGTCATGAAGGGGGTGCAACCTTTCGAAGCTGAAATAATAAAGAAAAATAAGGGAAAATGTAAGATAATAGGTTGGCTTTGGTGCTGTTAGATGTATATTGTAGTGCCCCCTGCCAGTCTCATATTCTTCTGTACCTGATCCAGCGAAATAGCGCAGACAAGGCATCAAAGCTTTTGTATATACAAAAAAGCAAAAAATACTCTTGCGCACAGGTGTATAAGCTAAACGATCCCAAGGGTTCGGAAAGGACTGTGGATTTCGGCCTTGCTGCTCTTTAAGGATGGGATGTCCTAATATTAGATAAAGAGAAAGAAAGAAAGAGCGCACCAGCCTAGTGCATTATCCTTGACAAATTTATTAATTAAAGACAAAATAAAATCTACTCACAAAGGTAGAAGAAAAAATCGCATTTGTATATGGTACAGCGGCGATTAGTCCAATGGTAGCAGTCTTCCTTCGAAACGCGTTAGCCAGCAGTAGTCCGTACGCCTCCTTCCCGGGACCTGGAAGACTGCTACCATTGGACTAATCGCCGCTGTACCATATACAAATGCGATTTTTTCTTCTACCTTTGTGAGTAGATTTTATTTTGTCTTTTAATTAATAAATTTGTCAAGGATAATGCACTAAGCTGGTGCGCTCTTTCTTTCTTTCTCTTTAAGGCATCAAAGCTGCCTGTCAAGATTTTCTGAGCCAGGCCTAAGCATAGGCTGTGCACGCGCCATTCATTCCTATGGTGAGTTCTACTCTGTGCTCCGTCAGACTGTGTGGTCAGCTACTTGCAGCATTTTATAAGCGGTCATACCCTCTTGTGTTCACTTCCAATGCTCTATTCACAGTAGCAGTTGCTTCAAGCTGTTTTCAAGTATTTTGAAGCAGTCCTCTTTCCAAATGCTTTTTAACCACTTGCCAAATGCCAGGAAGGTGTTGGCCCTTACAGTGACTCTGCTACTTAAAAAAAATTAAATAAGGCTGGTAATAAATATGAAGTGCAAGCTCTTAGATCCCTTTCACACTGGGGCGTTTTTCAGGTGCTTTTGGGCTAAAAATGGCACCTGAAAAACGCCTCCTCTGCAGCCCCAGTGTGAAAGCCCGACTGTTTTCACACTGGGGCGGTGCGCTTGCAGGATGTTAGAAAAAGTCCTGCAGGCAGCATCTTTGGGGTGGTGGAGGAGCGGTGTATACACTGCTCCTCCACCACCCCTGCCCATTGGAATGCATGGGCAGCGCTGCCGAAGTGCCTGAAAAGCGATTCGGCAGCAGCGCTTTTTGGGCGCTTTTAACGCTTTCTTTGGCCGCTAGTGGGGGTTAAAAGTGCCCCGATAGTGGCTGAAAAGGTGCAGCTAAAACCATAAAGCACCTCTTAAACTAGCATCGCTTTACCGCTAATGCGGAGCAGCCCCAGTGTGGAAGGGCTCTTAGAGGGGGAAGTAGCCTACCAGACTGCCTATTAGAAAGTATCACTTATTTTAGGTGGCCAGCAAATAATATTTACATCTGTCTACTGTATAAGCTTGTAAGTGTTAAGATAATGCTTCTAGAGCAGTGGTTCTCAACCTGGGGGTCAGATGACGATTTGCCAGGGGTCTCCGAATCCTGGACTGTTTCTGAAGCCCGCACCGTTCTCCCAGCCTTTTCGCGGCCACCTAGCTGGGCTGTTCCTGGAGCCCGCGGCCGCCCACTCAGCCTCTTCGCAGTCGCCCATTCAGTTCACGGCATGGCTGGCGGCAGAGACTAGAGGTCAGCTGACTGGTGAGGAATGTGAAGTAGGAGGGGCTGGAGGAGACCCTATCTCCCGATTTTGGCATAGGTGTCACTACTACAAGACACCACAGAGCTGGAGACACAGTGAGTAACACTGCCTGTGATTAGAGTAGCCATTAAACGTCCCCACTACAGTTCTCAGATCAACAGATGAACTTGATCAAGGGCACCTAAGTTGGCTGATCAGAACCCCCCCAGCACTGCCATATATCCCACCAGCACTGCCACTCATCCCAACTCCCCGCCAGCACTGCCACTCATCCCAACCCCCCCCCAGCACTGCCACTCATCCCAACTCCCCGCCAGCACCGCCACTCATCCTGACTCCCCGCCAGCACTGCCACTCATCCCGACTCCCCGCCAGCACAGCCACTCATCCCGACTGCCCGCCAGCACAGCCACTCATCCCGACTGCCCGCCAGCACTGCCACTCATCCCGACTCCCCGCCAGCACTGCCACTCATCCCGACTCCCCGCCAGCACTGCCACTCATCCCGACTCCCCGCCAGCACTGCCACTCATCCCGACTCCCCGCCAGCACTGCCACTCATCCCGACTCCCCGCCAGCACTGCCACTCATCCCGACTGCCCGCCAGCACTGCGACTCATCCCGACTGCCCGCCAGCACTGCCACTCCTCCCAACTGCCCGCCAGCACCGCCACTCCTCCCAACTGCCCGCCAGCACCGCCACTCCTCCCAACTGCCCGCCAGCACTGCCACTCCTCCCAATTGCCCGCCAGCACTGCCACTCCTCCCAACTGCCCGCCAGCACTGCCACTCCTCCCAACTGCCCGCCAGCACTGCCACTCCTCCCAACTGCCCGCTAGCACTGCCACTCCTCCCAACTGCCCGCTAGCACTGCCACTCCTCCCAACTGCCCGCCAACACTGCCACTCCTCCCATTTGCCCGTCAGCACTGCCACTCCTCCCAACTGCCCACCAGCACTGCCACTCATCCCAACTGCCCGCCAGCACTGCCACTCATCCCATTCCCCCCCACCAAGGAGTTAGAGAAGGAATAAAAATAGGGAATACATGGAGGGGAGAGGAAAAGAGGGGGAAGAGCAAAGAAAAGGGGAGAGAAAGATCAAAATAAACGGCTAGAGAGAGGGATGGGGAAAAAAACAAGAAATTAGGATAGAGAGAGATAAAAGGGAAAGAAAGGAGAACAAAGAGAGAGAGAGTGATACATCCTAAAATGTACCAATCAGGGGTTTTAATACTGTACAAGTGGAAGGGACTCAGGGAGCGCTAAATGTCCGTGGGTTAGGGGCGGAAATTACTTGTCTTGCCTTGGTGCTGACAACCCACACTATGAAAATAATTTTACTGTTAGGGGTCCCAACAACTTGGGAAATTTTATCAAGGGGTCACGGCACCAGAAAGGTTGAGAACCACTGTTCTAGAGATTGTACTGTCCCCACCCATGTGAAAATGTGAAAATATGACAGTGTTTGCATATAAACATACGGAGATTATGATCTATTACATAATATAGCCAAACAGTTCACAGCATGAGCTCATTATCACATGGGTTCACTTTACAATCAGAAGCCACAGAATGCAATAACAGAGAAATATGCAATAGAATACTCTTTAGATCTTGGTGAGTAGTTTTAATTTGGATGGCTCCATTCATACCCGAGCGTATCGATTTACTGGTGTTTTTCTGGCGTGTTTTTTTTTTTTTTTTTTTTTTTTTTTAGCTTTTTTTAAAGCGCTTTACAGTTTCAGCCATTTTTGTTTAGCCAATAGAAAGCACTAGGGAGAGGAGAGGAAGAGGAAATTGGGGGCAGAGAGCTGCTATTTGAGCAGAAAATGCTCGTAAATTGCTAAAGTCAGGCTTTGAAGTCTATGGGGCCAAAAACGCTTGTAATCTTCCAAAAAGAAGCTCATGTACCTTTTTTGAGCTTCAGGAGTTTTGCTTCAGGTGACAGAATGCCCAGATGTGAACAGGGGCCATTGAAATGGTTTGGCTTGTTGAGTGTTTTTAGAGCTAAAAGCAAAAAAATCGCTCAGGTGGGAACGGGGCCTAAAGGTATTCATGGCTTATATTGGTTGGTTGATGCTTATGGTGTTTTTTTTTTTTGCAGTGATTCTGCCTTAAATGTATAGGTTTAGTGTGGCCTATGTGTAACAGGGAATGTTTAAGGGTACATCTGGCATTGAAAGTACTGTGTGTTCCCTAGTAATTGTTGCCCAGGGAGCAGTTTAAACATTTGGAAAATCTATGTGCCCAATACCAGTATAGTGTACCAATACCAGCTTATGGTGTATAGCACAAGTTGCAGCAGTGTGAACCAGGGCTTATAAAGGGCCCAGTGATGGGAGTTAAGGGCCCCGGGACCGAAGCAAAGGGCCCTGGTGGTTACTTGCATCGTGGACCCTGAAGGTTCTAGTTACGCCTCTGTTTTGAATGTATTGATGTTTGTACAGGATAATGCTGTATTCAGTGTTGCCATGAGTTATGGTAAAACAGACAGTTTAGGGCTCATTCATACCTTGTTTGTGTTGAGGTGCATTGTAGTAAGGCATTGGCTCTCAGCATGCCTCAATGTGTAAAAAAGACACCTGTGCTGTTTGTTTGTTTTTTTTAAACACACATAAGCCCTCATGCACACAGGCTGTTAAAAAAACGTTATGAAAACGCCAGTATCTTTGCAGTGACGTTTTTTAACTTTTTTCAGCGTTTTTGCAATAGCGTTTTTGAGCGTTTTTCCGCGTTATCGTTTTTGAGCGTTTTTTTTTTTTCAAAATGTTTTTTTTTTTTTTTTTTTCAATGGATCAAAAACGCTAAAAAACTTTGGTGAATGACGTTTTTGAGCGTTTTTGAACGTTTTTCAGCGTTAGAGCGTTTTTACAGCTGAAAAACGTCTCTCAGAACCCACTGGTCCTGGGTTTTTTTTACAGCTTAAAAACGCCTATGCCACTTGCAGCTCAAAAACGCCTAGGTGGGCATGAAGCCATAGACTAACATAGACAGGCCTTTTTAAGCTGCAAAAAAAGCTCAAAAAAACAGCTGTAAAAACGTCCGTGTGCATGAAGACTAAGTGTTGTCAAGGTAAGTTTTAAGGCAGATTGTGATGGTTGCCACAAGCCATGCAAGTTACATTAAAGATGGCTAGCTATTTGGTCTGTGTATGCATGTGAAGTTTTCTGTTTTCTCTTAGTCCATTTCAACTTTACACAAACCACAGTTGGTTTATACCAAGTAAAACACTTTACAGCCATACCCCCCAGTCTGTGAATCTCATAGTGCAGTCTTTGGGCTCATGCACACAGGACATTTTTGCAGCTGCTTCTAGGCTTCGTTCACATCTTGGTGTTCCGAATTCAAAATAGCAGCAAACCGTAGGATACCCGTTCGATCCCCGTCGATTCCAATGGCACCCTGATTGCGGCGTGATTTTTGCCGAGCTTCATCGGGTGACATCCGCGGTAAAATCACGCAAACCGAATCAGAGGACACCTGTCGTCCGCGCTTCGGAACGCCAAGATGTGAACTGAGCCTAAGGCTGGATTCACACCTATGCATTTGTAGTGCTTTTTGCATTTTGCAGATTTTGCACTACAGTCCATTTTTTTTTTTTTTTAATTATCAAATTTTTATTTATTTTCCATTATATACATTACTTCATACTTTAAATCTACAATATTCGAGTTTATCCAAATTAAATACATTTTATCTTAACAATTAGCAGTTCTTAACAATTCTTCCCCTTTTCAAACACACAAGAAAAAAATCCCAATAAAATTTAAACATCCCCCCCCCTTCTACTACTACAGTCCATTTAACATGGTTTCCTATGGAACACGTTCTGTAGTGCAAATCTGCAAAATGCAAAAAGCACTAAAAATGCATAGGTGTGAATCCAGCCTTAGGGGCGTCTGGCATTTTTTTTTTTTTTTTTATACAGCCTCTGAACCAGTGGTGTATTTAGGTTTTGTGCTGCCCTAGGCCTGACTGAGCTTGCACACCCCCTAATTTAAATATGCCCCACCCCTTCCTGTCAAGGCCACACCCCTTTCTTTTAAAGATCCGCCCTGTCATCTTCATTGGAGGAGGACAGAGGGACGCCGTGGGAAGAGGACAGAGAGGCATGCGGCATCTTTTCATTTGGGGGGTAAGGGGATATGTGCTAGTTGCTTTGGGAGGGGAGGATCAGACCCCCCTCACTAGCACATATCCTCTCCCCTCCCAAAGCACCCAGCACATATCCCCTTACCCCCCTCCTCTCATCCATGTGTGCATCTGTTATCTGCCTCCCTTCCCGGTTACTGTGTCCCCCTCCACTGTAAACTATACACAGACCTCAGACTGGCAGCGCGGCTCTTGCACTGAAGTCGTGTCCCTCCTCTGTGGCTCCTTCTCCTCCTGGCTGTGTACACTAGAACATTGGAGCCGAGAAGGAGGAGGAGCCGAGGAGTGTGTGTGGCTGACAGTGGGGAGAGAGGTGGCGGCTGCTACGGAAAGCCGATCGCCGCTTGTGGGACCCCAGGTGGCAGATTTCCTGGGTGCCCGCGCTAGTGCACTCTGGCTGCCAGTTACCAAAGCTCAGTGCCGGAACTTGTTGTGGGCTCCGGGACAGTGGCGTCACTAGGTTTGGTGTCACCTGGAGCTGTAAAAATTGTGCCCCCCCCCCCTTAATTTTTGGACTGGAGGCCCAGCGTTGGAGCTCATTGTGGCGGTCAACAAGGCCTAGAGAATATCAGGTTAGGCACTTCCTAATGGCTCAGTCCATGGGAACAGTAATGGATAATGGCCAACAGGCTCTCTTACCAGACCCAATGAAACCGCAACAGTGATCCCTCCAGCTGGATGTTCGCTCACTCTGGGTTGCCCAGGCGGACTCTGGTCAGTAGTGTAGCATGTCTGTACCCTGGCAGTGGCTTTATCTTTCTCCCCCTCTGGTGGTGCGGGTACAGCGTGGCTCTCTCTTTGGTGGTGCGGGAACAGTGTGGCTCCCTCTCTGGTGGTGTGGGTACAGCGTGGCTCTCTGGTGGTGTGGGTACAGCGTGGCTCTCTGGTGGTGTGGGTACAGCGTGGCTCTCTGGTGGTGTGGGTACAGCGTGGCTCTCTGGTGGTGTGGGTACAGCGTGGCTCTCTGGTGGTGCGGGTACAGCGTGGCTCTCTCTGGTGGTGCGGGTACAGCGTGGCTCTCTCTGGTGGTGCGGGTACAGCGTGGCTCTCTCTGGTGGTGCGGGTACAGCGTGGCTCTCTCTGGTGGTGCGGGTACAGCGTGGCTCTCTCTGGTGGTGCGGGTACAGCGTGGCTCTCTCTGGTGGTGCGGGTACAGCGTGGCTCTCTGGTGGTGCGGGTACAGCGTGGCTCTCTGGTGGTGCGGGTACAGCGTGGCTCTCTGGTGGTGCGGGTACAGCGTGGCTCTCTGGTGGTGCGGGTACAGCGTGGCTCTCTGGTGGTGCGGGTACAGCGTGGCTCTCTGGTGGTGTGGGTACCTCGTGGCTCTCTGGTGGCGCGGGTACAGCGTGTCTCTGGTGGTGCGGGTACAGCGTGGCTCTCTGGTGGTGCGGGTACAGCGTGTCTCTGGTGGTGCGGGTACAGCGTGGCTCTCTGGTGGTGCGGGTACAGCGTGTCTCTGGTGGTGCGGGTACAGCGTGGCCCTCTGGTGGTGCGGGTACAGCGTGGCTCTGGTGGTGCAGGTACAGCGTGGCTCTCTGGTGGTGCGGGTACAGCGTGGCTCTCTGGTGGTGCGGGTACAGCGTGTCTCTGGTGGTGCGGGTACAGCGTGGCTCTCTGGTGGTGCGGGTACAGCGTGTCTCTGGTGGTGCGGGTACAGCGTGGCTCTCTGGTGGTGCGGGTACAGCGTGGCTCTCTGGTGGTGCGGGTACAGCGTGGCTCTCTCTGGTGGTGCGGGTACAGCGTGGCTCTCTCTGGTGGTGCGGGTACAGCGTGGCTCTCTCTGGTGGTGCGGGTACAGCGTGGCTCTCTCTGGTGGTGCGGGTACAGCGTGGCTCTCTCTGGTGGTGCGGGTACAGCGTGGCTCTCTCTGGTGGTGCGGGTACAGCGTGGCTCTCTCTGGTGGTGCGGGTACAGCGTGGCTCTCTGGTGGTGCGGGTACAGCGTGGCTCTCTGGTGGTGCGGGTACAGCGTGGCTCTCTGGTGGTGCGGGTACAGCGTGGCTCTCTGCTGGTGCGGGTACAGCTTGGCTCTCTGGTGGTGCGGGTACAGCGTGGCTCTCTGGTGGTGCGGGTACAGCGTGGCTCCCTCTTTTTCTCCTCTAACACCCCCCCTCAGCAGAGTGCATGCATGCTGGGGGCTGTAGCATGTCTGTTGACACACAGGGCCGCCATTCTTCAGGGACTATTTTCCCATGATGCCCCCCAAAGTCTTCTGATTGGCCCTCTGCTGTGGCCAATCATGGGGAGGAAAACAGCGATCAGGAAGCTGGGCGGCGGCACAGCGAAACCAATTCTCCCTTCAGCTGACAGAAAGGGGAGGGGGGGCGAGCGGGGGAGATACACAGACAGCCCGCATCTCTCCTCTCCCTGTCACAGCGCTGCTGATCCATTTGCCAGAGAACTCCCCCGCTCGCCCCCCCTCCCCTTTCTGTCAGCCGAAGGGAGAAGAGAGAGAGAGCGGCTCTAATTGGTTTCGCTGTGCCACCGCCCAGCTTCCTGATCGCTGTTTTCCTCCCCATGATTGGCCACAGCAGAGGGCCAATCAGAGACAGATTTACAGCTTTACGGAGGGGCGGCTTGACAGTTCTTACGTTAACTACTTTCTAGCCCCCTTTCGCACCCGCACTGCTAAGCTGTACTCCCCAGATGGTGGCCCTGCTGTGCGGGAAGAGGGCGCCGCTTCCATTTTCAGGGGGGGGGGGGGGCGGCTTTTTGCCGCCCCCCCGCACAGTGCCGCCCTAGGCCTGGGCCTTGTTGGCCTAGGCCAAGACACAGCACTGCTCTGAACTCTTCTCCATGTTAGCCTATGTGTCCATGCACACATAAACTTTCAGAGGAGTTTGTAGGCATAAGCGTTTAGGGCACAGAAAAAAAAAATGACTGCCTGTGCATTCAGGAGCAGTGGCTGTTTGGCTGTCAAAACACCATAAATCGCAGCTTAACGCTGTAACGCTTTTTAGGGAGTGTTTTTATACTGTGAAAATGCTCATAAACACTATTCAAAAATGCAGCTAGAAGCGTGTTTTTAACGTTGCTTTTTCTTGACAGCAGCGCTGGCATTTTCTAAACGTCCTCTCTGCATGAGCCCTTATTGATGGTTATAATAGATTTGAACTAGTGGCCCATTAAATGTGAAATATATTACAACTATCCTATACATGTGTATAAATACCTGACTGAGAAGTAAGGTTTGTTTTTTTTCCCCCTTTAATACTTGCCTAGGTAGATGCAGCATGGGACCGATGCTGCATCTATCCCCCGGTGTCTCTACACGAAGAACCGAGCCATCGAACATCGCCGATGTATCGGTTCTCACAGATCCCCCCGAGCAGAGAGCTGCTGACTGTCAATCAGCAGCTCTCCTCTCTGCACCTCCATGCTCATTGGAGCGCTGAGCTGTGGAGGGAGCAGAGTGGCTGTCTTAGGCTCTCATTGGCTCGCTGGGAAGCTGAGACGGGCATCAGTCCAGGCACCTGGCGGATCCAGACTTTGTCGTAATGACGCGGTGCCTGGACTGATTCCAGTGACGTCTGCTGGAAACGGGTCACAGGAGTGCAAAACGAATTGCACTTCTGTGACCCATAGGAGAAGCCCAGCCAAACAAGCTCAGGCTGGACTTCTCCTTTATTGCCTGTATATGTTAGATTTGCTTATCACTTTGGATGCTCAAATCTGCCTTCCGTATACATACCATTTGAAGAGTAATTTTGGATGGGACTGCCTGTGTGTGTACAGCTGTACATGATTACAGTGCAAAGAGCTAATGTTTTGGAAGATGGGTTGTACGTGACACTTTTTGGGGCAGCATGTTATAGATGTAGTGTGGGATAAAGGCTTGAGTCATGACTCCTGGGAATGCCAAAATTCTGCAATATTCATGAACTATAAAGGAAAATGCCTGTTTGTGGGCTCTGGCACTGAAGCAGGAAACAGCAGACATGCCTTTGCTAAAACACTGACAGATAGGCCCAGTGACCCCACAACATGTTTTATTACCAGTGTTTAATAGCCTTATAGTCTTGCTGGTAACCTTGTAAATTCTAGTGATATAAATAAGCAGAGCAGAAAAGCACAGCCGTCCCTAATTTTCAGGGCATGGAATGACGATTCTCCATTTACGAAGCGTCTACATGGATGACTGAACACTACCAACTACAAAATGCCTATGATGGCCTCATTGCTGTAACAGGGATTGACATATGAGCTTTGACATGCTGTAAAATCTGTGATGTGTTTTACAGTCCATTGGGAGCCTCACTGCTTTACTCACACTTGCTCTGTACTATTATATGTGAATTATGTGAGGTTAGAGGCTAAGTAGCTTCTTGCCAGGAAGCGAGGCTCTTTCTTCTACTGGACAGTGAAAGACTTGAAGACAACACAGGGAAAGCAAAGCAAACGGTTCAAACTCATCACTTTCTAACTTGCTGCAAATTGGTTGCTACAAGCAACAACTGTATTCTCTGCTCTTGTGCTTTATTTATGAATGAGTTAAATGTGATTATGGTAGTATTGAACAATTTGTCTATACACTATATTGTCAAAAGTATTGGGGCGCCTGCCTTTACACGCACATGAACTTTAAACTGGTTGTAAAGCCTAAAAAAAAATAACCTGCAAGACAAAGGCATGCATAGCATACTAGCTCATTATGAATTACTTACTGAGATCGAAGCCCCCGCAGCGGTCCTCGTTCACCGCTCCGGCAGCCGACATCTCCCCGGGGGTTACTTCCGGGTATTGCGGCTCCGGCGCTGTGATTGGTCGGAGCCGCGATGATGTCACTCCCGCGCATGCGCGCAGGAGCCGCCGGTAACGTACGTGTCGTTGCTTCAGTTTGCTTAACTGCGCATGTGCCAATGACGTTGGCACATGCAAATACAGGGATATCTCCTAAACCGTGCAGGTTTAGGAGATATCCAGTGTAGCTACAGGTAAGCCTAATTATAGGCTTACCTGTAGTAAAAAGTGGTTGTAAAGAGTTTACAACCACTTTAATGGCATCTTAGTCTGTAGGGTTCATTATTGAGTTGGCCCACCTTTTGCAGCTATAACAGCTTCAACTCTTCTGGGAAGGCTGTCCACAAGGTTTAGGAGTGTGTCTAAGGGAATGTTTGAACATTCTTCCAGAAGGGCATCTGTGAGGTCAGGCACTGATGTTGGACGAAAAGGCCTGGCTCGCAGTCTTCGCTCTAATTCATCTCAAAGGTGTTCTATCGGGTTGATGTCAGGACTCTGTGCAGGCCAGTCAAGTTCCTCCACTCCAAACTCATTCATCCATGTCTTTATGGACCTTGCTTTGTGCACTGGTCCAAATCATTTAGTGGAGAGAGGATTATGGTGTGGGGTTGTTTTTCAGAGGTTGGGCTTGGCCCCTTAGTTCCAGTGAAGCAGGCGTCAGCATACCAAGACAATTTCATACTCCCAACTTTGTTTGAACAGTTTGGGGATGGCCCCCTCCTGTTCCAACATGACCGCGCACCAGTACACAAAGCAAGGTCCATGAAAACATGGATGAGCGAGTTTGGGGTGGAGGAACTTGACTGGCCTGCACAGAGTCCTGACCTCAACTAGATAGAACACCTTTGTGATAAATTAGAGCGGAGGCTGCAAGCCAGGCCTTCTCGTCCAAAATCAGTGCCTGACCTCTAAAATGCGCTTTTGGACGAATGGTCAAACATTCCCATAGACACACTCCTAAACCTTGTGGACAGTCTTCCCAGAAGAGTTGAAGCTGTTATAGCTGCAAAGGTTGGGGCAACTCAATATTGAACCCTACAGACTAAGACTGGGATGCCATTGAAGGGGTTGTAAACCCTCGTGTTTTTTCACCTTTAATGCATCCTATGTATCCTATGTATCTATGGACGCAAATGCTGGACTCGGGAGCGCACCCGCACGGTAATGCCCAGGGAGAGCGCTTCTCCCAGGGGGTTTACCAATGCAAGGAAAAGCCACGAGCGCCGTTGGGGGACGCCAGAGGAGGATCGGGGCCACACTGTGCAAAATGAACTGCACAGTGGAGGGAAGTATGATATGTTTTTTTAAATTTAAAAAAAAAAGAGGGTTTACAACCCCTTTAACCGCTTGCCGACCAGCCGCCGCAGATTTACTGCAGCAGGTTTGCTCGGCTGGGCAAATCAACGTTACCTTACGTGGCTTTTTCCTTTGGCCACTAGGGGCGCGTGTGCGCTCCTGCAGCTTGTGCCTGGAGCGGATGCGAGCGTCCGGCGGTCGCGATGACCGCTGTGCTCCTGTGATCACTCGTGACAGAGCGAGAACCGGGATCTTTCAGGGAAGAGGAGACAGATCGTGTGTTCATACTATGTATGAACACCGATCTCTCTCCTCCTAGACAGTCCCATCCCCCCACAGTTAGAAACACACCTAGGGAATAAGGATGAGCTCCGGCGTGTTCGCACACTCCACGTGTAGAGCCCACAAGGAAGTCGGCACAGCGCGGCGCTAATCACAGGCAGTGAGACATTTCCTGATCTCTGCAGCCGCACATCGGGAAAATGTCTCACTGCCTGTGATTAGCGCAGCGCCATGCCGACTTCCTGGCGGGCTCTGCACGTGGAGTGTGCGAACACGCCGGAGCTCATCCTTACTAGGGAACACAGTTAACCCCTTGATCGCCCCCTAGTGTTAACCCCTTCCCTGCCAGTGACATTTAAACAGTAATCAGTAAATTTTTATAGCACTGATCGCTTTATAATTGTCAATGGTGTCAAATGTTTCTGATGTGTCTGCCATAATGTCGCAGTCCCAGTAAAAATCGCAGATCGCCACCATTACTAGTAAAAAAAATAAATAAATAATAAAAATGCCATAAATCTATCCCCTATTTTGTAGATGCTATAATAATAATAATAATATAATAATAATAACTTTTGCGCAAACCAATCAACATACGCTTATTGCTTTTTTTTTTTTTTTTTTTTTACCAAAAATATGTTTAAGAATACATATCGGCCAAAACTGAGGAAAAAAATTAGTTTTTTTGATTAAAAAAATGTGGGATGTTTATTATAGCAAAAAGTAAAAGATATTGCTTTTTTTTTTTTTTTTTTAAATTGTCGCTCTTCTTTTGTTTATAGCGCAAAAAATAAAAAACGCACATTTGATCACATATTACCAAAAGAAAGCTCTATTTGTGGGGGAAAAAAGGATGTCAATTTTGTTTGGGTACAGTGTGGCACGACTGCACAATTGTCAGTTAAAGCATCGCAAAAAATGGCCTGGTCATTGAGCAGCAAAATCTTCCGTGGCAGAAGTGGTTAAAGTTCATGTGCGTGTAAAGCCAGGCGTCACAATACTTTTGACAATCTAGTGTATATGCTTATAAACTGCCCTGACCCCAGTAGTCTGAGCCTTCCTAAAGTGCAAATCGGCAAGGTTGGATTTTACTGGCGGATAGCAATTTTTCCCCCTGTTTTTACAGCAATGATTATTCAACACTCTTAGACATTTTTTCTTCTGTTGTACAGTAAAAAAAATTGTTGTAAAATATATGATTTTCAAAGGTCAGGTATTATAATCTCTGAGCCAGGGATCATCTGCTATTCTTGACAACAATGCAAGCTGCACAAATTTGGGTGCCACTTGTAATTTTTTTTTTACTGCAAGGGTATTGGCTTCATGGCATTTCTCAGGGCAGGTGCCCCAATGGTGACAACAGGGGTCATGCCCCTGGACCATAGGCTCTCAATATTTTTGCATTGCCATAGTATTTGAATAAAAGTTATCCTACTTGTCCGCACATAATCCAGCAAAGCTGAGATTTGAGCAGGGGACTTCAGTGCTGCGAAGGCAGGAATGTTAACCAATTTGTGCTTCTGCCTGGTTTTAATTAGAATGCATGGATTGGTTTTTTCTTTCTTAAATTTTTCAAGTACCTTTTTTAGCATTGCTGAGCTTGGCTACTAGAAGAAGAAAATGCACACATGGTGCGCTTTCTCTTTGGTTTCATTAGCTAAAAAGGACATTGACTTTATAGGTAATTAAGTGCATCTGCTCTGGCCATATTCAGCTCATTTCAACAATTAGAACTGAATTGATAACTTTGTTTCCATGACTGGATTAGACTGTGGACATTGCATCACTAGCACCATCAGCACTGAGAACATAGCGACTGCTGAACCCAAGCAGACCACTGTGTCACAGGTACTAAAGGACACCAGGAAAAGTCAATTATCTTCTATTATTGGATGGCTGGTTTGAGTAATTGTATTATTAAGCCTGCTACACACTAAAAATGTTTTCGTGCAACCAAAAAAAAAAACTGACCGCTTTGGTCGGGAGCCGCTGTAATTACCGAGGTTAATCCAGCGATCACCCCCGCTAAGCTGTTCTGACAGGGGGACCCCCCCTCCGCCAGAACTCTCTGATCAGCGTTCTCTGCCATTGGCTGAGAGCACTGATCGGGAGTCGGTTGGCTGCTGGTTTTTAGCATGCACGTCCGACAGAAGCCGTCTGAACGCCTGGCTTCTGTCTGACAGACCAACATACACACGGGCAGAATGTGGGCCAATATTTTTTGTACCGGCAAATGTCTCCCAACATTCTGCCCGTGTGTACGGGGCTTTATGCAAAAGTAAATTCAGTTGAGTTGTAAGTTAAAACTTGCCAATAATTGTAATCGGGGCTTTTTTTCGGTGGAAACTTGGTGAAACTCCAGGTTCCACCACCTCTGGCTCAGGCTCTTTGTTCCCTGCTCACCACTATCACTTGTAAACACAGGAGTCTGGCTTCTATGTTTACAAATGATAACTTGTCTCTTAACGGCTCCCACATATTTGATCTCCTGAGCAGCTCCCACTGAGGGCAAGAGGGGTACAAAGGAGATGCAGGTGCCCCGGGTGCAGTGCAGATTCTGACACCTCCACTGGAGGATCTCCCTGCAAGTGAGAAAGGCAGAGCCACCTGCAGTGTGGGGGGGAGGTACTAGAGCCGGCTTGGTGCTTCAGCTTAATACAGCAACACAAGTAAGACATGTGGGAAAATAGTTGAGCTTTTAAGGAGGGAGGGAGAAGATGGGGGCAGTGAAAGGGGGGTTTGCATGCAGAGGTCAGAGCTGAAGAGGGGTGAAAGTGAAATGTGGATAGGGAATGCAGAGGTAAGCAGCTGTATAAGAAGGCTGAACTCTGTGTGCAACCCCTGAACTCTGCAATATGTATGTAGCACAACCCCGAACCCTGCACTCCCCGCACACCCACACCTCCCCGCCCTCATCTCTGTACGTTATGTATTCTGGTATTTAATGCCCCTTTAAGAACCTTCCATGTTAGTGAAATTTGGCCACACCTACTATTTGATGCGGTTTGGAGGGTGTGTGTGGGGTGTGTGTGTGTGTGTGTGTGTGTGTGTGTGTGGGGGGGGGTTCCTGTACCTATTTTCTGAGGAAAAAAAAGCCCTGATTATAATCCTTACATTTAAGTGCCTTTGGTGTATACGGGTTCCGTTTATTGAAAATCTTATTGGTGTGTTTTTGTTTTGTGTTGTGGTTTTTTTTGTTGTGTTTATCTGCATACTTTGTAATTTTATGTGTACATTAACCCCTTCGCGCCGATCGTACCCAAATATGCGGCCTTCGGCTTGAAGGGGTAGTACTGGGGTGATGCAGCTGCAGGCATCACCCGGTAGCATTTTTTAGAGCCGGTGGTTGGATTTCTTGGGATAACCGATGCGGCTAAGAAGCTGCTCAGCTGTTATCCCAAGCAGCGGGAGAAGAGTGAGCAGCAAAATAGTGACACCACCAAATCTCACTCCAAATCTTCTAAGACTAGCAGTCCGAAGGTAGCAGATCTCGTACAGATAAACAGCTATGGGGCTCAAGGCACTGGATTGCCTAGACACCCTCACAAGCCAGGAGGACTTTAAGACAAAGGTACTGCTTTGGCACAATTAATACGTCCAGATGTTCCCTATAACATGGTCAATTTTCACTTTTTTGAGTTCAGGTCCAGTTTAACCCCTTTCCACCAACCATATGCAAATATGCAGCCTTGGCTTGAACCGGGAGCCTCCTCACTAACCGGTGGTGGTTCTATTGTCTGTGTCTTCACTTCAACACTGATGTCACGTGGAATTCCACTTCCACTTTTCACTTTAGTTTGGGTGTGAATTTTACATCACTTATCACTGTTTTTTTTTTTTGTGGTCATTGCACACTATATATTTGTATATATATGAATTTTTATCATCATGAATTTTTGAGCGCTGCACAAAATGTTATCTTTCACATGTCCATGTACACATAGGCTTTTACCAGAGTTTAGGAGACCTGCTGCAGTTAGGTGCGCTTCAACCTCCCTCTCCTGAACGCAGAAGAGACGCATGCAGGACAGGAATGTTTTGACCGTTGCCCGCCAGAGAACGCAAACCGTGGCAAAATCGTGGTGTGTTTTACATTTTCTTGCGGCCGGCAGTCATAGTAGGCTGTGTTGTGTGTGTGATCCACAGTTTACAAGTCACTCTATCCTCTGTTTAATAATGTAAGCTGCCCCAGTGTCTGTTTTATAAAAAAAAAAAATGTGCTATATACCTCATTTCAGAGCGACGCTCACATGACCGGCCGCCTCTCTCTTCTCCCTGTCTGACAGCTGCAGTGGGCGGGGCTGAGATTCCCCCACTGACAGGAGAGTCAGGAGGGGAGGAGGAGAGAGGCGGCTGGTCACGTGAGCAGCGCTCTG
Source organism: Aquarana catesbeiana (assembly GCF_042186555.1). NCBI lineage: Eukaryota > Metazoa > Chordata > Amphibia > Anura > Ranidae > Aquarana > Aquarana catesbeiana. The sequence continues at coordinate 292,116,694 of NC_133330.1, read as the reverse complement.
AAATGAGGTATATAGCTGCGTTTTTTTTATAGAACACAGACACTGGGGCAGCTTACATTATTAAACAGAGAGGATAGTGTGACTTGTGAACTGTAATTTTAGCAGCAAGTGGGGAGGGGGTGGGCACAGACATGGAGCTGACAGGCAGGGAGAGAGGGGGGTAAGAGGACAGGAGACGCAGCGAATGATGGAGGTAAGTAAACTGACCGTGGTGTCAAGGCACAGCAGCCGTTATACACCGTGGTCAATTTACAAAGGGGAGGGCAAAACCAGGCAGGATCAACCAAATATTTCAGGTGTTACAAGGTTCCAAATTACACAGAACAAGCACTGTGCTGTATAAACGGCTTTTAAAGGAACTGGATCCATTTCTTTTTTTTTTTCTTTTTTTAGGGTAACAACCGCTTTAAGCAGTAAGAAGGAAATGTAAATGTTTACATTGCAGCTGTGTTTTTTTTATGGAGCGAAAAATGAAGGAAACATTTGGTTGCTATTGGCATTACCCTTATTCTTGTAATTTTTGATTAGCTGCCTCACTACTCTTTTGGAGCTCATCTGCTTTTTCCAGTTATTCCTGCATTCCCATATCATATTTTTAAAACTGTGTCATTTTTTGTGTCATTTCTTCTGAGAATTGCAAATGGGTCTGTGGTTTAATTTTAGCCAATGTCATTAATTTACGTCACGATCCTAGGGGCCTCAGTGCCAGGGCCATAAGTCTCTTCTATAATTCTTCTACCATCACCCATCTGTAGCAGAAGTGTGCTGAAATTGACCCAACGTAATGAGATCCATCTCCCAGAAAATAACATCCTATGAATTGTTCTCTCTGACACTGTAGCTAGAACAATTTTATGTCTTTCTGTCAAAGAAAAGGACCTTTTTTCCTTTTCATTACATTTTAGGGAGGCAATAAAATGCCGTTCTGTGGAGGCTTGAGTGCCCTGAGAGCTCCTTGAAATGCATTTCAAGGAATCTGTCATCAAGATGAAGCAAATTCGCAAGGCAGGTCCAGTAACAGCTTTCATTTTCAAAGTCTTGTTCATACATATTTCTGTTACTAGTTTCAATCCTTCTTTTTCAGTTTTAAATGATCTAATTTAGTTTTAAATGTCTATTTTTGTTTTAAAATGTATCAGGCCATAGCAGTCAGGCTTATCCATACACAGGCTGAGAATATCTCAACAAAAGTTGGATTAATTATCCACAACTGTCCAAAAATGGGTAACACAAAACTGTCCTACTTCTTGGGCCGGCCATACATGGGTTGAATTCCGAAAGAATTTTCTTTTGAAAATCTTAACTAAAAACTTTCATTCGGATTTCACACTATTAGTAGCAATGGCTGATTTTCGTGCGGCCATTGAATTGTGTGATTGATTGGGCATGTTGGAAATTTTTTGAAAAAGGACAGTTTTCGAATCAGTGATGGAAGAAAATAAATATATATTGGCCAGTTCAACAGAAGCCAGCCAACGTTTGGCCAGTGTGTTCAGCTACTTTGCATCTACTACTTATCTGTATTTTTTTAATTGCATATTTTTTCAATAAAGTTTCAACTTTTTTAATCAAACTACCTGGATCTATTGTGGTACCTCTTTTCTCAGGTTTTTTGTAGTGTGCACAGCAGCCTGACCAGCTTCTGTCGAATGGGTATTCTGGAAAACCAGCTTCTGATCAGCGCTGGGAGCCAATGGCTGCAATAGTGAAGCACTGAAATTTCGGCCGCCGAAAATTATCAGCAGAAAATAGTTTTCAGCGTTGTGCCAAACAAAAGTGCAGAAAACACCCATAATTTTGCTTCAATTTTACCTTGCATATGGTGTGTTTTTCATAGGTCATGTGACTCAAAAAATGCAACACGGGTGCATTTTTGACGCGTTCTTGCTGCATTTTTAATGCATTTCAATGGGGTGGTACGATTTTGGTGCAGTTTGCCAAATTTGCACCAAAAATGCAGTAAGCAGGATTTTTATCACCATTTCAAAAGGTGCCGATATTGGCTGACAAATTCATATTTAAATTCATGATATTAATTTCATGATATTTAATTCATGATATTAAAAAGCAGAATATAATACAATTTTTATATATATATATATATATATATATATATATATATATATACACACACACACACAGTATCTCACAAAAGTGAGTGCACCCCTCACATTTGTGTAAATATTTTATTATATATTTTCATGGTACAACACTGAAGAAATGACACTTTGCACAATGTAAAGTAGTGAGTGTACAGCTTGTATAACAGTGTAAATTTTCTGTCCCCTCAAAATAACTCAACACAGAGCCATTAGGCCCGGTTCACACTTGTGCGATGCGAGAACACCGCAAATCCACTGCGGGTTCCCGCATCGCACGACTCGCATGTCAGTTCACACTGCCATATGCCAATCGCTGGGGAGTGTCAATACATTGTTAACGACACCCCCAGTTCAGCTTGCATATCGCACTGCGAACTGACAGTTCGGACATGAATTGTTTCGCATATGTTTGAACACACATGCGATCCGATTCTGGTCCGAACAGAAAAAAGAGTCCTTTGCGTGTTTGGACCGAATGCAGTGCGATATCAGCCATACTATCTGTATGGCTGATATTGCACCGCAGAGACATCGCATGTAATGTGAAAAGCAGTGCTCTGCGAATTACATGCGATGTCTGGCATCGCACAAGTGTAAACCGGGCCTGAATGTCTAAACCGCTGGCAACAAAAGTGAGCGCACCACTAAGTTAAAATGTCCAAATTGGGTCCAAAGTGTTAATATTTTGTGTGGCCACCATTATTTTCCAGCACTGCCTTAACTCTCTTGGGTGTGGAGTTCACCAGAGCTTCACAGGTTTCCACTGGAGTCCTCTTCCACTTCTCCATGACAACATCACGGAGCTGGTGGATGACCTTGTGTTCCCCACCTTCCATTTGAGGATGCCCCACAGATGCTCAATAGAGCTTAGGTCTGTAGACATGCTTGGCCAGTCCATCACCTTTAACCTCGGCTTCTTTAGCAAAGCAGTGGTCATCTTGGAGGTGTGTTTGGAGTAATTACCATGTTGGAATACTACCCTGCAGCCCAGCTTCCAAAGGAAGGGGATCATGCTCTGCTTCAGTATGTCACAGTACATATTGGCATTTATGGTTCCCTCAATGAACTGTAGCTCCCCAGTGCCGGCAGCATTCATGCAGCCCCAGACCATGACACTCCCACCACCATGCTTGACTATAGGCAAGACACACTTGTCTTTGTACTCCTCACCTGGTTGCACACGCTTAACACCATCTGAACCAAATAAGTTTATCTTGTCCTTATCAGACCACAGGACATGGTTCCAGTAATCCATATCCTAATGCTGCATACACACAAGCGGAATTTCCAACAGAAAGAGTTCGATGGGAGCTTTTCATCGCATATTCCGACCATGTGTATGCCCCATCGGACTTGTTCTGTCGAAAATTCAGACGGACTTAGATAGAGAACATGTTCTATATTTTTCTGACGGAACAAATTACTATCGGAAAAACCGCTTGTCTGTATGCTGTTCCGACGCACCAAAAATGACACATGCTCTGAAGCAAGTACGAGACGGAAGACGTGCTCACGAGCAGAAGCGAATGCATATGTAAGTCGCGACTGCGAATGTAAACAGTATTCCAGTCACACTTGTGAGGTATCGCCGGGATCGCTAAAGCGAGAGCAATAATTTTAACACAAGACCTCCTCTGTAACTCTAAACTGGTAACCTGTAGAAATTTTTTAAATGTCGCCTATGGAGATTTTTAGGTACCATAATTTGTCACCATTCCACGAGTGTGCGCAATTTTAAAGCATGACATGTTGGGTATGTCTTTACTCTGCGTAATATCATCTTTCACATGATACAAAAACATTGGGCTAACTTTACTGTTTTTTTTTTTTTTTTTTTAATTCATGAAAGTGCATTTTTTCCCAAAATAATTGCGTTTTATGCAAATACTGTTTGACATAAAATTTTACATCGATTGCCATTTTATTCTCTAGGGTCTCTGCTAAAAAAAATGTATTTATATAAAGTTTGGGGGTTCTAAGTAATTTTCTAGCAAAAAATATGTATTTTAACTTAGAAGCAACAAATGTCAAGGCTTAGGCAGGTAGGGGTTAAGGATGCAACTGCTGACTGGTATTGGTATGAAACATGGAAGGAATCTATCACAAGCATTCCTTGGATCTTTTGTACAATCCATTATTAGCTTGCACATATTCACATTGCCTTGCAATTCATTACAATGTTTTGGAGCGCAGGACCCTTTTATCAGGCATGTAGCATAGCCGTGAAATTAGCAGTAGTAGTAGCATGTCTTAAAGCGGTATTAAACCCAAAAACAAACATTTATTATATTGCAGCTTACCAATACTTATATGTGATTGCTGCATTCGTTTTTCTTTTTTAGGCTTTCTTCCATTTTCAGTATGCACAGCGCTTGACAACATGAGGGCAGACAGTACATTTATAATACAAATCAATACAGGAGGGATCAGAGGGCCCTGCTCATTAGAGCTTTCAATCTAGAAGGGAGGGTCAAGTGGAACAAAAGGTAATAACTGTGGGGGGTGAGCTGATGGAGAAAATGAAAATACAGTTGTTAGGTGTGGGTAGGGTAGGCTTCTCTAAAGAGAAGGGCTTTCAGCAATTGTCTAAAAGCTAATAGAGTAGGAGATAATCGGACAGATTGAGGTAAGGCATTCCATAGGATTGGAGAGGTTCTGAAAAAGTCCTGGTGGTGAGCATTGGAGAAGGAGACGAGGGAGCTAGAGACAGCTTGAAAATAGGAGAGGTCCAAGAACAGAACCTTGGGGGACCCCATCAGAGAAATGGAGAGGAGAAAGTAGAGTTATAAGAAATGCTAAAGGTGCGGTTGGATAAGTAGGAAGAGAACCAGCGAAGAGTACAGTCACAGAGACCAAAGGCGTGGAGTATTTTAAGGAGGAGAGGGTGGCCAACCATATCAAAGGCAGCAGAGGGGTCCAGGAGTAGGAGTACAGAATAGCGTCCACTGGTTTTGCCCGTTAGTATATTGTTAGTTTTAGGAGAGCAGTTTCTGTGGAGTGTTGAGGACGAAATCCAGACTGAAGGGGATCAAGAAGACTATTATCAGCAAGGTGGACACTCAGTCGGTTGTAAACCAGACATTCAAGGAGTTTGAATAAAAAGGGGAGCAAGGAAATGGGGCGTAGATTAAGATTGGATTGGTCCAGTGAGGGCTTTTTAAGGATGGGGCTGACAAGTGCATGTTTTAAAGAGTTTGGGAAGATGCCAGAAGAGATTGAAGAGGTGGGTTAGAGAGTGTAGAATAGAGCCAGAGGGTGAACGTAGCATTTGCGAGGGAACAGGATCCAGAAGGCAGGTGGTAAGATGAATTTTAGGAAGTAGTTTAGAAACCTTGTCTATAGTGGTGGAGTTGAAAGAGGGAAGTAATGGTTGTACCTGTGGGCATGAAGTGTAAATGATCATCTTGTATTTATTCATGCAAAACCTTTTTCCCAAAAAGGAAAAAAAAACTTCTGTAACTGATTATGAAGTTTGAGCTGGAGTTTTGCTTCAGTTTCTTAGTGTATATTAATCTACTAATACATTTAACACTACCCTCCTGTCCAGACTCACAATGCAGCTGTACCTCCTCTGCTCATTCCGCCAGAGTTGTGTCTCACTAATACAGGAGGTGTGTAGTGAAAACGGGGGGGTGGGGAGTTAAAGAAAACAAAAAGGAATGCAGCCACCACATCTAATGATTAGTAATCTGCAATATACAGTGGAACCTCGGATTACGAGCATAGTACGTTCCAGGAGTATGCTCATAATCCAAAGTACTCGCATATCAAACCGAGTTTTCCCATTGAAGTCAATGGAAACGAAAATAATTAGTTCCGCATTGACTTCAATGGGATGCAATACCGACCAGAGGCGGGGGGGCGCCGGAGAGCCTCGGAAACGGCTGAAAAGGCTTGAGGACACTTCGGCTGACCTCGGCGAACCTCGAAAAGACTTCCTACCCGAAATTTGCCGAGGTCAGCAGTGCTGTCCTCGGGCCTTTCCGTGCATTTCCGAACAACGCCAATCGGCTGCGATCAGCGTCATTTGGCTCTGTTCGGCTCCAGCGCCCCCCCCCCACCTCAGGCCAAAAGCGGTACTGCACACTGCTTTGGCATGAATGGTGCTCGTTTTGCGAGACAACACTTGTAAACTGAGTTATGATTTTTAAAAATACAGTGCTCGTATTGCGAAACGCTGGTTAACTGCATTACTCGCAATCCGAGGTTCCACTGTATTACAGGTTTGGGTTTAATACCTCTTTAAGCATTGTGCTTGGATGAAAACTAGCTTTTTCTTGCACTGCAGTCCGGCAGTCTCGCTAAGCTTCACTAGAAACGTTCGCTCAGCTGCACATTGTTGATGTGTAACCATCAGGGAAACGTTTACTGAACTAAATATGCAGGCTGCCATTCCTGCCTGTATGTAGCATTATGTATGTTTATAGTAACTTAAAACGATTGTAGATTTCCTTTCATTTGTGACTCCTTTTACAGGTCCAGACCTAAGCTTGAACGTTTCTTAACAAATGGAGAACTATTTTGAGGAGGAATCCTGTAACTTGGACAAAGTCTTAGATGAGTTTGAAAAAAATGAAGGTACAGTATGAAACATTTTCTTTTATATATTGTCTGCCACAAGAATATAAGGTACCAATATCACATGTTTCAGTTTGTGCTTCAGAGAAATGCATTTTAAATATTGGTATTCCAAATCTTTTTAACCCTCCAGGTTCCTATCATGGACTACTAAATGATTAGCCTTTATGTTGTAGTGTTCCTGTTTAGCAAAAGACTCTTGGAAGGAGTGACACCCCTCCCCAAAAATGCTGTGTGTTGCCAGTTGACATGTGTAGCTAGTATTGCTAACCCTCTGAAAAGCAATTAGCAGTTGATGCCTTTTAGAAGGCATTTGACAGTTGGCTGGGAGGTGATATTTCGCCTCCTTACAGCTTGTATTAAAGTGGTTGTAAACCTCAGACATGAAATCTGAACAAAGCTTATCCTTCTATAGCAAGGGTTCTCAACCCGTGGCCTGTGAAGCCCTCTGATGTGGCCCATGACCTCAAACAAGAGAAGCCCATGCTTTGGAATGGCAGCTTGGCGAGCCCAGATCGCGATCAATGGGTTGCTGACCTGCCATCCCAGAGCATCAGAGTGCATGGAGGAAGAAGGAGGCCACAGAGAGAGCAGGAGCTGCATAAGGCAATGCTTCCTCTGTAGCGCCGACTCCTGTTCCAGGCGGAGTGATACCAGGCGCACCTAGCCTTGGCCTTTTCTAGCAGAGCGATGTCAGCAGAAGCTGGAAAAAGAAAAGGACTGCACTTTTGCAATGGGCATATTAACACTTAAAAAAAGGCTTATTGAGCTGCTTTCATACTGATCTGCAGGTGCAGTGCACTTCGGTCTTTCCTGCAGGTAACTGCACTGAGCCATAGACTTCTATTATAGCCTGATGATAGAAGTCTATGGCAAAGCGCAGCTAACCTGCAGGAAAGTTGCAGGTACACTGCGCTGTCCCAAGGGTGCTGGTAAACCACAGCACATCAGTGTGAAAGCAGCCTTATAGGGGGCTTGTCCTGTCCTAGTAAGGGCTTGTTTACATTTTTGATATGGGGGAGGTGAAACCATATAGTTCGTTGTGGCCCATGACTGGTTACCAACATACAGTAAGTGGCCCTCACTCTTCAAAAAGTTGAGCACCCCTGTTCTATAATGTGTACTATCAGTAATCAGTATGAATCACTTCTAACAAGTTTTCCTGACACTAAGGCCCCTTTCACACGATCGGACCGTTCAGGTCCGCCTGTCAGTTTTGACGGCGGACCTGAACAGGCGATCCATGTTAGCCTATGGAGCGTCGGATGTCAGCGGAGACATATCCGCTGACATCCGACCCCGTCCGATCCGCTAAAAGCAGACGTATGGCTCTACGTCCAGATCCGTCGCTGGCAGATCGGATCGGGTGAGATCTGACGAAAACGGACACGCTGTCCGTTTTCGTCCGATCCCTCCATAGGCGGCAGCGGCGACTGACAAGCCCCTCCCCGCTCAGTGAGCAGAGAGGGACCTGTCATCCGCCGGCTCAGCGGAGATCAACGGACAGATCTCCCGCTGAGCCGGCGGACCGAGGCGGGCTCCGTAAAAACGGAGCCCGCCTCCTGTGAAAGGGGCCTAAGAGAAACAAGGTGACAGGGGAGGGACCTCCAGATGATTAACAGCCTCAGCTCTGTTCTTGTGAGCTGTATGAAAGGGGGTGTGTCCCTTCGCTCCAATCAGCTCTCAGAGCTCGCCTCACTTATCTTTGTAGAGTGTAATTTCTGCTCTCTGCCCCGTTTGCTGACCGCTCAGACAAGCTTTATAAATTCTGCACTTTGAACAGATGTAGAGAATAATGCACCCTTTACATATGCTCCAAAGAGACCTTGTCAGTGGTGGAAACTCTTCAATAATGAACAGCAATACCCTGTAAAGGAGGTTGAATCTTACTTCTCCAGGGAATAGTGAGCGGAACCTTCACTGTCTGGAAGAGCTCTGGGCACTACTACTATAAAACATATAAGGGGTGTGACTGATAGCACTGTTTATCACACCTGGAAGCGTCGGATGGTATCGGCACGCGGAGAACCTCAAGAGGGCGAAGGAACATTTTCCAACTATATACTAGCATTCTGCAAGGGAAGTGTATTTAAAAGGCCAATGATCCCCAAGGTGAAGGTGAATCCTACTTTCCATAATTTATTCCTCAAGCTATACCATGTAGTATAGTAGATTGACTGACACTAATGAGCAAAGCCTGGAACAAACAGGTGTAGGCTGACAGCTCTTGACTGGCATAATTCTTGGGTGAATTTAGGTTCTTTTGGAGATATTGCTTCATCCCCTTTTATCCAAAGTAAAAATAACAGTTTGAAAGGTGTCAAGCTGATCACATTGTTTTATTCCAGGTCACTGTTAATACAATATTTTTTTCCCTTTTACTTGACTCTTTTCAGTGTTGCTTGGCAGGATGAGTGAGCACGCAAAAGAACCATCGGCATTATGTATGTAGATTTGAAATCCCATGTGTGGAACTCCAGTTTGCCGTTAATAAAACAATCTTAAAGGCTTATCAACAGATTTACAACCCTGCATAAAATCAGCATCTAGAAATAGCTGTTATAACCTTGTGTTGTCTCCAAACTTTGTACTGAAGGTTATTCCACAGAATGTAGTGATTGCCATCATCATAGTTTTCACTGAAAAGAACAGGTACCTTTTTTGCTGCAGTGATAAATATGCATGATAGGAGTTGAATGACACGCTGAGGGACTGCAAGTTCCATGGAACCATCATGCAGGTTTCTGGCTGTGTGCATTTTAAAGGTCAGTCAGAGCAATAGGGGTGATATATAAAAAGTGGAAGAACAGTAAAATGTCCTTTAAGGTGCTTGTTTTTAAAGCCTAATGTGTGCTTGAAAGGTGGCTATTTGTACCTGCTTGCTATGGTTAACTATTCCACATTATTTTCTTTCTTGTAGTCTAATCTGCACAGCAGGACTGACTCATTCCATAACCAACTGACCTCCTAAAAGTTAATATCATTGCATCATTTTGATAGCCATTTTAATTGGGATCAGAGGATCCCCTTCTTTCCGAATTCTTAAAGACATTGTCGCCTTTTTAATAAAATGCCCAACTATAGGAGCTTGCTCACACTCAACTGCGCTGTTCATGTTTTATGGAATATTTGCTCTCTTGAAGAGATATAGCTCCCCAAATTATTCTAACATCTGATACTTCTGGACACATTTGATGCCTTGCCTGCTTATAGGTGAAGTGGTTCCATCCACTGCTCCCTACATAGGTACAGAAAAAACAGAAGTGATACAGGAGCCACAATAGGTGACAGAGGAAACGGGTATCCAACACTTCCAGGAAGTCTAAGGCTGGGTGCACACTGACGCAGTGCGAGTTGAATCCGTTTTACCACTACAATTTATCGGTGCAAGTTGATTCCAGTGCATTTACAAGCGATTTGGATACAGCTGCGATTCTCATTCTCTCTTTCACTATGGTCCAGGGATAGGAGGTCATGCAAAAAGCAGAGACTTGTAGAAAATGAATTGGAATTGTGTTACCTTAAGACAGATAAGTGTTTAGTATGCGGTTACCATTCAAGTCTATGGAGGTAAAAATTGCACCACACTAAACTTGCACAGGACCCTTTTCAAAATCGCATTGGAATCACACTGCATATATATGTGAATAGCCTCTATAGAAAGTCATGTTGTTTCAATTGTCATGCAATTCCATGTGTTGTGGAACAGAAATCACATCAGTGTGAACCTGGGCTTAAAGTGATATTAAATGTTCATATTTTTTTACCATACAATAAAATGGTTTTGCACAAAGCAGCCTCAATTCTCCTCTTTTCGGGTCCTCCGCTGGCACTCCTGGCTCCTCCCCACTTTCCTTGATGAGTGCCCCCATAGGAAGCCACTTCCTATAGGGACACTCATGCATGCTCGCCCACGAGCTGGCTATTTGCATCTATTTTTCTTCCCGCCCGCTGGCCGTCAAATGACGGCTGGGCGGCGCGGCTTTCGTTCTGGGTGGACGTTATATGATGGCCCTCCAGAACGACCGCTCTCTTGTGCCCCCGGGGGCACGCAGTGCGGCGATCGCGGCCGCGCCATGTTGCTAGGACACGGCGTGACCCCGATCTGTTTAAAGAGCCGCGGCTCTTTAACCATGTGAGCGTCTGTGTCCAATCACAGCCGGTCACATGTAAACACGGAGATGCCAGGAATCGTCGCTCCTCGCCTCACACTGACAGAGTGTGAGGAGAGGAGAGCCGATCAGCGGCATCTCCTCACAGAGAGATGTAATGTAGAGATGTAATCAGGGCACTGATCATCAGTCCCCTGATTACAATAAAGTGCCAGAAATGCCAGCAATGCCACTGCAGCAATCAGTGTCAACCAGTGCCCACAATTGGCACCAATCTGTGCCCACAAGTGCCAGCAATCAGTGGCAGTCAGTGATGCCAGTCAGTGCTGCTCATCAATGCCACCCACCAGTGCTGCCTATCTGTGCCCACCAGTTCTGTCTATCTGTGCCGCCTATCTGTGCCCAGTGCCACCCATCAGTCCCTCCTATCAGTGCACATATCAGTGCCCATAAGTGCGGCATATTCATGCCTCCTCATCAGTGCCACCTAACCAGTGCCCATCAGTGCTGCCTCATCAGCCCCCATCAGTGAAGGAGAAAAATTACTTATTTACAAAATTTACTGACAGAAACTAAGAAATACTTATTCTGTATTTTCAAAATTTTGAAAAAAAAATGTGGCAGAATACATATTGGCCTAAATTTATGAATACATCTTTTTTTTTTTCTTTAATTCCTTTATGGCATATGTTTTATAGCAGAAAGAAAACAAATATTGTTTTTTTTCTCCAAAATTTTGTTTTCCCAAAACTTTCTCTTTTTTTGCTTATAGCGCAAAAAATAGAAAACATAGAGGTGATCAAATACCACCAAAAGAAAACTCTATTTGTGGGGAAAAAAAGGACATACATTTTATTTGTATACAGTGTTGCATTTACTTGCAATTGTCAGTTAAAGTAACGCAGTGCCGTATCGCAGAAAATGGTCTGGTCATGAAGGGGGGTAATTTTCCCGGAGGTCAAGTGGTTAAAATAAAAAAGATGTTCTACTTTCCTGCTTTGTACAGCGAAATTGCACAGAGTGGTCCTTAATGTCTCTTTTGGCAATCCCCGCTCCTCCTTTCTGCATGTGCCCTTTCAGCAAGCCATTTGCTAAGGGGGCACCCGATTCGGGCTGTGTGCATCCATAGACACACACATAGCGCTGGTAAGCCTTAACCCCCCCCCCCCCTTTTCTTCACAGGAGTTTAATTAACAGCCTCAGTCTATGGTTTCCGCTGCAGTCAGTGTCTCCAGTGAGACTAGGAAGACAGGAGAGCGGTGCAGCAGCTGGGACAGTGCTGGATCGGTGAGAGGAGTGAGGTAAGTGTTTAGGGATCGGGGGTCGGGGGCGGTGGAATGGGTAGGTTAGGAGTTTTTTTAGTCCTTTTTACCCCCGTCCACCCCGACAGGCTAAAATGTTGGATCAGTAGGCCCCACCCGTCAAGTATCTGATCCAAGAGTTCCATGTTTTTTTGAAAAGGGATATCTTGCCTTGTAACATGCTGAGAGGCGTTCTTTGATCGTGTAGTAAGTAACATTGAATGGTAGCGATCTTCCACGATCTGGCAATATTCTGACTTTTTAGAACCACTTTAAATTGGCCTAGCCATGTTGTGAGATGATGTGCATCTTGACCTGATTAAAACTGCCCATAGATTAACAGTTAGGACTACTTAACCTGTTGGTAGCTAGATTTGCTCAACATCCATATTACACAAGAGATCATATGAGAACCATGTACATTCCTTTGACTGGATGTTTTAACACAGATGTTCACCATCTACATGGATAGCTGTTGGCTTTGAACATTGGGCTTATGCTGTTTATTGTTGGATAATGAACAATGTGAGATGACCATTCTTGGTTGATAATTTTCTGCAGGATGATGCTTCACCGCTGACATTCAGAAGTCCAGTCAAGTTCTAGTATACAGCTCGGGCAAAAAAATAGAGGCTCCAAAGGGACACAGGATTTGCTTTGACTATTATCGCATAAACTCGCAGGCATCACAAGTTGCCCTCATTTCAGCAGTATTGTTTCCTTGATCCGTTTTAATAACAAGACAGATTCATTTTAAGATGAAGACTGAGACCTGCAGTTTCTGATTTCCAGCAAAAATATTTTCAGTGAAGGGTAATTGAAATTACAGTGCCTTGCAAAAGTATTCACCCCCTTCGCGTTTTGTTGCCTCACAACCTGGAATTAACATGGATTGTTTGAGGATTTGCATCATTTAATTTACAGAACATGCCCACAAATTTGAAGATTTTTTTTTTTTTTATTGTGAAGCAAACAACAAATAGGACAAAGCAACAGAAAAAGTCAATGTGCATAACTACCTTTTGCGGCTATCACAGCTCCAAGTCGCTTTGGATAAGTTTCTATGAGCTTGCTACTTCTTACCACTGGCATTTTTGCCCATTCCTCCTTGCAAAACTGCTCCAGCTTCTTCAAGTTGGATGGTTTGCGCTTGTGAATAGCAATCTTTAAGTCTGACCACAGATGTTCTATTAGATTGAGGTCTGGGCTTTGACTAGGCCATTCCAACACATTTAAATATTTCCCCTTAAACCACTCCAGTGTTGCTTTAGCAGTGTGTTTGGGGTCATTGTCCTGCTGGAAGGTGAACCTCCGTCCTAGCCTCAAATCACACACAGAGTGGTACAGGTTTTACTCAAGAATATCCCTATATTTAGCACATCCATCTTTTCCTCAAATCTGACCAGTTTCCTAGTCCTGACTGCTGAAAAACATCCCCACAGCATGATGCTGCCACCACCATGTTTCACTGTGGGGATGGTGTTCTTTGGGTGATGTGATGTGTTGGGTTTGCGCCAGACATAGCGTTTTTTTTTTTTTGATGGCCAAAAAGTTCAATTTTAGTCTCATCAGGCCAGAGCACCTTCTTCCATACATATTGCGAGTCTCCCACATGCCTTTTCGCAAACTCAGAACATGCCATTTTGTTTTTTGCTGAAAGTAATGGATTTCTTCTGGCCACTCTGCCATAAAGCCCAATTCTATGGAGCATACAGCTTATTATCGTCTTATGTACAGATACTCCAGTCTTTGCTGTGGAACTCTGCAGCTCCTCCAGGTTTACCTTAGGTCTTTGTGCTGCCTCTCTGATTAATGCCCTCCTTGCCGGTCCATGAGTTTTGGTGTGCGTCCATCTCTTGGCAGGTTTGCTGTTGTGCCATGTTCTTTTTATTTGGTTATGATAGATTTGATGGTGCTCCTAGGGATCATCAAAGATTTGGATTTTTTTTTTTATAACCTAACCCTGACTTGTACTTCTCAACAACATTGTCCTTTACTTGTTTGGAGAGTTCCTTGGTCTTCATGGCAGTGTTTTGGTTAGTGGTGCCTCTTGCTTAGGTGTTGCAGCCTCTGGGGCCTTTCAGAAAGGTGTGTATATGTAATAACAGAGCATGTGACACTTATGCCGCGTACACACGGTTGGAATTTCCGCCAACAAATGTTCGCTGTGAGCTTGTTGTCGGAAAATCCGACCGTTTGTATGCTCCATCGGACATTTGCTGACGGAATTTCCGACAACAAATGTTTGGGAGCTGGTTCTCAAATTTCCCGACAACAAAACTTGTTATCGGAAATTCCGAGCGTGTACATAATTCCGACGCACAAAATTCCAGAATCAAGCAGAAGAGCCACACTGGCTTCATTTTTCTCGGCTCGTCGTACGTGTTGTACGTCACTGCATTCTTGACATTCGGAATTTTCGACAACATTTGTGTCACCGTGTGTATGCAAGACAAGTTTGAGCCAACATTCGTCGGAAAAAAATCCACAGTTTTGTTGTCGGAATGTCCGATTGTCTGTACGCGGCATTAGATTGCACACTTATGTGACTTCTGAAGGTAATTGGTTGCACCAGAGCTTTTTATGGGCTTCGTAACAAAGGGGGTGAATACATACGCACATGCCAATTATCAGTTTTTTATTTCTGAAAAATATTTTTTATGTATATGTTTGTTAAATTTTACTTCACCAACTTAGACTATTGTGTTCTGATCCATCACATATAATTCAGATAAAAAAAAATTGAACTAAAGGCTGTAATGTAACAAAATAGGTAAAAAGCCAAGGGGGTTGAATACTTTTGCAAGGCACTGTATATTGTCCTGGAACTGAACAACCTTCTCTGTCATTCTTTTGGTGTCAGAACAGCACTTAAGGTGCCCTTTTTTTGCATAGTCTAAAAAAGACATGTCTATCAAATTTAAACTTAAGAACACGACCATAACCTCAAGTGACAAGTCGGTCAGTTTTACTGGAGAAGTTTAAGGGGAGCTAAAATTCCTCCTTCCAGTTTGTGTTGTAGTCTCTGTTCACATTGTGGAGATTTAGGTCTTATTTTATGGCTTAATGATAGTGGTCAATGGGAAGGAAATGAGAAAATATCTCCATTGGGGCCTTAACCACTTTGTAATCGCAGTGCATGGTTCTAAGTTCTCAAATCCAATGTCCTGTGCTGTGAGAATGATATTTAAAGCAGTATTAAACCCAAAAGCAAGCATTTACTATTTTGCATCTTACCAATACTTATATGTGATGGTTGCATTAGTTTAGTTTTATTTTTAGGCTTTTTTTCCTGTATTTTCACCTGGTAAGCTAGACTGGAAATCTATTGTTTTTCAACAAAACAAGCTCCTGCATACAAAGCAATTGGGAGGTTGAGACAGACCAATTACCACTGACAGAGGTGCCTACAATATTTGGCTTTTTATTTATGTAAAATCTTGAACCCAAAAAAGAACAAAACTGCTGTAACTACTTTCTAGTGTCAGCTGAAGTTTGGATTCAACCTGTGTGTCTAAATCTGCTAATGCATCTAACACCCCCCCCCTCCCCAGATTGACAGTAGTGCTTTCCTAAAGGGTCTCTGTTGCTCTGTCATCCACAGTGGGGGCACTCTAATACAGGAGGTGTGTTACTGGCCAGATCACCAGGGGAAAAAGCCTAAAAAAAAAATTGAATGCAGCCACCGCATCTAATGATTGGTAAGCTGCAATATATTTTTTGCTTTAGATTTATTACCGCTTTAAGGTTGTGTGCGTTCCAAGTACTCAGAGCCCACTGTCAAGCTGACAGGTCATAGAGTTAAGGTAAAGTCACCTGATGCATACAGACACTTCAAGGTTTGGTTTGGGCATTTAAGTTTCAATGACCTCTGGTCAATAAAGTGATTATACAGCATTAAAAACACTTTTTCTTGGTAGAATGTGGAAGGATGGGACAGTGATTAGTGAAGCAGTAAGTGAAGTGAAGTGAACACTTCGCCATACCTGTTCATCCTGCCAGATATCCACTAAGCTCCCCACTCTTGGTAGAGAGTTCACAAAGGTGCTGGTGATGTATTAACCACTTGCCTACTGGGCACTTAAGCCCCCCTCCTGCCCAGACCAATTTTCGGCTTTCGGTGCTCTCACACTTTGAATGACAATTACTCAGTCATGTAATACTGTATCCAAATGAATTTTTTGTCCTTTTTTCATACAAATAGAGCTTTCTTTTGCTGGTATTTGATTACTTCTGGGTTTTTTTTATTTTTTTGCACTTTTAAATGTAAAAAGACCAAAAATTTTGAAAAAATACACATTTTTCTTAGTTTCTGTAATAAAATTTTGCAGATTATTAATTTTTCTTCATAAATTTTGGCCACAGTTTATACTGCTACATATCTTTGGTAAAAATAACCCAAATTACTGGATATTATTTGGTCTGTGTGAAAGTTAGAGAGTCTACAAGCTGTGGGTCAAATCATAAAAAATTGATCACACCTGATGTACTGGTGGCCTATCTAATTTCTTGCGACCCGAACAAGCCAGGAAAGTACAAATACCCCCCAAATGACCCCTATTTTGAAAGTAGACATTCCAAGGTATTTAGTAAGATGCATAGTGAGGTTTTTGATGTTGCCATTTTTTTCCCACAATTCTTTGCAAAATGAAGATTTTTTTTTCCCCACAAAATTGTCATTGTAATAGGTTATTTCTCTCACATGGCATGTGTATACCAGAAATGACGCCCCAAAATACATTCTGCTACTCCTCCCGAGTACGGCGATACCACGTGTGTGGGACTTTTTCACAGCCTGGCCACATAGAGAGGCCCAACATGCAGGGAGCACCATCAGGTGTTCTAGGAGCATAAATTATACATCTAACTTGTTGACTACCTATTACACTTTTGAAGGCCCTGGAGCACCAGGACAGTGACACGTGGCACTGATGACAGATGGCATGAATACGTGGCACTGATGACAGGTGGCACTGATGTGGCACTGATGACAGGTGGCACTAATGTGGCACTGATGACAGGTGGCTAATACGTGGCACTGATGACAGATGGCACTATGCAGCACAGGTTGCTCTCCCTCCTCGCACGCGGTCTCTGTGTGAGGAGGGAGAGCCGGCAATGAGAGATGATCTCATATGTTTACACTTGAGATCATCTCTCATTGGACACGCCAATTGAGTGCTAAATGGCCGCTGTGGCCATTTAGCACGATCTGTGACTGGCTGTGTCCAAGGGACACGGCCAACACAGATTTTTCCCGATGCACACCCGCGGCGGCGTGTGGGGAACGAGTGAACAGGAGGACGTCCAGGGACGCCCTCCCGGCAATTGAGCGCCGAGCTGTAGTTGTCTTTTGGCTATAGCACGGGCGCCTAGTGGTTCAAATCACAAGCGGTGTTGTCAACCAACACCACCTGTTTTTTTCCCTAGCCCTGGGCTACAGGCCCCCCCCCCCCCCCCATAGCTTTATAACACCAGGAAGTGTTTTGCAGTACAGTGGGGGAGAGAACACAGGCAGGGCTTACAGTACTGATTGGGATTTCAGTGCAGCAGAGGCAGCATTATTGGCACACTCTCTAGACCAGTGGTAGGCAACCTGGGGCTCTCCAGCTGTTGCAGAACTACAAGTCCCATCATGCCTCTGGGAGTAATTGTAACTGCCAGCCTTGCAGTGCCTCATGGGAGAACATTATTCAGATGCTCTAGACCGTTATTTAGAAGCTCACTGGAATTATTTCAGAGATGTATTGAATGTTTTTTCCCAGACATATACTTCTCAATTCTAACCCTTTCCACTCCGTCCAACACTTTTTTTTTTTTTTTTAAACTTTGCATAAAGTGTAATTCTATTCACAGGACCACAAACTCTAAATAATAGAGGTACAAAAAATGACTAAAATGCATTCTAATTTCACGCACTGATACAAAGATCACGCATGGTGTTTCCTTTGGGGGCAAAAAATGGGTATTTCCCACTGCTGAAAGCAGTAATCACATGCTTCTTTTTCCAACTTAAAAAGGGAGTGGAATGTTAGTGTACCTGTCCTGAAGGATATAGGGGAGAGGCTGCCTTTGCTGGCTAGTGCCTAGCTGAGTGACATTGGTACTTTCGAGTCACAGATCTGGAACAAGAATGATGTGTGCTTCCAGTGGGAGACTATAATTGGTATAATTGATTGTGTCCACACTGAATTCATAGACCTGTTCTGCCTTTGTTACCATTAGAAATCTCATCCTGAGCAATTATGTGCAGCTATTACAGAAGCACATGTACATGTTGAGGGGCTGGCTGCAAAGATGTTGGGGGGGTATCTGCAGCACTGAGATGAAAACATTTGTGAATACTGTATTTTGTAAAGGAACATGACAATTCTTTATGATGCTCAATACCATGGAAAACTAACCGTCACCCAGTTGGGGTTTATATGTACTTTATTGAACATGGAGTATGCTTATTTGTTTGCAATTCAAGGAGTTTCAGATACGGTAAAACCTTAGACTGCGAGAAACTTGGTCTGCGAGTGTTTTGCAAGACAAGCAAAATGTTTAAAAAATGTTTTACTTGATCTATGAGCGAGGTCTTGCAATTAGAGTAGCGTCATCTAAGTGTAGTATGATCAGAGTTTTAATATAAAAAAAGTGAAATGATACTCACAATGTTAAAAACAATAGCCAGCGTCAAGGTGGCTCCCAGCGCTTCCTGGAGAACTCGGAGACACTCTGAGACACTCCCAGCCGGGTTGGGAAGGCGTAGCATGTGTTCGGAACACCCGGAAGTGGCGTCAACAGTTCCCCAGTGTCTCCGAGTTCTCCAGGAAGCTCTGGGAGCCACCAGTGCCCCCAGACCTCTGGTCACGTATACACCAGTGGCTTTACGCGGATGAGCACCAGACTCCTTTAGCGCTGGATATTTTTAACATTGTGAGTGCGATTCCACTTTTTTTTTTTTTTTTTTTTAACATTAAAACTGTGATCATACTACAGTACACTTAGATGGCGCTGCTTTTTTTGTTCTTTATGTCACCTGATTAGGACTGTTCAACAGAAACAACCCCAGCTGGAGTGCGCCAATAACCTGTTTTTTTTTTTGCATATAATCACACACATAAGATAGACTTGTGTCTTTTTTCAACCTCACCTACTATGTAACTATGCTTACAAATTGTTGTGGAATGAATCATCTGAGTTTCCATTATTTCTTATGGGGAGTTTCACTTTGATATAAGAGTGCTTTGGATTACAAGCACGTTTCTGGAACAAATTATCATTATGTTTGCAATTCAAGGTTTTACTGTATCTGGTAATTGGATATGGAGACATTTGTGTAATGGTCATTATTTCTTATTCTTTGAAAAGTATTAATGGCATGGTCAAAAATTGAATAAATCATTCCACATTATTAAAGTAAAAAAAAAATTGCATTTAACCCCCTCAATACTGGACATTTTCCACCCCTTCCTGCCCAGGCCAATTTTCAGCTTTCAGTGCTGTCACACTTTGAATGACAATTGCACGGTCATGCAACACTGTACCCAAATGAAATTTTTATAGTTTTTTTGAGTCAAATAGAGCTTTTCTTCGGTGGTATTTACCATTGTGTTTTTTGTTTTTTGTGAAACAAATGAAAAAAGACTGAAAATTATAAAAAAAAAAAAAAAAAATGTAAGTTTTTCTTAGTTTCTATTATAAAATTTTCTCCTTCACTGATGTGTGCCCTGATGAGGCTGCATTGATAGGCGATGCTGTTGAGGAGGCACTGATGATCAGTGACCTGATTATCAGTGTAAATGTCCCCTGTCAGAATTGCTGGTTACCGACTCTCCTTTCCTCATGCTGTCACAGCATGAGGAAAAGGAATGCCGATATCTGGCAAGTTTGTTTACATGTGATCAGCTGTGATTGGACACAAAAAATTAAAAGCGAGCCTTTACAATCACTTTAATAGAGGATGTGACTGTGTGGGATGTCTCTGTAAATTTCCAGGAAATGCATAGCACGATTCAGGTATGTGGAAGTTTTGGAAATGCGACCATGTTTCATGGTAAACCCTAAATATCGGTGTAATGTAAAACATGTTCTTAAGGGTGGACTATGCCTTTAAGTACTATATTTTAATTTCAGTTTATCATTTGGTTCCTTCCTTTTCAGATGAGACTGTTTCACCAAGGCTTCTGGATGCTAAGTGGAATCAGATCCTCAATCCACCTTCCCACCGTCTGACTGATAACTCGACATTAGACAATGTCACCAAGACGATCATTGATATTGAGGCTCACCTCAAAGACCGATCACCCCGCCTGACACCTAAAACACCCTGTTCCAATGGAGAGATCAAACCTCTAACCTCAGAGCTTTCCGTCATGGTGACGGAAGGTACCAACATGGCCGAAGACCAGCTGGCTGACCGCAAAGACCAGCCAGAAAATGTTTGCAGTACCACCACTGTGCACTGCGGAGAGGAGTCCACTTTAGCAGATGTTACCCTTAATACTAGCAGCTGTACTGAAGGTTCTAATATGAGCATGTGCTCATCCCCTTGCAATAGCCCTACAAGTATGTCTTTTGATAACTCTAAAAGCACACAAAGCCAGATTCATGGTTTAGACTCAAAGCAGCAACCACAAAACAGTGCTGACTGTAAAACAGTGCCTAATGCCTCTGTTGATAATGAAATTAGTGTTTGTGCTACCATGAAGGGACAGAACACTATAAATGTTGGTGCGTTCATGGATGATGGTGTTGAAGACCATAAAAGTCCATCCATTGAGTTTTCTCCAGAGTCTGATGGTCTCCAGCTTTCTCCTAGTATACTTGCTGTCCCCAACTTACAGACTGAAAATAAAGATCTCCCTCAACCAGATGGTCTAGATCTCTTTAGTACTGCAACAGAAAATACCATTTGCAATGAAAAGCAGCAGCAAACCTCCTTATTTTTGTCTCTAGAAAACCAGCTTGCTAATGAGTTTGCTTATGAAGTCAGTCCAGCAGTCGTTGATCATCTTGTCCTAAATGATGTCCAAAAGGATAGGTCTCCCAAAGTCGTGGTGGAGCATTTTTCAGAGTCTTTGGTAACCAATGGGGACTTGAATGTGATAAAAGTTAAAGAGAATCGAGAAAAGGACGAACTTTGTCTTGGAAGCAATCAAAACAAAGAATTGAGTAATGATGTCTTCTTGGACAGCTCTGTTAGTGTTGGCGCTGAGGACAGGAGCCTGGCTAATGTTGATGCAGTTGCAGACATGTCATTGTACAATGGGTGTGATTCCTATGGAATGCAGAACCCAAATGTAGCTCATAACCCAAAGAGTTTGCCGTCAAAAGAAGATTCTGTGACAGAGGAGAAAGAAATTGAAGAGTGCAAGTCTGAATATTACACCAGTGTTTACGATCAGCAGAGGGAGGACGATGCTGTTGAAGCAAGTGGACTTGTGCTGAACATCAGTGGAGACCAAATGAAGAACCACCTGCATGGCCTCTGTGGCCAGGTGGCACCAGGGCATGGGCAGACCTCATCAAAACCGGCTGGCAGTATGCAACCCCTAAGCGTCCCCTATGGTGGAGCGCGTCCAAAGCAGCCAACTCATTTGAAGCTGCAGATTCCAAAGCCATTATCTGATATATTAAATATTGACTTGGTTCCCCCCAATGCTGGCTGTGGCTCCAAAAACAAAAATGACCTGTTAAACAAGTCAAATCAGAGCGATAACATGGTCTCAGAAACACTTCATGAAGAAGCTGGTCTACGCAGCCCAGTTACTGATGCAAATGGTGACCTCCTAGGAGATTATAGGGGCCCCCACAGCCCGTGCCTTGCAGTGTCCCCAGATAGCCCTGATAATGACCTCCTAGCTAGGCAGTATAGAGTTCCTACCTCCAAGCCATTCACAACACTAGGGGAGGTGGCTCCAGTCTGGGTCCCTGACTCTCAAGCACCAAACTGCATGAAGTGCGAGGCCAGGTTTACCTTTACCAAAAGGAGGCATCACTGCAGAGCATGTGGCAAGGTAAGTGGAACTAAAATTGTTGTTTTATATGTGTTCAGGGTCTCATAAATTCCAACATTTACCTGAATTTAACAGGTCTGACAAATTCACGATGAGCTTTGTATCTCTCCTTGACTTTTCATCCCTTTAGTCATATAGGATACATTTTTCTGCTTCCAATAGTGTTTGAGGGAAGCAAGAAGACTGATATACGTTACCCAGATAGTAACTGCTGGAAAACAAATATCTTCTATTGTGTGTAGTCTTGTTACTCCGGTAGCAAAATTCCGCTCAACTTTAACTTGCCCCAGACTTCGTATAAAATAGGCCATGCATTTTTAGTTTACAGACAAGTTCACTTATACAAACAACTGCTTTGGACCATTCCTAGACCCCTATCCTAAACTAACCTTGAAATTCCACATCCAGATGCTTACTTATCTCAGTATAAAGCCACCTCCAGGCCACAATTTACTTCAATGCTTGCTGCACCTGCGCAATGAGCTCTCATACACTTGTATAGGGCTATCTTTAGATTTGGGAATATGACCCTATAGGATGAAGGGTGAAGACTCCAGAAACTTCATGTAATTCGATCTAGAACTGACTGTTTTCCCCACCAATATAATTTTTTTACATCTGTAATAGGGGTAGGGATGAACAGATGTATTTGAAATTCAGTGGCCAATCTAGGAGCCAGCAGACATATTTTTTATGGAGCAAGGCAAACGCATGCTTTCATTAATAGCAGCAAAAACAAAAAAGCAAATAATTTAGGAGCCAGCTGAAGTTTTTAGTCTTGATCTTGCCTATCACCTGCAGGTCTGCTGGAGATTAAAACTTGCATTTGAATTTGTCGGCAGAGTAATTTTGACATTGTGCTGCACCACTTTATCCAGCTCCCTCTTGTATATTTATTGGTCCTGGAACACATCTGCTGGTGCTGCTGGACATGCTTCTATTTCTGCCTCTCTGATGTGTTAAAAAAAAAAAAAAAAAGCAGCCTAAGGGTAAATAACTACCAATTTGTTTCAGACATATTTTTAAGCCCTAGTTCACACTGATGCAATGCAGGAAAAAGCAGCGATTTCTGTGCGTTTCCCGCACAGCATTGCAATCGCACGCCATCCATGTGATCTGCTGCGGGTGTCAATGTTAGATTAACACCCCGAAGTGGCTCGCAAAACGCAGTGCGATTGCATGTGGTGTCTGCAATGCACAAGTGTGAATTCCTGGCCATTTCAGCAGAGACCTGACAATATTCGATCCATCTATGGGCAGACTGATTGTACCCAAGTCGATCTATCGATCGATGTGAGTACAACCATGAGCATGTTGGATTTCTAGCATGCGATTATTGCCAGCGGCTATGGCCGCTGGCAATAATCATTGTGTTCTCCCGGCAGGGAGATTTCCTCTTTGTTTTGGTTGTGGGGTAGGAAGGGAAGAGAAATCTCCCCAGTGGGACACAGATAATAAAAAAAAAATAAAAAATAAACAAAAACTGTCAGGGGTTATACTGTTGCCTTTATTTTATGCAAAATGGAAAAAAAATGTTGCCTTTTTAGTTCCAAGTTTTTTTTTTTTTTTTTGGTTAACACTTTCTCTCTTCTGAAGGTTTTCTGTGCTGCCTGCTGCAGTCTCAAGTGCAAGCTACTATACATGGATAAGAAGGAGGCCAGAGTGTGTGTTATCTGCCATGCGGTGCTCATCAATGGTGAGTACAGCCTCTGCCATACAGGGACACACAGCTCATCCTACTGTGTAGAACACTGTCTGCAATCTCTCTCTTTTTTTTTTTTTTTTTTTTAACATTACACATCTGACTAGAAATCTTTGTACGATCTACTTTAGATTTACCAAAGCTGTGTAATATGAGAAACCCGCCCCCCCTAAACTATCCATTCACTTTGCATCCACTTCATTGCATAGTTTTTGGTAGATCTAAAGGAGATTGTACAATTAGAAAGTGATGCTTGCTGAGCCTTAAGCCTTGTACACAATACTAGTCTATTTTCGTTCAACTCAGCGGGTTGAATGAAAAAAAACCTGACAGCTCAGGTTGGAGCCACTGTACTAACAATTCAACGTTCGTGATCACAGCGATCTCCCCTGCTGTGTTCTGACAGGGGGATGCCCCCCTTGCCATTGGCTGAGATCTCTGATCGGGAGCCGATCGGCAGACCTTTTTTTGGTCATTCCCCTTTGACAGAAGCCGGCCAAACCGACTCCAGTACACACGGGCCAAATGTAATATAAAAGAGCTTTACTCTTTATATGTCTTAATGCATTCTATGTATTAAAATGATACTAAAGTCTTGTTTTTTTAATTTTTTTTTTGTTTTTTTTTTTAATAACAAACATGTTATACTCTACCTCCTCTGTGCAGTGGTTTTGCACAGAGCATCCTGGATCTTCCTCTTCTCGGGTCCCTCTTCGGTTCTCCTGGCCCCTCCCTCCTGTTGAGTGCCATCAGACCAAGCAGATTGCTATGGGGGGCACCCAAGCCAAGCCGCATTCAGACACGGAACCGCGGTTTGGCCCTGCCCCCCATCTCTCCTGACTGTCTAACTGACTTTGATTGACAGCAGCGGGAGCCAATGGCCGGACAGCCGAGGCATTCGTGCACATCGCTGGATAGAGATGGGGTTCAGGTAAGTATTAGGTGGGGGGCTGCTGCACACAGAAGGTTTTTTTTTTATCTTAATACATAGAATACATTAGGATAAAAACCTTCTGCCTTTTTACAAACACTTTAAGGTAAAAAAAAAAAAATATATATATATATATGACTTTATAATTGCTTTAACTCTCCTCCTGATGATTGATGTGAGATAGCGGCTGTGTGTTCATGATAGCTCAGCGTAACTGTTTCAGCCCCTCCATACTGTTCATTCGCTCATAGGGAAAATATATATTTTTATGAAAAAAAAAAAAATATATATATATATATATATATACATACATACATACAGGAAGTCCCCGAGTAATGAACAAACGACTCCTACTTATGAACGGTCTCAAATGCCGGCCACTTGTGCTCCACGTTGGTCCTAGATACCTTTCGAGCACCTCTGGACGCATCCCACACTGCCGTACTATGCCCCAGATAATATAACAAGCGCCCGGAACATCCCACATTCATGCACAAGCGGCGATTACACTTACGATCACTTACGAATGCCGTGTTCCAACTGGAAGTTACACTTACAAATGCAGTGTTGCGACTTATGAACAACTTCGACTTACGAACAAACCTACAGTCCTTATTGTGTTCGTAACTCGGGGACTGCCTATATATATATATATCTATATATATATATATATATCTATATATATATATATAGATATATATATATATATATATCCCTTTAGTAGCCCTTACTCATATCCTGTATGGTTATACACCATAGAGTCACGATTTCCATACAATACAATGATGATGGCCAAATAGCCTGAAACAGCTGTATGCAGTTTGGAGCAAATTGTTTTATAATAGGCTATATATTTGCTCTCTACAACAGGTACTCTGTATGTCCATCTGGCTGGAGGGCTAAAATGAGAAATAACCCTCTTACTTTTGGGATATCTGACTTTCCTGTGCTACACACTCATTTTGTTTTTTATTCCTGATTGCTTTCACTGTGTATTTCAGCTCAAGCGTGGGAAAACATGCTCAGTGCATCAGTGCAGAGCCCAAACCCAAACAACCCTGCGGAGTACTGCTCCACCATCCCCCCTATGCAGCAGGCCCAGGCATCAGGTGCTCTCAGCTCCCCGCCTCCAACTGTTATGGTTCCTGTGGGTGTTCTGAAGCATCCGGGAACTGAAGGTGAGGATCCCACTTCTACAAAAGTAATACATTTTAGAACATTTGTAAAAATACACTTTACTTGTAACTAGTAATCTTAGCATGGTTTCACATTATTTTCTAACAAGCGGTAACAAAAACTTTAAGCAAAGTTCATGATGATTATGTTTTTGTTGCTTCTTGTTGAGAGGGGAGTACATTCCCGCAGCTCTTGTGATTCTAGCCTCCATGTAAGGTGTGTCATTTCCTCAGATTCCATTCCTTCCCCAGAGGCTTTTCACTAATTCATATCATTGTTTGTATTCCACTGTCTGGAACTTCTTTCTGTACAGCCAGCCTGTATACCCTCTCCAGCATAGGTGCTTAGCCAATTCTGACACTTCGTCCTACATGTAAAAATCATAATTTTTTTTTTTTTGCTAGAAAATTATTTAGAACCCCCGAAACATCATATATGTTGTTTTAGGGAATAAAATGGTGGTCGTTGCAACTTTTTATCTTGCATGGTATTTGCGTAGTAATTTTTCAAACGCTTTTTTTGGAAAAATAAAAGTGTTACAAAAAAAAAAAAACGGTAAAGTTAGCCCAATTTGTTTTCATAATGTGAAAGATGATGTTACGCCAAATAGATACCTAACGTCACGCTTTGAAATTGCGCACACTCGTGGAATGGCACCAAACTTTGGTACTTAAAAATCCCCATAGGCGACGCTTTAATTTTTTTTACAGGTTACCTGTTTAGAGTTAGAGGAGGTCTAGCACTAGAATTATTGCTCTCGCTCTAATGCTCGCGGCGATACCTCACGTGTGGTTTGACCGTCGTTTACATATGCGTATATGTTCGCTTCTGAGCGCGGGGACGGGGGCGCTTTTAAAATTTTTTGTTTATTTTACTTTTATTTTTCTATTTTGACACTTTCTTTTTACTTTTATTTTTTTTTTAATCACTTTTATTCCTATTTTAATAGGAATAGTGCGTGACAGGTCCTCTTTACAGCGAGATCTGGGGTCAATAAGTCCTCGCATCTCGCCTCTAGGCTGGGAAGCCTGGATAAAAGAAAAAAAACGATCCTGGCTCCCCAGCCGAGGCTTGACGTCAAATGCAGAGGCCGGGTGTAACGTCATAACATCAACGTCCGGGGGGCCATCAAGCCCGCAGGATTTTCTATGGTAAACGTCCGGCATGGACCGATTTATTCTCCATTTCGCTGATCGTACGGGCGAGCCGGGAGAAGCACCGGAGGATGGGGGAGGGGGGGATGTACCTTCCTGCTGCCGGTAAGAACGATCAAGTGGCTGAACAGCTGCTTTGATTGTTCTTGCAGTGCAAGGAATCGCAGACATCATTCAGATATCCCCACTGAAAGTTGACGACGTCATATGTCGCCGTTGGGCGGGAAGTGGTTAAGTAAAAATCTTAGCCTTAAAAGGAGAACTCCAGGCAAAATAAAAATACACAATTAATTCATCAGGATACAGAGTGCAAAAGCTGCAAACCTGTGTATTTATTTATTTTGGTTGCGAGATTCAAAGACGAATTGCCCGTATACACAGTCAGAAAATTGTACAAATAATACTGCTTTCAAAGTGATCGTACGATAATCTGATCGTTGGTACCCAGCTTTCCAGATCACGACAGTTTATCCGATTATTATCTGATGAGACCAGCACGAAAATGATCGTACGATTTCCATTTAATCAGTACAGTTGCCGTTCGAAAATACAATACAAATACAATATAACACATTGCATCACTTCCGAATTTTTATCACTCTTCATTTTTGAGAATGTTCGTAAACTCTTCATTTTCGATATGAGACTACAATGCAAAAAAATAATAATAATAATAAATAATCTCATTGTGTGTACCAGGCATTAATCGTTCTATGTTTGGGATTCTAGAAGAAAATAAAATTGTTCTATGGTCACAGCATACATGTTGGTTTTACAACATCAGCATCCAATATAAGCTTTCTTGAAATTCTTCTTTCATGTTTTGAGTGCTGCCTGTTTGCTAGCCATCTCTTTCCACAACTTCCTGGACTCCTTGCATGCTTTGCCCCTCTGCTGCTTTTCTTTGATTTCTAAAGACTACATATCCCATAGTCCAACAGAGGGTGAACATGGTGCATGTGCATAGGTCAGCCTTTTCTCACATCCAAAAGCAGAGGTGCTGGCCCAGCTCGCCTCCGAGATCAGCAGGAACAAATGAGAGGTAAAAAAGATGTAGAACTTTAATAGGTCTATATCACAAATAGGAAAATATAAAAACCTGACTGCACAAGGAGAACTCCTTGTGCAGTCAGGTTTTTACATTTTCTTATTTTTGATATAGACCTATAAAAGTTGTACATGTTTTTGGATTGTGCGGTCATTTACCTCTCATTTGTTCCTACTACATATCCCATGATACCTTGCTGTCTGCAAAAAGCGATTGCTGTACTGACTCCGCCTCCTGAAGCGCAGGCTCTGTGGCAGGCATAGAAGGCGGGCTCTGTGAATTCTGTGACACAGCAGTTCAAATCCACAGAATTCAAAGAAGAGACTTCAAGATCATTCAGAAAATAGTAGGCTAGTAATCAATAAAATACAATGTTGAATTATATGATTTTAACTAAGTGGTTGTAAAGCCTCAAAGTTTTTTACTTTCATGCATTCTATACATTAAGGTGGAAAACCGCCTGTGCTGCAGCCCCCTCTTTTTTTCTTACCTAAGCCCGATCTGATCCAGCGATATGCACGAGCGCAGCGGCTCCAGCCGCTCTCTCTCTCCTCATTGGACAGATTGATAGCAGCAAAAGCCATTGGCTCCTGCTGCTGTCAATCAAATCATGCGAGGCGGGGGTGGGGCCGAGTCCTGCTGTCTGTGTCAATGGATGGGGCAGTGGGACTCGGGAGTGAGCCTGCACAGGTGCCCCCAGGGAAAGTAATTTTCCCTGGGGGCACCAGTAGAAGAGGAGGAGCCTGGAGTGCCTGCAGGGGACCCCAGAAGAAGAGTGAGTCTCAGGGCTGCTCTGTGCAAAACCATTGCACAGAGCAGAGAAGTATGACATGTTTGTATTTTAATAAAAAGAAAAGAAGGTTTAATAACCATTTTAACATAAATCCTCTTTAAGGCTACATCTACAAAGAAAAAGGCCAAAAGCTCCAAAACTCAAGTTTAGGAGCTGCCAGTATACATGAAGCCTAAGGGCTCATGTACACACAGACTATGTTGACCGTCGGCCATGGGAAAACACAGCAAAATCACAGCACCTTCTAAACTCTTGTAAAAGCCCATGTGTACATTGACATTTTACTAAAGGCAAATCCACTGTGCACTACAAGTGCACTTGGAAGTGCAGTTGCTGTAGCTCTGAGGGGGACATGCAAGGAAAAAACAGCATTTTTGCTTGCACATGATTGGATGATAGAAATCAGCAGAGCGTCCCCTCATTTCAGATCTTCCCCCCAGATCTACTGCGACTGCACTTCCAAGCTTTGGTTAAAACCGCGCCAAAAGCTTCTAAATTCAAGTTTAGAAGTTGTAGTGTACATGAGCTCTAATGTAGACAAGGAAAGGAAGCCTCCTGGATGTAAAGTGAAGTCGATGGGTGCTTGGGCTGCTGTGTTGTCTGAACAACGCTTAGGCAATAGTAGAAGAGAGAAGGGCTGGCAACTCCATGTCCATATCAAATGTAAATACTTTTATTGCCACATGTTAAAGTACAAAAGCAGACGCGTTTCAGCACACCGCCTTGATCACTGCACACAAATAAAATGAGAAGCATACTATATATAGAGTTCAAAAAGGGGAGGTAAAGAAACCCCACCCACCGGATGGGCAATAATCCATTTAAATTGTAGAGTCCGTGGGGGGGGGGGGGGATATGTACCGCAAATCAGAACATCAATAAGAAAAAAATAATAATAATGAAATTCATGCTAATAGTCTGCAGGAGATCTGCAAAGAAAGAAATACATGCTAATAGTCTGCAGGAGAACAGCAACAAAAAATTTAAAATTTATAGTGCAAAATATTATAAACACATTATATATCACATATTACACAAATATATAACATCAACTATCAAAAATGATTAAAACAAAATATTTTTAATATGATATGCTGAAATTTAACTTGTTTGGCATAAAAATCGGCATATACAAAAGCAAAAGATTGCAATAAACCAGAATTTGGAAAACAACTATGCCTAGAAACCACTTCAGGAAAAGGTCCACATCATGCTTGTGGTTCAAGCCCATAGGAAATCTGCTATGAAGGTCGAAAATCCACCAGACCTCTTTCCAAGAGTTTCCGGTAGGTGTCACCCCCTTCTAGGAGACCCTTTTTTTTTTTTTTTTTTTTTTTTTTTTTTTAGACCACAAAATTTGAAAGGGTCAACATTACCTGGCATGAACGTTTTTGAAATGCTTGGATACATTTGATAGACCTTTATCATTAGTATAAGAAGCTCCATGATAATGTTTGCTGATTCTGGCCCGTAATGGCCATGTGGTGCTTCCCATGTATTGTAGTTTGCATGACATACACTCCACCACATAAACTACGTTCGTAGATCCGCAATTAATATAAACGCGGATTGTAAATTCTCTGCCAGTTGCATACGCTACAATAATCTTGTCTCCTTTGGTATGTTTAGTACAAAATTGGAAGGTATTTGTACCGCATATGTAGGAACCCTGAGCCTTAAGCCAAGTCTCCCTCCGCCCAGAAGATGAAAACCAAAAGAGGCTTGGGGACAAAACATTACCCGATGTCTGTGAGCGGCAGCTAGAGAACCTGCAACCCACAGACAAAATTGGTACATGAGCTCCTAAGGCTTTGTTTTCTGTAGGAATTTTATGGTTTGTTTCTGGTTTTACATGCAGTGCATTTCTACCCAGGAGTACATTTTTTTTCTATCAGCATTCCTAGATCTACTAACCATAAACATTAGATGATTGTTTCACAGTCATTGAGATAAGCTGGTATGATGCCATTAAAACCTTTTATAAGGGTGCAACTAATGACAAGTTATTTCTGTCCATCCAGTCCTGATACTTGTGCAGCTCTGTCATACAATACAACCAGCTTGACGACCTGACTTTTCTCTGCTGCAGTTACAGCTAGGTCACCTCCCTGTCCCCAGCCTGTAATGGGACAATAAAGGAGCAGCAACAGACCAATGAGCTCATCTCTCTGTTGTCTCCTCCTATCAGCAGGTTCTTTATAAGCCATTGTAAATGTAGCACACCTAATTGGCCCACTTTCTTATCCAGTCAGAGTTCTAATGTACAAAGGGATTAAAGGAAGCTGTTACCAATCCAAAAAGACACTAGATGCATTTAACAATAGTTACATTTTTAATATACATATACCTGCAGTGGTTTATGTTATTTTATATAGATGCAGCCTCTTTGTAAAACCTGCTGGATGACTATAGGTAAGTCCAACGAGGTGCATGCTACCTTGTGTACTTATTTTACTTTACAGTTTACATTTTTACTGAGTGCCAGGAGTACAGCTATCACTATACTACTGGAACTTCTGGTCTCCACTTCAGCAGCTGCAGAGTTGCATGCAGCCTCTATGCCTGCCCCTTCTCTCCTGCCCAATCACAGAGCGCTTTGTATTATGTATAACTAATTCACAAGATACAAGGGCTCCTGTGAATGGACAGCAGAGGGAGGGGTGGGCAGATGCTGTGTATGAGAAGACGGCATCCCTCCTGTTAGCCTGTCGGGAGTATAATGATGGCTGTACTCCCGGTGCTTGGTAAAACTGTCAATTGTAAATAACAGAGACCTAACCAACGCTGTATCCTGGCCTAGGCCAACAAGGCCCAGGCCTAGGGCAGCACTTTGCAGGGGGGCAGCACAGAAAGAGTCCCCGCCGGCTTGCGCTACACTGTTAGTTTAGCACCAGTCTTATGAGGTGGAGTGGGCTGAGAGACAAATTAGTCTCCGTAAAGTAGCCTCACTGTTTCCGGTATGTGGACGGCTGGCATTCCGCAACTGTGTGTGTGGTGGGGGGGGGGGCGCTTCTAATTTTGACTGTCCTCTCATTCTGGACCACAAACCTTCCTCACTGTGCTATATGTTTTTTGCTGCACCATTGGCATGGTTATATCTTCTTAGTCCTCTCCATAAAATTATCAGAAATGTTTGCTTAAAGTAGAACTATAGGGAACACTTTTTCTTTTTTCATTTTGGATAGAGTAAGGGAGGGTTATAACCCCGGTCAGTTATTTTTTTTTACCATCCCTGTC
Source organism: Aquarana catesbeiana (assembly GCF_042186555.1). Taxonomy (NCBI): domain Eukaryota; kingdom Metazoa; phylum Chordata; class Amphibia; order Anura; family Ranidae; genus Aquarana; species Aquarana catesbeiana. Next base: position 292,084,556 of record NC_133330.1, on the reverse strand, counting down.
CCATTGCAGAGATTTCCCTTGACTTCCTGCCCCATAGCCAAACAGGAAGTGAGAGGAAATCTATGCAAATTAAGGGAATCCATTGCCCCCCCCCCCCCCCCCCCCAGCCCCCAGAACTAGTGTCCCCACTAGAAAATTTCAGGGCGGGTCTTAAACAGCAAGGGGTGTGGCCTTGACAGGAAGGGGTGGGTCATATTTAAATTAGGTGGTACACGAGTTTAGTCAGGCCTAGGGCAGCACAAAACCTAAATACACTACTGGACCTAACCCATAGTAAGCTAGCATATTTTACAAAGTGGTTGAATTCCTGGATTTCGGCTGTAACATGAATTGAGGTCCCTGTGTAATGGAATTTATCCTTGCAAGTAAAAGATAAAAAATAAACATTGTCATATTGTCTTTGTAGGGTCACAGTCCAGAGAGCAAAGGCGAGTCTGGTTTGCTGATGGTATCCTACCTAATGGAGAGGCCGCAGACGGAGGGAAAGCAAATGCAGCACCTGCTGGAAACTTGACAGTTGCAAATGATGCCAACAAATCCACCCCCAGCAACTCCCCAACTTCAGAGGCAGGTTGAAGTTTTGTGGCAGCTGCAAGAGTAGTGTGTCCAGCTAACATACCAGTGATGGGTTGAATGTTCAAAATACAAACTATGCCATACTTGGGTGTGCACATAGGGTTTCCACTTCCTATGCCTCCCAGAATTAGTTATTGGGTTGTCCAGTTAGTTGGAAATGATAGTTGTATGTAGAGGACTGCTTGAATGACCATTAATCCCCGAAGGAAGCATTTTTTTTTTAGTGTACAGAGACTATTGTCAGTGGAAATCCCAGTGTGACATTAAAGGATAAGTTTATTTTTAATGAAAAAAAATGCACATTTTTTTTTTTTTTTTTGCAGGTAAAATTTTTTTTATTTCTTTTTTGGAGCCTGTAAAGCATTGCATTAGAGGGGTATGGCAGATCGCTGGTGCCATGCAGGTCTCCTGCAGACCTGTCAGTGTATCTGTGTGCCCATACATCCCATACAGGCAAGCAGATACACTGACAGGAAGAATCAATGAACTACCACAGCGCTGTGGTAGTTCATTGAGAACTACAAGCCAACATCCACAAAGGTTGTCTGGACTTATAGGTCATTCAAGCACAGAGCTCTGTGTATGAATGATGCGGAATTGTCTTCTTTGAGGAAGATTTCCCCAACTTCGCACTTGGTGAAGTAGTCACAGAAACAGGAAATGAAGGGAGGCTCAAACAGGGACTCAGCCACTAATAGAGAAGGATTAAAACCTCTGTAGGCTTTTATTGTTTGCATCCACATTGGGACGTTTTCCTCACTTTCTTAACTTTCTTAACCTGTCACTGGTCACCATGACAGTGAAGTGGGGACCCAGACAGCAGTAAAATCTTGACAGAGGTGCTAACTCATTCCACTCCCTTTAAAAAGTTTTGTCAGAACTGTATTACTGCTTGACAGATTCCTCCTAACCATTTGCCCTGGTACAGTACAGAAAATGTTGGAAAATCCAAGATTTTTAAATTGTCACCAGAACGAGTAATGAGGGAAAAAATCTTGCAATGAGGAAATCTTTGACCCCTAAGAAGAAATATTTGCTTTGAAGTGATCTCCTCTTGTTTCCTGCTTTTTCTTTGGAGCAGGCAGTGAAGGGAGATCTCATTGGGGTCTGAACCATTCCCTACTTTTTCCAAAACTAAAAAAAATGACCGTACATTTTAAGTTTGCTTTCCTTTCATGATTACTTCTTTCACAATTGAATAAAGCCATTGATTTCTTTTTTATTTTACTTTTACAACATTTATTGGATGTGGGATAAATTAATACAATTATCAACATTGTTAATGTATTTCTGTCTCTGGATAAATCACAAATTATTCTTTATTTCATCTTTGTGTTTACATGCAGGCTGAGAATATATCTGGATTCTGTGGCAGTATTACACAGGTGGGCAGTGCAATGAACCTTATCCCAGAGGATGGTCTTCCCCCTATCCTCATCTCCACTGGAGTCAAAGGAGGTATTTTTTTTTCTTGCAATGTTCATCTTTATACCCACAAACTTGCACATTGTAGCCAATTAAAAAATCACTGTTCACCTGTCTGACTTCAACAAATTTATTCTTGCCATGGGTTCCTCCCCTTTCACATTTGTAGCTTAACCTTGCACTACTTTTACCCCTTCCCGTAGCCACCCCTAGCTCTTTAAGAGAATCTAAATGCTACTGAGGTGGAAGCGGGCCTTCCGATGGTAAAGTGCTTCGTGGAACTTTCCAGAACATTTTACTCAATGTGCTGGGAGCTTGCAGTAAACTGTTCCCTATGGATGCATATATACGGCCACTCAATGTTAAAGTGGATGTAAACCCTTACATATACACAATGAAGTAAACAGCCCCAGATGATACACAAAAATGAAGCTAATCCTCCTACGTACCTTATATACTCGAGTATAAGCCGACCCGAATATAAGCCGAGGCACCCAATTTTACCACAAAAAACTGGGAAAACTTATTGACTCAAGTATAAGCCTATGGTGAGAAATGTGCAGCTACTGTAAGTGGAAAAGAGGGTCAACAATGCCCATTTGCAGCCTCGCTGTGCCCATTTGCATGCCTCACTGTGCCCATTTGCAGCCATAGGTCCCCCGAACTTCAAACTTGGTAGTTAAGGGTTCCTAGATGCCTCCTAGCTGCAGTCAAAATTTGGGGGTCTCTGGACCCAAAGGGTCCCGAAATGACATTGCTGCAGATGGACACAGTTGACTGCCTTTGGGCCCACGTATCTCAGGGTCACTTGGTGCTAGGAACCCCAAATTTGGTGTGTAAACCCAGTGGAACTAGCACTACAACATATCCAAAGCTGGGGTTCCTAACACCAAGTGGCCCCAATATACGGGGCCCCAAATTTGTTTCGGAAAATGTCAAGCACTTTACTGCAGCAAAGAATGACTATTTTCGGAACTGAATTTGGGGCCCCATATCTCGGGGCCACTTGGTGCTAGGAACCCCAGCTTTGGATATGTTGTAGTGCTAGTTCCACTGGGTTTGCACACCAAATTTGGGGTTCCTAGCACCAAGTGGCCCCAAGGTACGGGGCCCCAAATTCAGTTTGGAAAATGTCATTCTTTGCACCGGAAAAGTGCTTGACTCGAGTATAAGCCGAGGGGGGCACTTTCAGCACAAAAAAATGTGCTAAAAAACTCTGCTTATACTCGAGTATGTACGGTACATTTTACATGTATGTCTGCTGTCTTCAGCTTAATATACGGTTAAGAAGGTGCACGTCCTGTTAGAATTTTCTCTTCCTGATTTCACCTGTGGGTGTGGATTCTTTCCATACACTGTGAGACTGTGAGACAGCTGATTGGAGGAAAGGCACACACCCCCTCTCCACTTAGGTAGAAAAAGGAAGAAACAATGCAGAGCTGTGCTGTGAACAGACCAGTTCTCTGCTAATCTAATTATAGTACCCACCCTGACACAAAATTCAGCCTAGTTTTTTCACAGTTGATGGAGAACTTGTCAGAAGTTATCATGCTGATAACAGAGAAACAGAGCAGGAGAAAGCCAGGGGATTTAGTGCTTTAAAGAGAGATAAGAAAACACTGCAGATATGTGTGCCCAGCTCAAATTTCATGAATGGGGTTTACATCCACTTTAAAGCTCTCCAGCCACATGTTTTTACCCCCTCAAACCCCAAATTATGCCTACATTTGTAGCGGATGTGAACGATTAAGAAGGAATTACATCTTACATCTGCTTGATGAACATCATTTTCTGAGTATTTGAAGTACAAGTCAAGAGTACCTGATCTCCTCCATTTGCAAAATATTTCAATCCTTCAGAGCTGCAAAAATAGTATACTAAAAAGTTTTGAGGGAATTGAACCTAGGCCCCCTTTAAAGATAAATGGCCCACCTCATACAAATATAATACTTGAAAAACCTACAACTCTATGTATTCCTAAGCAACTTCTCGCCTTGTAATTTCTTTGTCTTGGAATGGTCACTGTAATTCCGTCTTACCCTCAGGCTTTGCTGGTTATCCATGGATTCTTTTGCTTTTACCATACTGGGGGAATTCCTGATACAAGGCTACATCATGTAGAGCCATTGTTGGGATCTTTGCTGATCTCTAAATACTTTCACTTTGGAAACCCTGGGTACATTCTTCTCTTCTGCATAAATACCTGATCCATGAACATTGTAGGTGCTCACAGTACAGGAAAGTGCAGCATACATACGGGGCTTTATTCCTATAATGCTTGTATTTACTGTTTGCCAATAAAGGATGGTTAACTTGCTTCTGACATTGCCTCTACACTGTGTGTTTAACATCTTGTTTTTATAAGCACTTGTCACATGCATAGGTGTTAGTAATATGCAGAACCAGTTTACTAATGTTTATTTGTTATACTGTAATGTTTTTCATGGAGTTACCAAGAATAGTTTGACAGCTCTGCTGGTTTGATGTGCTCCATATAATTTTTTTACTTTACCAAAGAATTGGTTTGAGGTAAAAAAAATTGTTTCTGCTAGTTTTAGTAACACTCTTTAATTCCATTGTTTAATTTTACCCTATCACTGTGTCGTTTGGTTCTTAAAGCGGTGTTCCGCTTAAATAAAAAAAAAATTAAAAGTCAGCAGCTACAAATACTACAGCTGCTGACTTTTAATAATTGGACACTTACCTGTCCCAGGGTCCAGCGATGCGGGGGATCGAAGCCCCGCTCGTCTCCCCCTCCGCTCGGCTTCGCCGGCATTGTAACTGTGGGCGCCCGGCTGTGGCTTCACAGCTGGGCACCCACTGCGCATGTGTGAGCGGTGACGTATGTCGTGATTGGCCGCGCAATCATCTGGGACCCGTGATGGGTCCCAGATGATTGACAAGAGGGAGGGGGCAGAGCTGATCTCCCTTCTTGCGCCGAGGGAAGTGACGTCAAGAGCCCAGGCGCTGAAGGAGGCAGACTACGAGGGACCCCCTAGCAACAGGCATTTAGAGGTAAGTAAAAAAAAATTTTCTCCAAATGTTTTTTTTTTAATTTTGTTTATGCACATAAATGATTTTTTTTTATTTTGGGGTGGAACTCCACTTTAAAGTGTTACTAAAACCAAGGACCCTGCATTCACTATATCTACACAGAACATTTAAATGCAGTCGTTTTAGTAAATATAAACTGCTAAATACCGTTTTTTTTTTTCATTAGCAGAGCTGTCATGTGACTTCTATCAGTGTCTGGTTAAACCTTGTAGGAGGAGATTTGATTCTCCTCTGACTGTTTTATAAGGCTGCAGGACCCCTGACCCTCTGTCTGGACAGCGCTGATTGGGCCTGTGCTGATCACATGCACTCTCGCAAGAAAAAAAAACTCTCTAGCAATACACCAAACTGAGCATGTGCAGCCTGTCCCCTAGCCTCTATTCTATCAGCAGATAGATTGGGGACTGTGGAAGAAGGGGAGCATCAGAGAAGACAGGACCTTTTTATACAATGCAGAGGATTGACCCATTAGGTTCCATGCTGAATATAAAAATAAAAATGAAATAAATAGCAAAATGTATACTAAACACTCTACTTTCCCCTGGATTGTATTTTAAAACATAGTTTATACTAAGCTCAATACTAATGAATTCCCACACGTTTTTCTCCCAGATTATGCAGTTGAGGAGCGTCCATCCCAGATGTCGGTCATGCAGCAGCTGGAGGATGGTGGTCCGGATCCTTTGGTCTTTGTCTTAAATGCAAATCTTTTAGCAATGGTGAAGATTGTGAATTGTACGTGTTTTGTTGTTCAGTCTGTGGAATTTATAAGGCATGTGTTTGCACTGCGCTGCCATGTTTTACCCCCCTAAAGTTGTTTTAATAACACGTATACTTTTATTACTGTTGCACATTAACTTTGTCACTTTCATACTCGCCTTGTTATGAGTCATTTTCCATTTGTCACAACTACTTGAGAGTTTGGAGAATGGAGCATGTGGAATCGTTCAGGAAACGTGGCATTTGTTAAAGTGTATGTAAACCCTAAATCTGGCAGGGATTGGACAAACTTTAGATTCATGTGTTTGACAGAAGCCAACTCTTAGATTGACTTCTATCGAACAAGAATGTTGAAAACCTTTGTGAGGCTTGGTTCACACTAGATGCGGTGCGAATTTGCTGAAAATTGTGTATGTTAACGACACCCTGTATGTATGTTAACGAGTGTATGTTAACGATGACGCAATGCGATTTGCAGAATCAGATCGCATGGGTGTGAACACCCATGCGATCCCATTCTGGTGCGGACCAA